>NC_060158.1:5979657-6002149 GCF_021292245.1 Micropterus dolomieu
ATATAACTCCTCTAACCTTTGCTGTTGCTCCTGGGATGTGGGCCTTCATCCTTTCCCCTTGAAGTGTGGACATACTAAGAATCTTTTCTTGTTGTTGTTTGCTGCTTGCATGTATCAGTATTCGTTTATTGTTCAAAAATCTTGCAAATTTGATTTTGCCAATCTCCTTCTCAATCGCCTTGGTAAGTTTAATTGGGTGATAGTGTCCACCATCCTGATTGAACTCGATTATAACTTTCCAATCGTTTCCACTTTCTCCGTATTCTCAGGCTTCTGTTTCTCACACTGACTAGCTCTCAGTTTCTTGTTATTACTTCCCTCGCCGGTCTCGCTATGTTCTGACCAACTTTTCCCTCTCTCTCTTTCTCTCAAGTCCCTTTTCAATCTTACAGATCTGGACATCATCCACTCCATCTCATCCCCATCTGAACTATTTGACATGATGTTACATTCACAGTACAGTTTATTCAGATCCGCCAACAAAGTTCGATCCTACTATGTTTTCCGGCCACCGTTCGTTCACTCTCGCCACGTAGCTCCAAACCTCCGCGCCTTTCCGCTCGAATACAACTTCCGGCCCACTCCTTCCAGCTCCATTGAGTTGCATTACTGCCACCTTCAGGTTTTATTTACCCTTTGCTTCCATTCATACTAAATCTGCCTAACTAATCCAGTCTCCCTCAGAAAACCAAATATCCATTTCCTACCCTCCACACTTTCTCCATACTCCAATAAACTTTTTACTGTATTATCTATCCGTCCTATTTTTTTTAACTGTGTTACCTTTTTATTGTCTTTCCTGAGTAAATTTCCTGCATGTTGTAAGAATATGCTCTACTGTTTCAGCCTCCTGACATTGTTCACACATTTCTGTAGGATGTTTTCCTGTAATTAAAAGTGTGCTGTTAAGATTGCTATGCCCAATTCTCAGCCTGCTTATTATCACCTGCTCTTTCCTCTTTGCTCCCCTACTTCTTGATACACCTACTTTGCTTTGGATTTCGTGTAAATGTCTCCCTTTTATTGCATTATCCCAGCTCTGTTGCCATTGTTGATTTACACTTCTCCACACTATGCCTTTCCCCTCTGATTTTGATAATTTAATGTTGACTTCAACATTTCCTTTTTTAACTGCTTCTTTTGCCACCTTATCTGCTTTCTCATTTCCCTGAATTCCCGAGTGTGCAGGGACCCACAGAGACATTTTTCCCCTGCCTAGCTATTCTTGAGTTCATAAATAAGACTTCATAAAACAAGTCCAGGTGACTTCTAGTTGTGCATGTCTTCATGCTTATAAGAGCTGACACAGAGTCACTACATATTAATATTTCCTTATCACTACTTTGTTCTGTCCATTGCCATCAATATGGCAAACAGCTCAACTGCAAACACACTCAGAGAGAATTATACATGACATTCCATCAAACTCATTTTTCACAGCTATTTCCAGTCCACCCCCCATTCCGGATGTCTGTATGTAACTGATAAGAGGGGTGCGTACATCCTTTCATTGTGTGTTTTTGACTGATAATTGGAGGAGGTTTTTCATTGATTTAAAGACTTTCTTAAGTAATAAAACTTGAATGAATTAACTAGTAGGTGTTTATGGCAATAAATGTATCATTAAAAAAGTATAGCAGTGAGTTATAAGTAAAGGAGGAATCTCCGGGGCCAGCAAAGGATCAGTAGGAGGTTTCTTCATTGATTTGGAATCAAGTCAGTCTTTATTATTAAACAAGTGAAGAATAAATTGAAATAATGACAGTAAAGCAGTAAATTGGTATAACGGTAAGTAAAAATTACAGCATTATAAATTACTCATTAATATAATTAATTTGCTAAAGCTTTGTGTGACAAACTTACTATCATTAAAGAACTAAAGAATACAATGAAATAATTACAGTAAAATAGTATAACAGTGATTTAAAATTAAACAGATTTTTTAAATTACCTTCAAAAGCATGCAGCAAAATAAGAGTGAGTTCCAAAATTAAACTTTGTAAAATCTTTGCTAAAGCTTTGTGTGACAAACTTACTATCATTAAAGAACTAAAGAATAAGATGAAATAATTACAGTAAAATAGTATAACAGTGAGTTAAAATTAAACAGCATTTTAAATTACCTTCAACAGCATGCAGCAAAATAAGAGTTAATATAAGAGAGTTCGAAAATTGAACTTTGTAAAATCTTTGCTAGTGCTTTGTCTTACAAACTTGCCATCATTATCACTCTTGTGAAAAGCTGTAGCCTAGTCTTAAACTTGTGAGTCTTAAAACTTTAATCCTTCTAGAGTCTGTGTCTCTTCTTCTCTGTCCTCTCTCTTTCTGGTGTAGCATAGGCTGTGGGGTGAATTGAGGAATGTGCTCCACCCCCCTGACCTCCTTCCATCCCTCCCCTCCCTCTGTTTTCTCAATGAGCCACATCAAGTTGTGTGTTTTAACTGTCTTTAGCATCTTCAGGTAATCTTGTAGACCAGTTATGGAATAGACTTATCTACAACCCCAGACTCCGGTTGTTAAAAACGGTCTGGGGTTATCAGACAGAGTTCGTTTTCGAAACAGGAACCTATTTTTATCAGCCGGAGACAAGAGATTGGAACTACAGACTATATATAATAATCTGGTTGTACCAGAAGTAACAGCCCCCAACCCCTCACCAGTTATTTCCCACATGCTGTCACATACAAAATAAGAGGATGGACAGAGTTAGCCGTGAGCCAATGATAAGAGACTAGGAGGGGTTACCGTAGGCCAATGATGGGAGTCTGTGAAAATAAAACCAGAACATTGTCTTCAAGAAATTGCCAAGAGGGCACTTGGATCCTTGAGCAGTATCTACCTACCAAAGAGGGGACCTATGCGGTTAATTTTTTTCAGCTAATGAGTGTTTTTATCTCTCAAAGACTTTTTGTTTCTTTCAAAAATGGAAATTTTAACATCAGTGTTAGTAAAATTTTAACATTTCTCTGTGATACAAAAATATTCAGGGCCACTTTATTGAGAATTTATAACTTGGATGCATGCACAAATATCAAAGATTGCAGTATTAGCAGCAAAAGGTACTTTATCCAGGGTTCAATTATATAAAATGTCTTATTACACTAGTGCAGTCATTTAAACTTTCTCTTAGGGGAATTCAGGTTTGTCTGTGGTGGTTGGTCATTTTTATGACCTTTGTGGAATGGTGAAGTAGGCCTTTTTAAAGGGCCTTCATCTTTATCTTATTTTGTATTTGCTCTTCATAATTATAAATTAGGACTAAAATGCTCAGCAGCATGATCCTATTTTTTTATTTTTTTTGGTAAGTAATCACTAAAACAGGTTTATCAACTTTTACTAAACCTTTGGAATAATTCTGTCCCCAAATATTGTGAAATGAAATTGACCAGTTATAGAAAGGATTTCTATCAATTTTGCAATGTACTTGTTTCTTCAATCTAAATTTTATAGGATTGCATTTTATTTATTGACTGCATTACAGAAACGTCCATTGTTGGCTGGCATGTAATGACACGGCGTTCCCTCTTAGTTCCTTCTTAGCTAGCATGGAGCGACACTCCAGCATGGATGAATAAAAGAATGGGGTATTTCTATTAAGAGAATATTGTAATCTAAACTAAATATTTAAGTTTTAGTTACACTTACAAAATAAGGACAATTCTTATGTAGCAATAAACCCAAAACTACAAGTGTTAACAGCGTCCAAATAACTCTAAATGTAGTCTTTCAGTAACATATAGACTATGTCCCTCATTCTAAACTAAAGCCTTACTCATAACTAAGTCACTAGTCACACTAACAGGCCTCCTCTTTCCCTTTCGTAAAAAAAGCTAGAATTATAAAAAAAAATATATAATTTACAACTTCATCAACTGGAAACTTCAAGAGCTAAAGTTTGATCCTTCTACTGAGAACCAGCTGCCTTTTGCTAATTAGGGTGCAATCCACATTATCCCTGTGAATAAGACTATTACAGAGGTCATGAAATCCAGAATCCTTCCCTTGGGGATGAAGTATTCAAATGCTAGTTAACTACTTTGTTGACATAACAGGACAGTAGTTTTCTGTTGATGAAAATAAAACAGAAGGTTATAAGAATAAAAATCAGCTTCTTTATTTTGGCTCAACCGTGATCTGTGCTAATAATATTTATTGCACGTTCCAAAGCTCATCAGGAACCTGCAGCTTCAACAACAAAAGTCTGTAACAATATCTATCATATGGCTTTTTATTTTTTATGTAATGCCCAGATTTACCGCGGGGTTCTTGACTAGCCAGAACAGGATGTTCAGCAGTCTTACACTGTTTCATTGCATGTCTTTCATTCAACCATAGTGGCTAGTTTGCCCTTGACAATAAGGTTTTAGTAAAAAGTCTCATCACTGCTGCGACCTCTTTTTTGAGACCATGCTGTTTCTATTTTTTCTTCTAGTGTCCCCTTCCATAGCATTTTTCAGAGACACTACAAAAGAGGAAAACGGATTGCCATCGATAACTAGAACTCTAGGGTTAACTCGTAATTTTCATTACATTTGTTATGTAGTAAATCTACAACTTCAAAGCAATTTAGTGATCCCTACCATGTAGTGATCAAATGCCAATGCTCTCTCTCTCTTCCCCATATTTAAAATGTGTAAAACTAATACCGCAAAACTCATCAGGATCAATCTTCTATGTGTAAGTTAACATGTTGCAAATTTTACCCTTGCTACTAAGAGTTAGTACAGGACATGCAACATTAGTCCTCATTTTCTGAGCTGCTTTCTGAGCTGCTTTTGTCAAACTTTGTGAGATGTGAAAACATTTATTTCAGCCCCACAATGTTTCTACATCACTGAAAAGAGCATGTGAAAATCTAGTTTTGGGGAGAAGTCTGTTTTTGCTTGCTAGCCCAAATCGCACCATCAAAACTTCTAGTTTCACATTTAAAAAATCCTGCCACCGCCTTCATACTATTTACCTGTTTTGTGAAGCACATGCAGGAAGGATTGAATTACAATCAGCAGTGGTTTTACATGTCAACATTAGGTTATTGCAGCAAATGGACAGCAGAACAACAAAGAAGCCCCCTGCTGTGAAGAAGCATTTTAAATAACAGAATTACATATCATGACAAATACATTAGTATGTACCACCGGTTGTTGTGGCACTAAAAACTGAGTTGATGGCTCACTATGACTCTGAAATGATAGTAAAACACATACTTTTGTATTTGTATTGTGTATTTAGCATGGGGTTCATGCCCTTCCCTTCTCATGTTCGCCTATTTGTCCCTCTCGTCTGTGTTCTTGTTACACGGTGCAAAAGAAAAAATCTAATCCATTTTAACTAAAACAATACATATGTATAAATATTTACAACTTTACTACAAGTGTTATGTCAGTTACAGGTGACATAACACAGGATATTATGAACCTAAAACTTTAATTACATTTTCATTAGCTTCAGAGTTTTCTACAGCAACTGGCTAGGAGGTGTATTAAGTCATCTGGAAAGGGACATCATGAAAGTGATGGCAATTTTTAGTGAAGTTATATGTTATGGGCACTTATCTGACCAAATACCAGTCTAAAGTGAAACTTTAAAAGCGGCTTGCTAGTTAAACATTTCTATTGGGGCATACCTGTAGAGATGTGCCTTCCAGAGCGGTTTTAATATATTGGGGTGGAAAATAAAAACATGTATGAATAATACAAAAAACAAGATAAGAGCATGAAAACATTGAAAAGACTAAAGTACAGATTAATATAAAATTAGTAAAATACAATAAAATAAAATGGATAAAATAAAGTCAAATAAGATCGGGAAAAGCTCTCCTATAAAAGTGTCTTTTAAGAAGGGACATAAAAGAGTTCACTGACTCAGCCGACCTTATTTCCTCGGGCAGGCTGTTCCAGAGGCTCGGGGCCCTGACAGCAAACGCTCTGTCCCCTTTAGTTTTCAGTTACTAAAGAGGATGTCTTTAAAGACTGTATGTACTGATCGTCACCAGTTTCAGCACTATCCTTAATAGACGTGTCTTCAGTATTTCCATTAAGAGCTTTAGCCCAAACTCCTGATACTTGCTTCATTTCCCTAGAAGTGTTTTCACTCTGTGTTGTGTTGACTGCAGTCTTAGGGTTGGACATTTTAATATTAAGTTCTTCTGAGGGTTGCAAATATTTTGAACGTCCTGCTGTGCTTTCCCATGAACTAGTCTGATTGACTGTAAGAATCAGGTACATATTCCTCCTCTGATAAATTCTATTCACTTGGACTTTGGTTCTTAAAAAAAGCTTAAAAAGGTCTTAGTGAGTACATAACTTAGAGAATAATTCCGCAATGACACTTACGAGCCTACCTAACTATTAACATGTTTAAGCTTAAATATAGATTTTTGCTGTTGAAAGTAAATAACAAAACTCATTGTATCACGCATAATCTATACTGATAATCATTAAGATGCTTAATTTGGTTGTTTGTTTTGAAGCATGTGCAATTCATCGGTTGGGTTGATTTTTCACTTCACTTTAATTGAGGTGCAAATTGATGTTTGTGTGTCTCTTCATCTGTCTCATGCTTCTGTCAGTCCTTTAGTCTCTGTAGACAGCTAGAGGAGTCTGGGACAACATTATATGCTCACAATGAAGAGCCATTAAAAACAGGTTGGCCCATGTTGCTATTTCATAACAGGGGGAAGCTGAAAACCATTAGGGACAACCCCTCTCATCCTCTCTATGCTGAGCTGAGGAGCTCCTGCAGCCACATGCAGCCCCAGGCCTCAAAGCGCTTTGGAGGCTCATTTGTGCCGTCAGCCATCAGGCTCCACAGCACCAGACTGTCAGATTTGTGCCTGATTTCATCTGAGACATTTTTCTGGTTTTAAATGGTTGTAAATAATAATTATTGATTTTATAGTGTAAATAGTGTGTTGATACTTGTATAAAACTGCAACTCTTCTTTTATATTCCTTTATGCTGCTATTTCGACCTAAATTTCCTCCACGGGGGATTAATAAAGTTATGTATTATCTGGTCTTATCTTATAAACTTTGATAAACGTGAATGTGACAGTTTCTTTTTCTGCTGAAGGCCTGCTCATTGTTCAGAATGCTGTTAAGTAAATACATATTTAAAAGGCTTTTATTTTGAATCACAGAGTGGATACTTCCTCTCCCAGTATTTCTTTTGATAAAACATTGATGTAAATATGCATTTTCACACTTTATTCTGCATATATATTAAGCAAAGAGCTGGCAGTTAACAACACAGAAAGTTGATCAGGCTTTAAGGGGTTAAATTTTAGCGGCAGGGAATTCAAACTGGCCAGCCAATAGGAAGGTTCCATGATTTGCATTTAGTGCAACTAGTACTACTAGTAGACCATTTTAGCTCTTACTAGTACTACTAGTAGACCATTTTAGCTCTTACTAGTACTACTAGTAGGCGCTAAATGTCTACTAGTACTACTAGTAGACATTTTTTGACCTTACTAGTAGTACTAGTAAGCCATTTTAGCGCTTACTAGTAGTACTAGTACGCAGTTTTGTCTTACTAGTACGGCAAAATGGCTTACTAATAAGAGCAAATAAATGCGCACTAGTAGGATATCGAATAAATGCTCAAAGGGCTTTCCATAGTAAGCTACATGTTGCCGACCAGCTTGGCAACATAGACTGAAGTCAGAGTTTCAGAGTGGTGAGTTATTAATCTGTAACAAAAGTATCTTTCATCCATAAAGTTTGAACTGAGCTCTGTCTCTACATCACAGTAACAACTTTATGTCCTCTGACTGCCTGGAGGGTAGCTATTGTTTGGAAGAGAGAGGAGGTTTGTGCTGCAGCTCAGTGTTTTTGAGGGCGTGTCGGTGCATTTAGCTTTCATCCGTGTCTTCAAAGGGATGAAAGGGAAGGAGCTGGACTACAAACGAGCTGCAAAATTTATATAATTATTATTGTTTTCATTGTTTGATATTTTAGTAATTGTTCCTTTGAAAAAGCAACCCATGAACCATACATACTTCATGGGTTTAGTTATTTGTTTGTTTTAAACATTTTTTACATTTCACATTTGATACTTGATTTTTTTTGCTATTATTATATTGTTGTTTCTTTATTGATCCTAAACATAAAATTACTTCTACATACTACTGACCTATGGCGGGCGTGCGCACACACACACACGTTTGCCATTTTATATATTTTATTTTTAATATTTTTTAAATTTATTTATAAAGCGGTCTGTTCTTCAGGAGATACATACAGTGTAGGGTTAGAAAGAGAGAGAGAAGGAAAACCACAAACATGATAAAGATCAACTTAAATGTGTATTTGAATAATTGTACTGTTTTTAGCAACATTGTTGTGTCCATGAAACTACATCAGGTCATGTGATTCTACCTTTTCTCAGGCCTACAAACAGGTCTGGGCACAAATAAGAGGTAGGCTACTCTCCGAACAGACAATATAATAAAACAAGATAGTTTTCATGACAACAATATTTCACCTCTGTGTTTGACTTTGAAATGAAAACAAGAAGCAAAGAAATCAAACTGAAGCAGAAAGAGAGTCGGAGAGCTTCTTAAACACAAAGATCAGTCAGGTCCAGGCTAAGTGCTCCTAAACTGATTTGGAGCTGTGGACGCTGAAAACTGCTTGAACAAGAGAAATGTAACACCTCTGTTGATGTTTCAACATGATGCTGCTTTTCAATTCAATTCATTTCAAATTAGCTTTATTGGCTTGAATGTGTAACAAAAATATTGCCAAAGCATCATACAAACTAAGTAAGAACAATCAACTGCTTTTCTCCTCACCTGCATCTCTTCCTCTCATCAGATACTCACTACATAAACCGTCAGTTTCCTTTGTTCCCATGTCAGTGAGTCCTAGTTTCAATATTGTTGACTTGTCTTGTGTTTTTGAGCTTCTGTGACCTGAACCTGCCTTTCTGCATCAGTACCTGCCTGTAAACCTTTTTTCGTCAATAAATAACTAAAATCATCACGTCTTCCTCAACTGATTGCACTTGGGTCCTTCTCTTGTTGCCACTCTGCCTGTGAAAATGTCTGTCTGCAAAAACACAAGAGAAAGAAACTGTCCCATGTCCCTAAATTAATGTCATCATTTCCAATCAGTAACAGGAAATTAATGAATGCTGAAAAAAAAAATAAGAGTGGAAAGATTTCACATTTTAGTTTGTTACTATCACTTCTGTTGCTGTACTTGTATCAAAGTAAGACACATCAATAAACTGTGTTATGTTACTAAACAAGTTTTTCAATTTGAAGATCTCTTTTTTTATTACATGACACACATCCATTTCAGACGATGTGAATCATTCATATCCAGCAACTCACATGTATCCTTCATTTCCATAAACTAAATATCCCAAACATTAAATTACAAAGGGCAGTAAAAAAACAAAATTAAGCTAAAAAAAAAATCACAATTGTAGCTTCAGTCGCAGATGTTTAAAGGAGATCTATTATGCTTTTCCACATTTTATAACTTATCTACAATGTTATAATGTTGGATGTTCATGTTAAACATGGCCAAAGCTTCAAAAAATGAGGTTAAAGTATTTAAAAGAAATCCCTGTGAGCAAAGAGAGCTCAGATTTCCTGCTGTTCTGAATGCTGAATGTTTTGAACTGCTTTTTCTACCAATGGCTCCCTTCTACATAATCAGACAGGAGCATTTACAGCTTGTTTCACACAGAGGCTGAAATGGCGCCTACAAGAGTCAGTATAGGAACATAAAATATTTTTTTGAACTTTGAATCATGCAAAGCTGCCATACAGGAGTCACAGAACTACAATATAGGACTGGAAAAGCAGTTTAATAGGTCTCCTTTAAGCTTAAATCTGGAGTCACAAAAAGACAGAAATTTGGGACTTTATTATTATTTATTATTAAAAAGCACAGCAACATTAGAAAAGAATGAAATAGCAGGTCAATTCATCTGAGGTTCATCTACTCAATCCAACACAAGAAGTTATTTTAAGCATCGTTAATCGATTACTATAAGTAAACTGCTACTACTAAGATAGAAACATTAATTGTCCCTAAATACTAGCAGGACATAAGATTTCTATCAGTGTGCTGAGAACTGAAAATACATTTAGTATTGATGCTTATATTTTAAGTATGTGTGTAGGCATAGCATTTAACGATGTAGCAGATTGTGCCTTTACTGTAAAATATGTTTACTTTTCTTGCAAAGCTGAAGGATTCTTTTCCAAAAAGGTAAATTTTGCAGATTTCTCATGGAGCAGAGTTCACCCTCCTCTTCTGTCACTCACTTCTGTCCGGACAAATAACTACGTTCAAAAATAAACAGAGCAAATGGAAAGGTGTGAAACCACTGGGATAAAAAAGTAAATGCTTGTAATATTTATCAGAACAATGACGCTTCCTTTAAAGGCCTGAAGTACAACATGCAGTTTCAGACAGACAGAGCCATTAGTTACCTAGATCAATAGTGAGGTGTCTTGACTTCCTGTAGAAGAACCAGAAGTACTTGATGAAGTGTCCAATTCTGAAGAGAAAAAAAAACTATTTAACAATTATAAAGTAAAGGACAAAGAAAGACATGAAGACACATTTATGTACACATACTTATACAGATGGACAGACGTACAGACCATCCCCTGCTCTGGGGTGACAGTCAGAAACTGAGTCCTCTTTCATAAATACTTTTTATTCTTTTGGTGCATAAAAGATGATGATTGAGATAATTTTTTTAATGATAGCAATAGTGTGATAATAATAATAATACCACAGATCCACGCTACAGCTCCAGAAGGAGAGAAACGAAAAAGTACAAAACTATAAGAGAGGGAAGAAGTCGAGTTGGTAACATGCATTAATGGGATAAGAATGCATAAAGATGGAAAACGAGAGGAGAGAGGTGCTCAGTGCATCATGGGACGTCTGTGAAAAAAGGCCTTCCTTGTAGTTAAATTCAGTTACAGAACCATCAGATCGACATCTAGTGTAGTAATATTTGCCTAACGGTGTGTAGTCCAGTAATAAGAATTCAAAGGTTATTAAAGAGTGGTCCAGTGAAAGATGATTCAGAGGAAAGACTATTAGATGGTCAATTTCAATTAATTTTTACATCCGCAAAGATCCCAATGAGTAAAATATGTTTATGCTATTCATGTGTGGGGGTAGTCTACACAGGAGACTGTAATGTCCATGCTCTGTGGCTGTAATTATGAACAACTACGGCACTAAGATGTTATCTAACAAGATTCAACCACCACACTTTAATGTGTTCCTATGGAAGCATCATTCACTGGACTCAATCTTGGCATGGAAATATGTGACTTGTCCGGAGAAAATAATTTGAACTAGACAGACAGACAGACCTGTTCCGGTAGTGTCAGATGAAGTCTTCGTGTCTACAAAAACAGAACAAAATAAATCAAGACAACAGTTCAACTACACACACTTGGGTGAAACCTTTGGGCCATAACTTTCTAAAATGTTTGTCTGTTTTATTTTAGTTAATTTGGGTATCATATTGAAACTCCCAATTCATTCAGATTAAGGCATTAGGTTTGAGTTCTTGTTAGTGTTTTCCCCTGTGCAAAGAGGAAAACTAGGTGTGTATGATTTCTCCAACAGGCCTGGACATTCTTGAATTTTGTTCATACGTATTTAAAAGATTTAAAAATATGAGAAGACTGAATGCCACATATTTTATATCACCTTTATATGCCCCATAAGACGTTTTATGTGATAAGAAGGGGTAACAGATAACTTCATAACAACCCATTGTGTGGTGAAAAACAGCAAAATTACTTATAAATAAGAACATTTAAATGTTTTTTTGGGATGTCATGAGCTTACACCACAAAAGCACCCAAAAATAAAGTTGTATTCAGCAAAAATAAATGACTGAACACAGAACAAATTGAATTTGTGTTTGCCATCTCCATCACCCTTGATTCCAGTCTTACCTTCGTTGGTTCTGATCTTTGATTTGTCCAGTTTGGTGACGATGTCGTTCTTCACACCTGCGAGCTGAAACACACATTCGTACTTCTCCCAGTCTTCAGTTGGAGGTTTCAGGTCAACACTCATCTGGAAGGATCCATCGTTGTTGGGGAGGATCTCTCCGTGGTCCACGTCCTCATAAAGCTCCTCTCCATCTTTCCTCCAGAACATCGCAGCTCTGTCAGGGTAGAAACCTGTAGCGTGGCAGCTGACTGGAGAGGAGGGAGTCTTCTGGAGGAGAGACACTGAGGGAAGCTCTGGAGAGAGAGAGAGAGAGAGAGATATACTGACACTGACACGTCTCTGTCACGGTTAAGTTCAGGTTTCCAGTGGAAGAGTTTCAGACAGCAGATATATACAGTGTAGGGTTAGAAAGAGAGAGAGAGAAGGAAAACCACAAACATGATAAAGATCAACTTAAATGTGTATTTGAATAATTGTACTGTTTTTAGCAACATCGTTGTGTCCATGAAACTACATCAGGTCATGTGATTCTACCTGTTCTCAGCAGAGAGCTCCTCCCATAGTCCACATACTTCTTCAGCCAGTCAGGACAAATCTGGGTCAGGTAGTATTTTCTCTGTGCCATCAAAGCTCTGTCATAATCCCACTTGTGTTTGGTGATGACAGCCTGTGGTGTTGGAGCGATCCATGTCTCTGTCTTCAGGTCAAATGCTATGAAGTCTTCTCCATCATAACCATACTGATTAAAACCTTTAACCTCTCCAGTCTCATCGTCCCACTCACAGCCGTACATCCTCTGGTTAATGTGTGCACCTGAAAGAGAGACATCAGTAAACAGAGTGAGATCACAGCTCATCTATCATCAGCTGATATCACATATTCACCACAGAGACACACTGATCCACAGACACCAGAACAGAGGATCTACACCTCCTGCTGTTGGAGTATGTGTGTGTCATGTTATATCTCTGTTGGGACCTGAATACACACGAACTGATGGGGACTGGTGTCACTGTGCGGAAAAGAACTTGAGGTCCCCTCAGGTAGAGACTGATTATTGAGGGTTAAGACATGGTTTTAGGGTTCAGGTTGCACTTTGGTCAAGATTAGGCATGTAGTTGTGATATTTAAGGTTAGGATAAGGGGCAAGGGAATATTCCCTTATAATATAATGAGATGTCCCCACAGGATAGAGGAACAAATGTGTGTGTGTGTGTGTGTGTGTGTGTACAGGATGAAAATATAAACAACATTTTTTCAGTAGAAAGTAAAACAAACCTCCAGTTTGGTTGAAGCGCTGCTTTGCAATGCCAATGTTGGCTTTGAAGACCTGCTGTGCACCCTGAGAGCTCTGAGTCTCCCTCTCCCAGTACTGAGGATCATCTGCTGTGACTCTGCTCATCCAGTCCTGTTTGGGTTCTGCTCTCATGGTGTTACTGTCATAGTGAAACATCTGAACTTCATCAACCAACCCAACAATCACAAACTCTGGGAAGTTTGGGACTCCAGAAGACGCAGTGTAGAAATACTTCAGAGAGTGAGTCGCTGTAAGAAAAAGTTCATGATTTCAGTTTTTATATCACAGTTTTATAAATCACTGAACACATAATCAAAAAGAACAACATTATAAAACCTCCTAATAATCTCTGTTTACTTAATTAATACAAAAGGGCTGCACCAGGTCCAGTGTTCTCTCCAGTTACAAAGGGGACATCCTTGGACCCAATCTGACTGACTGAACATGCATTTTTGCTGTTAAGATGAATATTTTGACTAAAGTTTGTTTTTGTGTCTTGATTGCAGAAAAAAAGTAAACTCAGACCACATCTGTTTCTTCTGCAGAGCCCACACAGCCAAGAGGTTCTCCTCTCATGCAGCAAACAGCACCAGCGTGGACAGTGTGGCCTATTTATGCTGTTGTTGATTCCTCTCCCTCAGTACCCCCTCAATAGGGCCCCAGCTACTCTTGAGTTTCACATCGTTCGTTTGGGCTGATCAAACTCTGGTTCGAGCCCGAACAAGTGGAGTCTGGTACGGTTCACTTGTGATGTACGCATTTGAAAAGCTGTAAAAAATGCTGCGCTTGTGCTCCGTGTGCTTTGTCAGACTATTAAGTCCATTAAAAGGTGCGTTACAGTAATCCAACAGTAGTAAGCGCGGATTCATTGTAGCCTGTCATTCATAATAACGTGCAGTCATTTGCATAATGATCTTCTTAATAACATGCAATACTAATAATGCTTATAATCAGTTATTTCTTTGTGAGCTCTTTGTAACACCAAATAAGTGAAATTTACAAATCAGAAGCATTAACGTGCCGCATAAACTGTCACTGTCAAAGTCGCTGATTTACCAACGTCGGTCCTGATAACACAGCATGACAATCCCAGTTACCCGTATGTCTGAATGACTTCACGTTTACCCCTCTTGATTCGTTTGTAAAAATGTCAATGTGAACTAAAACGCAAAAATGTCAAGACCAGATGAACCGAACTGCAAGTTGTCACAGCCTGTATTTTCGTTTTCCTCGCTGTTTTTCTTAACAATAAAGTGTGAAAAAGTGCCCCCTGTTTATGGCCCCACTAGAAGTCCTCGCCCCTCTGAAGTGAGCCAACAGCTCCGCGCAATTTGTGGAGTCTTTCCTCTTCAGGATGCTTAGTAGATTTAACTTCTCTTTGATTATATAATGTCGCTTGAGACCAATGACATCTCTTTATAGGCATATTCAACTACTTTCCCTCTACAGTCAATTGACTTTAAAATATGTTAACTCACCTGCAGCTGCGCCATTTAGACCTATTCCAAAGAGAGCCAGGAAAACCAAGATCTTCATTGTGATCTGTCCCATCAAAACCTTTGATGGAGAGTTTGGTGAAACTGTTGTCCCACCAGTTCAAGCACTAAGAGTCAAATGAGGATAAGAGGAGAAGGGGCGCTGACTTCAACCTCCATCTGAGCCAATGGGAATTTAGGATGAACATCACAGTCACATGACTCTGTGAATCTGACCCTCTGAGGTTACTACCGAAAGTGAAAGTAAAAGTTTAGCCTGTGTTAGAGGATGGTGGGCTTTATTTTGGGTTTCTATATTGGTGTTTTTCTGGGAGGTCAGAGATCACTGTTAGACCAGATCCTCTGGAGCTTGTGGGGATGCAAAAGTGTGTTGTTGTTCCTCTGTTCTGTATGGCTGCCCTGGAATTGACACCAGTCCTGATCAAAATATGAACCTCAAGCTTGGTTTCACTGATGTTATAGTGAGTAAATATGGTGACGTTCACCCTCCAGTCGTTCAAACCTGATGATGTGCCACAGCACAGTTTCTCAGTGAGGATTTTTATTATTCGTTATTTTAAACACATCTGTGCATTCACTCCTTGTGGTTATTAATGAATGGGGAGGGGAACATCTTGTATTCTTTCTGAAGTCAATTAATAGTTTATTTATGTGTTTGTACATTAAGGTAATCACAGTTAAAGTACTGACAGGACTGAGCGCTGTCCTAAGCCCCTTAGAACAGCACTGGGCTGAGAGGCATTTACTTTAGATCATCACAATTTGAGTTATTCTGTACAATAAAATTGAAATTCTCAAAGCCTTAACAAGATAGCCATTCCCCACCTTCACCCCAAACCTATGTGCTCCTATGTAATCTTTCTAATAATTTGACTTTTCTAACTGCAGTAACTAAAAACACAGGTTTCCTGAGAATTTGTTGGCATTGTTGCTTTAAAAGTAAGTGCTCAATTTAACTTTTGCACTCAGTGTAAACCATAGACATCCACTCAAAGTTCAACATGTTAAATACAATCTAAACAGGTTCTACTTATTATGTTGGGAAGATTTATCTGAACTAAAAAGAAAAGACATGATTTCAGATGCGACAGTTGCAAATGCCAAAATATCTTCTTCACTAAATCTGAAGTCCTCTCCTCCTCACTCACATTAGTTAAAATACCTTCTACTGTTCTGGTGAGGTCTTAATTTTCTTATTACTTCTGTCTAACATCATTAAGCTACGGTCATATTATCATAACACAATGGTCTTCACTGCTTAATGGTGGCTGCTCCAGACTGTGGTGTGAGGTGAAATAACACTTGATTCATCTTTGGAGACTAGACAGAATATCAACTCGGTCTGAGATTAAAAATTTTTGGTCTCTTAGCCTTCTTCTTTTTGTAAAACACAACAGCCAGGAACCTTTTCAGTACATGTTCCCTGTGCAACTTTCAGCTGAACAAATGTTGTACCTATGAAGGTCATAACATCAATATATATGATCATATATTAAAATGTCTGAACGTTCTGATGAAAAACAAAATTTACAGACAATATAATCAGACTGGAATGTTTGTTTCTGACTAATCTAATTATTAAATATCTGACAAATATGTCACATCCTGTAAATCCAATATTGCCATAAAACTATCTTATTATTGATTTACCTTAACTTGCCTAATCCAACCAGATACATCTCAACATGCAACATGGCAAAACCTCTAACAGTTTAACATTTCTTATGTCTCATGATATAAATTGTCATATTAGCCAATCTTCTGCTGAGACACATTATCAAGTTCTGTTAACACATCCTCAGCCATTGATCACATATCGATATGAGAAAATCTAGAATAAAAAGACGAGATTAGCACAGATCCAGTGTCTTTAATGACTTTAGTCAACTCATCAACATAAACACAAGTACCTGAGAGAGTGTGATCAGAAGACATGAGTGACATTTCCAGCAACTCACATGAGTTTACAATCAATAAAGATCACAAAGTTTACAGTAAAAAGGCAGTCAAACAAAATGTAGTGAAGCTTATCAAAACGAATATAATAATGATATAGCAGGGCAACTCAACTTGTAACTCATGAACAAGAAGTGAGACAGTTTCTATATAGTTACATAAATTGTCCCTAAATTTTTTCAAGAACATTTCATCAGTGTGCTCAGAAGCTTGAAACATCCCACAACCCTTGTAGAGTCTCAGCTAAAATTAAACTACAACAATGTTGAAAAAAAAAAACAACACTCTTGACTAACTTAGGAAATTAAATAAAAGTAATTCACCTCTGTGTTGAGGTGTCCAGTTTACGCAGCATGTTTTAGGACGATGCTGACTGATTTGCAGTCCTGCCTCCAGTAATCGAATACAGTAAGAGATGCACAAAACTGCTTTCTCAGTAAATCAGTGGTGAAAGAAGAACTCAGATCTTTAACTGAAGTAAAAGTAACAATAACCCACTGTGAAAATACTTCTACAACTACAACTACTACAAAAAGTGGTTCTGCATTCAAAATTTTGCTAAACATATTTAGGTATTATCTAGAAAATGTATTTAGTGTATCAAGAGTACTTAATGTGCAGTAAAATGTTCCCTGTTTCACTATTATACCTGCTGCTTTAATGTGTTGCATTTTACTGCTGTAGATGTTTACGCTTGAAATAATTTTAACATCCTTTTGGGTAGTTTAATCTACAGCAATGCATCATATTATATAATATCAACATGTCACATCATATTTGCCTTTGAGATGTAGTGGATTAGAAGTTTAGTAAAGTTAGAGTACCTGGAATTAGTAGTTAAGACAAGGGGCCTACTTGAGTAAATGTGTAAATAGTGAAGAAAGCTCTCTAATGTTTAAAAGAAATCATATTGCCAGACCCTGTGAGTAAATATACCAAAATGGGAATGCACATACATGGATGAGTGTTTGTCAATATATGTATTTACTTTTGTTTTACCAATATTGGTTTTACCAGAAAACCCAACACCAGATGTATATACTGTATATATACTAACTGTAAATACGGTAGATTTGTTTTAGATGAACACTACACAAAACGTTAAATCAATTACGAATGTACAAAGAGTACTGTGATGCTTTCATTGCTTTAAAAATTGTGTTTTACTTCACTAATGGCAAAAAAAAAATATTAATTATGCTAATTTGAATTTCCAACATTTTTGAAACATTTTATCAGAGGAAATTCCAGATTTTTTAAAAGTGAAAACTAAATTATGAATGTAATTTAACCATTAATGTCTGATAATATTTGTAAAATATTTGTCAACTCATTTTTATAATTAGTTTTCTTTGTGTTCTAATCAATAAGCATCTAGTCCTCAAATCCCAACCCTCATTATCAGTTTATGATATGATAATCTATAATCAATTAATTCCCTGTTTACAGAGGAGGATGTGGCACCGCTGCTTGTTCCAGTGCAAAAGTTACCCATAAACCTAAAGAGACAAAAATAATAAAATTACATAAACTACTAAACTAAATTTAACATGAATGTTCAATTCCACAGTTCCACATGGTTAAATGATCATTTAGATAAAAAAATATCTGTGATCATTTAAGAGTTAACACTTAATATTTGAGTTTTTAATATTACACTTAATCTGACCTGCTGAAGGTTTCTGACAGAATCTGTTCTTTTCTCTTAATAATCTCACTTAACTTCACATGAAACAGTTTTAGCTTTGTTGTAGAAAATCAATTGAAAGCCAAAGATGTTTGTGTCACAGAGGAGTCACAGATAAAGATACTAAATCAGCTTAGTATAACAACAGGTGTAAATTCATGTCACATATGAAGTGACTCACTGTGTTAAGGGTGGCGTGTTTGTCATTAGAGCTTTTGGATCAGCTCCTTCTGCACCTCAGGGTTGCTTTCAGCTGTAGGGTCAGAAACATGTTGTTAGTCTCCGTCCTGCTCTGAGTTTTACAAACAGCCAACACTGCAGGTCAGGTCAGAGAAACTGAATAAAAACAAGTTTTACTTACGAGATGGAGGGCGTTTGGCTGAAAAAACAAGAAAAGACACATTATTTATGTTGTTACATTTAAAATGTCAGATTTTATCTCTTTCTTTCCAGTGATAATCCCCTCTTCTACTCGATAAATAAAACTTGATGTTTAGGTCTTTTATTATTTCTTTCCCCTGCATCATGCTACAGTCATATTATGATTAAATTCTAAGCCTCAAAGTGTTTATTGAAATCTGGATTAAACACATTAAAGTCTAAAATCGAAATACTGAAAAAAAGACAATGTCTCTGTTAGGTCTCTCACCGTTTATCTTTTTGTAAATGAAGAATACAATCACAGCGATGGCGACGAGAGCAAGAACAACCACTACAACAATGATGATGATGACAGTCATGTCAGAGGGATTCCCTGTTGAGCAGAAAACACATATTTAGTTTACTGTAACAATCCTGCAGTTCATGTGTTTTAGGTGTCCAGTGAGAAGTTTTGTTTTCTGATATTGGAGACCATAGGGCTCTCACACTTTTCAGTTTTTGTCTGTGAGCTTCTGTAAAGCTATGTTTCATTATAAAACAATTTGCAGTGTTGTAACAGTAATTCACCTTGATCAATTTCTCAAACGTTGCTAAAAGCTAAACAAAGCCAGACATGCATAAACAACCATAGATGCAGTAATTATGTTCAGACAATGGGGATAAAAATTCAATTAACAGCAGGACAAACAAACACGTAGTGTCTATAGGTTTGGTTGGCAGATGGATGATCATCTCCTCTAACCCACTTCTTCTAAACAGATTGTGTTTTGTTGTTTCCCACATTCACCACTTCTGATACTAGTCTTACTCTTCGGGATCTTTGCTTTGTCCAGTTTGGTGATGATGTCGTTCACACCAGCGAGCTGAAACACACATTCGTACTTCTCCCGGTCTTCAGTTGGAGGTTTCAGGTCAACACTCATCTGGAAGGATCCATCGTTGTTGGGGAGGATCTCTCCGTGGTCCACGTCCTCATGAAGCTCCTCTCCATCTTTCCTCCAGAACATCGTGGCTCTGTCAGGGTAGAAACCTGTAGCGTGGCAGCTGACTGGAGAGGAGGGAGTCTTCTGGAGGAGAGACACTGAGGGAAGCTCTGGAGAGAGAGAGAGAGAGAGAGAGAGAGAGAGAGAGAGAGAGAGAGAGAGTTTATAGGTTCTTTATTATGATTTACTGTTTATTAATATCATCATTTATGTTTATCGTTTTTTTATCGTTTATGTACTATAAAACACTAGACTACTCTAAGTAGGCTATGCAATGTAAATAAACCGTAACGTGTAACAAAGTAAAGAAGGGAAGCACTGAGGGGAAAAGACAGACAGAAAGAAAGGAGGAGAACAGTAGGTGCATCTCAAGTTTCTTGAGCTGTGGGCTCCGTGAGTAAAATCAGCTGATGAAATGAATGAATGAAAGCACTGGTTGGACTATGAAGTGCTGGATTGATATAATGGAAAGTACAGATCAATTGGTGACAAGTGATGTGACTGGCAAATAAAATGTATGGAGTAGTGTTAAAGGACATCAGAAGATTAAATAAACAGAAAGCCTAAAACTGAGTGTCGGCTTTCATATGAGTTACATCATTTCACTTTCCCTGAAACATTTAGACTACTGAATCAAGAGACACCATGATCATATTCTGGGTTATTCAATTATGTTCACAATCAGAATCAATAAATACAAATGCAGGTAATGAACATGATATAAGCATTGTGCCAGTAGAAATGATAATGTGCCTCTGAGCAGGACACAGTATAATTATTCATGCGCAGGTTTTTGTTAAACAGATTACTACAGAGACAAAACAAGCGGCTCTGCAGTGATAACAGAGACTTTATTAGTATCAACACAGTGCACGTGTGCAGACACAAACTCCATCAAAAGTCTCTCCAGCTGTTAGAGCTGACTGACAGCTGACACCTGACAGCTGCGATCTATAGAAATACAATAATAATAACAATATCATTATTACTATAGTATATATTTTTTCGGAACGCGCTATAGAAAATTACTATATTAATTCTAGAGATTTAGCTATGGTGATAATATAGTGAAGTTATAATTATAGGCTACTATTGGCTCCTGTAGTATAGTTTAGGGAATTACTATAGTCATTCTAAATTGTTTATACAGAATTACTATAGTTTTTTGTACTATAGTAATAACTGTGGTTCATTTTCGTAAGGGTGGGGTGGGTTGGCACAGTTTTCAGTCTCTACTGTTTTTCTCTGGCATAAATTACATTGATCAGCCATAACATTATGACCACCTGCTGGTCATCATGAAGGTCTCTCTTTTACTGCCAAAACAGCCCTGACTCCACTGTATGCACTATGTGTTCTGACACCTTACTATCAGAACCAGCATCGATTTTTTTTATCAATTTCACCTACAGTAGCTTGTCGGTTAGATCGGACCACACAGGCTCACTTCACCTGTCAGTGGTCATAAAGTTATGGCTAATCAACGTATGTTAGAATATTCCAACAAACAGCAAATGAAAGATTCAGGTCCCTGCAATACATAAATATTTTTATGTACACAAATGTTTTCTAAAATTAGATGATTTGAAAATAAAGTCATGCTGTGCATTTGTGCACACAATTCTCTGGTCCTGTGCTTTGTTAAGCAAAATTGAACAGATAATGCAATGTATATAATTTTTTAATGCTAAACAACTGATATCAACCCAGATGCTTAAGGCTACCCGTGATGTTGATGTTACTGTTGCTAAGAAACAAATGAGGCATATTGTGTCCATGAAACTCAATCATGTGATTCTACCTTTTCTCTGCAGAGAGCTCCTCCCATAGTCCAAATACTTCTTCAGCCAGTCAACGCACTCCTGGGTCAGGTAGTTCTTGTCCTGTGCGATCAAAGCTCTGTTATTATCCCACTTGTTCTTGGTGATGACAGCTTGTGGTTTTGGAGCGATGTATGTCTCTGTCTTCAGGTCAAATGCTATGAAGTCTTCTCCATCATAACCAAACTGATTAAACCCATTAACCTCATTAGTCTCATCATCCCACTCACAGCCGATCATCCACTGGACAATGTGGACACCTGAGAGAGAGAGAGAGAGAGAGAGAGAGAGAGAGAGAGAGAGGTAAACCAGAGATCACACTTCATGTGAGCTGCAGGAACACAAGTTGAGGTGGAGCCCTGACTAGCAAACACAGGTTAAACCTGATCATGGACTGAACATGAGTAAAGAAACAATCCTGCTGATCAATGAGCTCCATCAGAGCGTCTAAACATGGATTATAGAAGCTGAAAGTTTAATTCTGTTTCCTCTGGAGAGTTTCCTCTGTCTGTCCTGTCATGATATTTACTGCACGGATGGAAACGTTTAAATGACTGACAATAGCCTCTCTAATCATGAAAGTAAATTGTCAAAGAAAACACTGATACATCAATATAACACAATAGGCTCAAGAAATTACCTGGAAAGCTACAGTGTGCGTTGGAGGTGGGGTAAAATGTCCATGCAGGTGCTGGTCTCTAAATCTGATAAAATAATTAGTTTTGTTGGGGGCGGGTGGATTATTTATTTACATGAGTATTCAGATAATGAGAGCTGATCCACGCATCACAACAATAAAGATGCTATAATTGTGACAAAACAATTTCTTTAATGGAAAGTGAAACGCTCATCTCATCAGCTGAGGGCTGAAATGATCTCCTGTTTTCAGGCAAAATGTGCACTGCTACCAGATTTCTGTGTACTG
>NC_060158.1:6002249-6017891 GCF_021292245.1 Micropterus dolomieu
AGACAGATAGACAGATAGACAAACTGACCTGATGTAAACCCTTTGCAGACAGAGATTGAACCCCGAGTCTGTGTGGTAGTGTGAGAGAGTTCTGCCTAAGCCCCTTAGAACAGTATTTTCCTATTACTTCTCGCTAACATCATTGTCACGGCTGTTGCTGTTGTCCCTGTATTTCCACAATCTGTCTCACCTATACCAAGTAAGCTGTGTGACCCTGTGGTGAAGAAAGGTCTACCTGTGGAATGAAGACCCGCCTACTTCCTGGTTTCTGTGGAGCTCTGTCAGGCTGACTTCAGTCCCACCCATTGGTCCCCTCTGTTCCAGCTCAACCAATGGCTCGTCACCACCTTAGCCCACCAGTTGCTCTCGGCAGCTTGTCACAACCAGTTGACTTGTGTAACTCATGTGAGTTGATTGTGTGCAGTTTTAGTGAAGTAAGTACTTTGCGAGTTACCTTCTGTAGTTGTGTTTAGTGAGATAAATCTCTTGAGTCTGTCGTAGCCAGTTTTATGTTATGTTTATTAGTTAGACACTATTTGGTTTTTGTGAGCTTTTTAGTGATGGGCAAAGCGAGGCTTTATGAAACACTGAAACGTTTGAAGCAATTGTGCCGGAATTGTGTCGAGGCTTCGAAACACTTCGACACCCGTCTCCACGGTGACATCTACTGGTCACTTTTGATAGACACATCTTGGTAGGGGTTTCATTCAAACAATGATTGACCAGCGTTTGCAATTCTAAAGCCTTATAAATACATGACCAACAGGATTTTGGAGAAATCACCACACAACAAACAAACAAATGCCTTCAGATTGTCAGAGACAGCAGATTTTTAATAAAACACATCTGTGTGTTGTTTAATAAGTAATCACTCATTTAGCTGATGCTTTTCTCAAAAGCAAATCACAATTGCTGTGTCAGAGGGCACACCTCGAGGTTAAGTGTCTTGTTCAGGGACATGTGTATCACAGTGGGAATCGAACCCACGTCTTTCACACTAAAGGCATATGTCTTAACCACTACTCTATCCATTTTCAGAGTCAGAATACTTCATTGATCTACGAGGGTTACTATTTTTATTATCATCATTATCATTATATTATTGGCCCTGCGATGGACCTGGCGACCTGTCCAGAGAGTACCCTGCCTTTCGCCCGATGTCAGCTGGGATTGGCTCCAGCCCCCCCGCGACCCTGTACGCAGGATAAGCCGTTGACGATGGATGGCATTATCATTATTGTTGTTGTTGTTGTTGTTGTTATTAGTTCTTTTCTTACAACTGTTTTTATCATCATTATTATTACTACTGATGTTATTACCACTACCATTGACCAGCACTCAGTCCTTCCAGGATTTCGCAATTTCACAGTTCCACAACACAAATTCAACAAATCCCTGCAAAATCAGCATGACTAGCAATTTTGACAAATCGCCGCAAAATGTTGTCACACACCAGCAATGTCACCTCTTTGTTTACAAGTCGCTACAGACAGGTGTGATACTGAAAATATAAGTACACCGTTGTCTCTTGACACACCTTTTGCCGGCCCAAAACATGGATGGAGAATGACAGAAACACCTGGAGGACTTCAAGATAGTCTGTTGCATCCTGGCCAATTGTAAGCACCGAAAGAATCAAGGTAAGTTGGTTTAAATGTGCATGGTTAGGGTTAGGCCCGCGAAATCCTCGAGGTATGGTTTAATGATTCAACTATAATTCTAAAGTTAAAAATATCACATCCACCTTTGCAGTTTTCACTTTTCCCACAATTGAATCACAAAATAACACCGAATAAAATTGCAACTTTAATCTCAACTTTTTAGAAAAGCTGCCGCAAAATCTGAAATTTTAGGCCACAACAATTATAAAAAATCCCCACTAAATCCTGGATGGACTGAGCACTATAAATGAATATGTGGAACTTGCATTGCACTACTGTGTGCTTTCCACCAGCTGACACGACCCATACAGCCATTATTCACTCATTGTATTGATTAATCAAAATCAATAATGAAAAAACAACATTGGACTAATCAAGCATCTTTGAACAATTTAGGGAGCGCATCAACATCAGCATAGATTTTGTTACCCAAGAGAACTGTTTGATGAAGATAAAGACATACTGCAAAAAAGCAGAGGGCACTGTGGCTCTTGGCGTTATATCCCATTCTGCTGGTAGATTCACATTTTTGTGAATTAAGAATATAACCTTCATCAACTTCAGCACTCAGTGAAAGCCACTGTTGAAAATCAAATCTAAATTTAAAATACAAAAACAATAAAAACAAGTTGTACTTACATTTGGCAAAAAAAAGTAAAGACAAATTGTTTCAGTTGTTGAAATGTAAGGGTATTGATCCCCTCCTCCTCCTACTGGTTAATCCCTTCTACCTTTTCATTTAGATTTATTTTTGTTCTTTCTAGATCAGTTTTCTCTTATTTTTTGATGGTGCTGTCATATTATTATGAAACTGTCAGAGCTTTACACTTCTTACAGGTGGTTGCTTTAGACTGTCGTGTGCAAGGACCTGACGCTTGTTTCCCTTTGAAATCTGGAGAAGCATTGACTCAAAGAACAACATTTAAAGAAGAACTGGAAATGCTAAGTTTGGAATTCCTCTCACCTTTTATCTTTTTGTAAATGAAGAATCCAATCACTGCAATGAGGACGATGACAGCAACAACCACTGCAGCAATGATGGAGATGATGATATCAGTGGGCTTCTCTGTAAAGCACAACAACCACAACAAAGAAAAATATCACAACTTGTACTGTACAGAGTAAATCTTTTGTATGCTGCATTATGGACCTTTTGTCATTTAGAGGTCAAAAGAGTAAAAATGCAGCACACAAAACTAGTCACTGGGCCTCATGCAAGAAAATGTTTGTATTCTTATCCTAAATCTCTCTTAGGTTTCCTTGTTCCAAGTTGGATTCACCACACTGTCATAACCGGACAAACCTGTTGTAAGTAACTTTTCGTTTCAGTCTGATGAACACCACCTGCTCATGAGGAGGTGCGTTCATGAGATTTCATCATTTGCAAAATCAGTGTCTCTACATACGGCTGCTACCCAGAGTAAAAATAATTTTACATTGCAGATCACAAGATACAAGTCCTGCTGTTGGCAATCAGCAAACAAGTCTAGCAGTTTCAGTGTCGTGGTATTAGAGGACCAGAAGCAGTTAAAAATATTTATAATACAACTGTCAGAAATACAGAAATAAAGTGGGAATTATTTACCACATGGTTAGATGGTAATTAATGTCTTTCTCAAGCAAAGCGGTGACTAATGACTAATATGAGAAGTCAGAGATATTTTAGATGAGATAATATTATATCTTACAGTAGTAACTGAATTTAGGGACCATGAGACATATAATCTAAAAAAAGATGAAGAGGTTTGTCTATTTTATTTTAGTTGATATGAGTATCACATTGAAACTCCAAATTAATTCAGATTACGGCATAATGATCTGAGGTCAAAAGCTTTTCCCCTGTGTAGAAAGGAAAACTGTGTATGTGACTTGTACAACAGGTCTGGTCTCATAAATTGTGTTCAGAGAGAAAATTCTAAATATGAAAAAATTACTGATGCCACCAATTCTCGAGTCTCTCCTACAAATCTTTTCCTAAGAGTAGTCCTCGCATGACGTCCATTGTGTGGTGAAACACTGTCAAATTAATGTACAATGTGAAAATTTATGTACATTATAGAATAAAGCTATATTTAACACCAAAAATGTCTTAACCACAGGACAAATGTGTGTTTCCCACCTTCATAACTTCTGATTCTAGTTGTATCCAAGTTGGTTCTGATCTTTGGTTTCTCCAGTTTGGTGATGATGTCGTTCTTCACACCAGCGAGCTGAAACACACATTCGTACTTCTCCCAGTCTCCAGTTGGAGGTTTCAGGTCAACACTCATCTGGAAGGATCCATCGTTGTTGGGGAGGATCTCTCCGTGGTCCACGTCCTCATGAAGCTCCTCTCCATCTTTCCTCCAGAACATCGTGGCTCTGTCAGGGTAGAAACCTGTAGCGTGGCAGCTGACTGGAGAGGAGGGAGTCTTCTGGAGGAGAGACACTGAGGGAGGGTCTGGGGAGAGAGAGAGAGAGAGAGAGAGAGTAAAGGTTCTTTATGTTGATTTACTGTTTGTTATACTGTGTATGAAATGTAAATAAACCTCATTGAAGTGTAACTAAAGAAGAAAAAGTGTAATTAAAGAAGAGAGAAACACGCCAGAGAGAAAGAGAGAAAACAGAGAGAGAAGCAATAAATGTGTGAGAGAGAAAATGAAAGATAAATAAATGTGTGTAAACAAAGTTGATCTCTGTGTGTCGGTTCATATTTATTATAATGTTGCTGTTGGTTAGAAACAAATGAGGTTAATTAACATTGTTGTGTCAATGAAACTACATCAGGTCATGTGATTCTACCTTTTCTCAGCAGAGAGCTCCTCCCATAGTCCACATACTTCTTCAGCCAGTCAACGCACTCCTGGGTCAGGTAGTTCTTCCTCTGTGCGATCACAGCTTGATTATCCCACTTGTGTTTGGTGATGACAGCCTGTGGTTTTGGAGCGATCCATGTCTCTGTCTTCAGGTCAAATACTATGAAGTCTTCTCCATCGTAACCATCTTGAAAAAAACCTTTAACCTCTCCAGTCTCATCGTCCCACTCACATCCGACCATCCTCTGGGCAAAATGTGCACCTGAAAGAGAGACATCAGTAAACAGAGTGAGATCACAGCTCATCTATCATCAGCTGATGTCACATCTTCACCACAGAGACACACTGATCCACAGACACCAGAACAGAGGATCTACACCTCCTGCTGCGATTGGCTCGACGGACGCCACTCACAGCCAATCGCCATCTGGACAGTGTGTGCGGACGCCTTAAGAGAGAGAGAGAGAGGAGAGGCAGAGAGGCTGCTGGGAAACAGAGTGAGATCCTAACTCTTTTTATTTCACCACCACAGAGACACGCTGCCTCCACTGAGACCAGCAGTTTATCGTCCCCTGCTGAAGGCGCTGTGGCTTCATGTGAGCTGCAGGAACACAAACTGAGGTGGACGCAGATTAAACCTGATCCTGGACTGAACATGACCCCCCTCCTCTACTGAGACCCTGCAGCCAGTGGATCAGTCCACCAACATCCTCTTCCTGTGAGCAACTACAGACCAGGCTGTCCTGAGGCTCTAGAAGCTTCCACTGAAGGAGCGTTTCAGTCCAGGATCAGTCTCTAGACTCCACCTGCTCCACCAGGACAGCGTGTCCTGTTCAGCAGCGCGTTACTACAACTGGTCAGAATAAGGCCGAGACCAGCAGGACCATTATGGAGACTGGGAGGCAGTCTGTGTGTCCTGATCGGTCCATCCATCAGCCAATCAATCAATACAACCAGCAGCTGTTTCCACCTGCAGATGTTGGCTTGATGCTGCCTGCTGGGACGGACCAACACGCTGTGGTCAGAACAGCAGAGTGAAACTAATCTAATCTGGACTTCTACTTTATATTTAGAGCTCAAACTGATCATTCTTTTCACTGTCAATTATTGTTTCTGATTAATCGATTAACTTATTTTAAAAAAAAAGTGTCAGAAAATAGTGAAAAACGTCCGTCACAAGTTCCCGGAGGCTGAAGGTGAAATCTTTAAATGCTTCTTCTTTTTGTCCGACACTGAACAGTATTTAATATAAAATGATATTAAAAACAGAGAAAAGCAGCAAATTCTCATATTTGAGAAACTGGAACTAGAAAATGTTTAGGCTTTTTTTTTTTTTTTTTTGCTTAATAAAAGACTTAAATGATTATCTGATTATCAAAACTGTTGCCAATCAGTTTCAGTAACCAGGCAGTAATGTTCCTCTGTCAGCTGTGTGTTGTGAAACTGTTGTGAGGAACTGGTTCCTACAGGAGAGTTATTCTGGACCGGCTCACTGTGGGCAGCTCAGTAAAGTTATTCTGATCTGATCTAGTGGAGATAAAGTGTTTTTTCTGCTGGTTGTATGGGATGGACAGAAACTCTTGGCTTTTCTCATTTCCCAAATTCTGCCTCCTCACCTCCTCAATCCTCAAACCTGTGACCCGGAAAAAATGTTGCCCTTCACGGTTTGTGTTGTGCCTCATTAAGCCCTGTTATAACTGCATTCCTTAATGTCATTTCACTTTGATGTGGTGCTACGAGCAGAGTTTCAGGAGTAGGACCATACATCAATGACGTCACTCCCGGCATTTCCATAAATACCCACACAACACACGTCCTCTTCTTCGCATTCTGCACCCTATCTCTGTCTGGTCTCCTCATCTCCTTCTTCCACTCCATGGGGTTGTATGAGGGTCCGTCGTGCACGGGCGCTACAGCGGACTTCCCCTATCGTAGCTTCCCCACAATGCTTTTGAATGTCTATTCAGCAACTGCAAGCATCATACATCTTTCTGTTTTGTTCTGTTTTGTTTTTATCTGTTGATGGTGGTCCTCTCTGGAAATCTCTGATGGATGGGCAGCAGTATCATAAAAATTAACACTTCTCCAGAGACACAGAGCGCATTTATGCACGAGCCACAGCAAGTTAAATTAATATTAAAATCTCCCAACACGATCGGTCAAGATCTAATGTTAATTCATGTTCTTTGTTCTTCACATCCAAAAGGTCTCACACGCAATACAGTGAAACTGTTTGGAGTAAAGAAACAATCCTGCTGATCAATGAGCTCCATCAGAGCGTCTAAACATGGATTATAGA
The DNA here is from genome assembly GCF_021292245.1 of Micropterus dolomieu. Classification (NCBI taxonomy): domain Eukaryota; kingdom Metazoa; phylum Chordata; class Actinopteri; order Centrarchiformes; family Centrarchidae; genus Micropterus; species Micropterus dolomieu. Next base: position 6,009,005 of record NC_060158.1, read on the forward strand.
AGCTGAAAGCTTAATTCTGTTTCCTCTGGAGAGTTTCCTCTGTCTGTCCTGTCATGATATTTACTGCACGGATGGAAACGTTTAAATGACTGACAATAGCCTCTCTAATCATGAAAGTAAATTGTCAAAGAAAACACTGATACATCAATATAACACAATAGGCTAAAGAAATTACCTGGAAAGCTACAGTGTGTGTTGGCGGTGGGGTAAAATGTCCATGCAGGTGCTGGTCTCTAAATCTGATAAAATAATTAGTTTGTTGGGGGCGGGTGGATTATTTATTTACATGAGTATTCAGATAATGAGAGCTGATCCACGCATCACAACAATAAAGATGCTATAATTGTGACAAAACAATTTCTTTAATGGAAAGTGAAACGCTCATCTCATCAGCTGAGGGCTGAAATGATCTCCTGTTTTCAGGCAAAATGTGCACTGCTACCAGATTTCTGTGTACTGCATGATAGTACGCTACTGTAATCTGACTGTTTTCAACAGATGATGTTTATTGCAACCTCGAGATGTTTCTACATGTCATAAATTTGACATACATGTTCCTTGACTGTGAAGATACGTATGATCTGTAGCCTTTATGTATTAGTGCAACAGCTGGTCTGCTCATCTGATAGAAATCACAGTGACAGATGATGCAGCTGTGCAACACGTCTTATTTAATTGACGTCGCTTTAAAATGACGTCTCTGAGGCAAGGACATAACATTTCGTTAAATACCTGTTTCCTCGACTGGACTCTCCTCGAGGATCGAGGAGGCACAAATTTGGGAAATGAGAAAGACCCTCTGTATCAATGTACAGCAGCATCAGTTATGTTTCTGTTGAGTTTGACTGTTTCAGCAAAGAAAAGCCTCCATCAGACAGTTTAACCTACGAGACTAAAACTTGAGAGATGAAGAATGGTGTGTGTGTGTGTGTGTGTGTGTGTGTGTGTGTGTGTGTGTGTGTTGTAACATCTGTTTACTAAAATACAGGATGAAAATAAACATTTTATCAGTAGAAAGCGAAACACAAACAAACCTCCAGTTTGGTTAAAGCGCTGCTTCAATATGTCAATGTTGGCTTTGAACCACTGCTGGGCACCCAGACGGATCTGAGTCTCCCGCTCCCAGTACTGAGGATCATCTGTTGTGACTCTCCTCATCCAGTCCTGTTTGGGTTCTGCTCTCCTGGTGTTACTGTCAAAGTGATCTATCTGAACTTTATCAACCAACCCAACAGACACAAACTCTGGGAAGTTTGGGACTCCAGAAGATCCAGTGTAGAAATACTTCAGAGAGTGAGTCACTGTGAGAAAAGCTTCATTATTTCAGTTTTTATATCACAGTTTTATAAAATCACTAAACAAAATCCTGAACACAGAATAAAAAAAAAACTAAAATACAAGACATCCATCTCTGTTTTCAATTGCATTCAATTAATGCAAAAATACATTTATAGATAGAGTACAGTTTTATGCGGTTTAGAAGTGGGCTGTTTTGATCTTTTCTGATGCTGTTGCCATTTTTTCATATTCAAGTAATCACTGATGTCATGTTTTTATCTGGTTGTTAGAGGATTTGTGGTTACAAATGTTTGAGTATATTTTTAAATACAACCAAATGAAAAAATAAACATCTTAGCTAGTCCCTTGTGTATCTCACATTGATATATCTTGATTTATGTAAACTGAAGAATTATATTTGAGTTTTAACTTCCAATATCTTTGATCTGTATTGTATGATAATTGTAGAAAAGTTATGGCAGAAAACTGGCAATATACAAATTTCCACGACAATTAACAGACACATTTCTATCTTTAAGAAAGTTCTCTTAAGCAATATTTAAATTTCTCATGTAGTCCCATTCTTCTTTCTTTTTCTTTAATTTATTCCAATTATATTAATATTTTAAAGGTTTTAACAAAGTAAACTATCTGCAGGTGTCTGAAATTATTGTTTATTTCAGAAACCTCTGCTGTCTGAACGAATGTAGATCATATTTCTGTGTTAAGCTGCACTTTAAACATTTTGAACTGGTTGAAAATGAAATTATAAATAATTATAGACATTAAAAATCGGATATAGGCCTATCAGTCAAGTATTGTTTCAACTAAAAGAAACATAAAATAAACTATTTGTTTTTGGTGATCAAGATGCATACTGAGCAAAACATTTCAGTTTAAAAATAACCCTATCAGAGCTCTCTGGTGGACAAACGATGTAATGGAGACATCGTTTCTACATTTCCTTAAACCTCAGTTTGCTGTTACCTGTCACTTATCAGCCGATATAGGGCCTACACTGATATGATGCACCGGTTATAACCTAATTTCAGCAAATAATATCATCATACAGTAACTACCTGCGTGATGTAATCTGTTACGTTGGCATCAATATCCATAAAAACAACACCATCAACAGACTTATTGGTGTTGTTAAATATAAAAATCCAAAAGCTATTTTTGTTCAATCTACAAGGAGGTCCTGGAACTAAACATCAATGTATATATTTTTAAAAACACTACATATGTAGGTCTACCAATAGCCCTATAAAGACCGAACTTATAAAATCAACTGATTAAAAAAGTTCTGAACCCACCTGCCGCGGCGCCTTGTAGACCTACTCCCAGGAGAGCCAGGAAAACCAGGATCTCCATTTTTAGTCTAGGCTACATGTCGCATCAAAACCTTCGACTTTTGACTAAACTGATACGCCTATATTTCCTATATCATGAGAAACAGATAGCCTACCGTATACCTACAGCGGCGTTAACTCTTCCGTCTGAGCCAATGGGAATTCAGGCTGAGTATCAGAGTCACTTATAACTCGGTAAAACTGACCCGCTGAGGTTATTAACGAAAGTGAAAGTAAAGTATATTTTAACCTGTGAAATAGGATGAGGTGGGCGTTATTTTGGTATCCCAGCTTTGTTTGCATATGAAAGGAGTATTAAACCTTCTGCTGCTCAGACACTGAATAATGTTTTGCAGGCTGATGTCATGTAACGAACAGAAATGTGTTAATTTTCTGGTCAGACGTCACTGTCAGATCAGATCCACTGGGGTTTGTGGGGATGCAGTATAGCGTCTTGTTGTTCTTTTGCTCTATATGGCTGTCCTGGGAATAAAAACAGTCCTGATCAATGAACAAACAAACCTGCAGGTGATGTGCAGCAGCACATTTTCTTAGTGAGGACTGTTACTCTGTTACTTCAAACGCATGCGTACAATCACACCCTCTGGTTATTAAACAGGGACTGGAACATCTTATATCCTTTCTGAAGTCCATGTCCAGTACAGTAATTTATTTGTGTTACATTATGTGTTGAGCTATTTTGTTTAGTTTCAGGCCTACAAACAGTTTTGGGAACAAATTAGAGCCATTAGGACAGGCAATATAATAAAACACAAGACAGTTTCCATGAAAGAATATTTCACCTCCGTATTTGACCGAAATTAAATCAAGAAGCAAAGAAATCAGACAAAAGCAGAAACAGAGTCAGAGAGCTTCTTAAACACAAAGACAGATCAGGTATCTCTGTCATCCAGGCTAAATGCTCCTTGTTTGGAGCTTTGGATGCTGAAAACTGCCTAACATTATGTTATAGAATGTATGTTTAAAATATTGATTTAAGGTTTGAATGTACTTAAAATTTTAAAAGTAAAAGTTCTCAATGCAGAAAGAAAAATGTCCTGTAACTGTTAAACTATAGATTTTTATTATTACGCATGCATTAATGTTAATGTTGTAATTGTGCAAGTAATTATTATTTTTATTTTCATTATGGATTAATCTGTTGATTATTTTCTCCATAAATCAGATTGAGATTTTGAAAATAGTGTAAAATGCCGTAATAATTACCCAGAGCCTTAAGTGACACTTTCACAATTCTTTCTTTGTCTAACCAATAGTACAAAGCTCAAAATTATTACAAATAAATTTTTATGATTAAAAGGGAAAGCAGAGCATCTTCACATTTGTGGCGGGGGAACCATGAAATGTTTTTACAAATGTCTCAGATTAAAGTAGTGAAGTAAAAAGTACAATATTCCCCTCTGAGTTGTAGGTGAGTAGAGCTAGAAAGTGTCATGAAATGAAAATATTCAAGTAAAGTACAAGTACCTGAAATTTGTACTTCAGTACAGTACTTGAGTAAATGTACCTAATTACTGTCCACCACTGCTCTGATCACACGTACACATCTTAAGAATAACAAAATAAAAAATAAATAAAATCCATTTAAAAAGTATTTATTGGTAATGAGCAGCCTCACAGCTCCATGAAACCTGAATATCTCTTTAACAAAGCTGAATTACTGAAAATGTCTTCAATGTTATGAGAATATGAACATTCAACAAACAACTTATCACCTGGTTTTCAGAAACTCTATATCCATTAATAAAACTCTAATCTGTAAAAGAAATGTTAGTTACACTCAATACAATAAAGTCCTCAATAATCCCCCACAAACGCACAAATTGTAATAATAGAACATCTCAAAGAAAACGGGTTATTTTTATTTTTATATATTATTTACATATGAAATCTGGGAAATCCTAGGAAAGCTTTGTTAAAGAGGAACTTCACTAATTTTCTCCTATGTTGTGTCAGAGGGGTTGTGGATTTTAAACTCTTAAAAATTATTTTGCATAAAGACGGAATCATGAGCTTTGGATAAATAGCTAAAAGTAGCTTTTAGTATGGTCCAAATATTGTTTTTTAGGCGTTAAGGCAGTGATTCCTACAGTTTGTGTCGTAAACTGAAAGTTATTACTACCCAAAATTAAGAAGCAGTCAGAATCTGACAACTCACCAGGTCAAGTCAATTTCTTCTGGTGAAGATGTCGTCATTCACACCAGAGAGTTGAAACACGCAGTCATTCCTCTGCTGATGAAGGTTTCAGGTCACTCAGTTAAGCAAGTACAGTAGTTGCCGTTAAAACTTTAGTTTACATCAGATCTAGTCAGCTAAAATCAAGTCCTTACTGTTTACGGATATGTTTTGATCATCACAACTAACTTCAAATGCAATCAGTTACTTCATTCATATTGCAACAGGGCTAATTACCTTTTTAAAATATGAATTATATCTTATTTTATCATGAACTTAAACTATCTGCAGCACATGATGTGAAATAAATGTGCATACCTTCATTACAAATAAGGAGGGGCAGGTTTGAAAAGTTTAATATACTACTTTCAAAATATAGTAATATCATAGAACTGTTTTTCAGTAAAACATCCTAAATACATGTATGAGTGTACTATTTAAGGATAGTGTTTGGGTTCAGCTGGCAGTTGTTGGTAGGCTATGGTTTGTCAACATTATAAATCAGGGAAAACAACCTGTAGGCCTTTCTGTTTAATGGACTTTACAGTGGGGGAAGGAATACTCCAGTAGCTCCAGTACCAATACAATAGAAATACAGGTGAAAGTCCTGCAATCAAAATTGCACATGAGTAAAGTATTACCAGCAAACAAACTTCATGTACCAAAATTAAAAGTAGCCTACTCATTATGCAGAATGACCACTCTGAGAATAATATATAAATACATGATTACTGACGCATTAATGTGTAAGCGTCACTTTTCAATGTTGCAACAAGCTTGCTTGCCTTAGGCTGGATTACACATAAATATATATATTTATTTACATTTTCAGAGAAATCTCACATTAAGAAACAAAACCTACTCTGTCTAATAAATGATAATGATGATGTTATATTCGATCTATTCATACTTACTCTCCAAGTAAGCAATCAAATAAACAGAATAACTTTAAGAGTCTTTAGATTTATCAAAAAAACGCTTTTAATTTGTAACTTAGAACATGAAATGTCATTAAATGTAGAAATCAAACATCTTTCTGAATATGGTGTGCAGATTAACTTATATCACTGTGACTTTGTTTTGATGAGATGGTCATCATGATGTCCTCATGATTATCTTTTTACAAACCAGGTAACAGGGGAGCACAAGTACTGTTGGAAGTGCAGTCATGCCAAGTTAAATCATAAGTTCCTGCTTTAGTTGTCCGTAGAGTGCTACACATTTGCCTAATGGATTTCGTCCTTCCCGTTCTGTTTAATTTGATATCATAACATCTGCATTTGGAGCCATTTCATTAAGTCTCTGTGAAAAGTAAAAAAATCAGGATATATTCACATCACTGTGCAGTCAGACACACATCAGGATTTCAAGGCACATATTTTATATTGGATGCTTTATTGATCTGTAAACCCATGTACAAATAATATGATCAATAATGTCACAGAACCACCCCGCATATTTTACCAACCTATATAATATCAATCTAAGAAACAGTCACATTAAACACTGCAAAAAAACAACTTCAAGAAAAATCCAACATTTACATAAAAATTAAATTTGATTGAGCGTTTACACATCTACAAAATAAATCTTAAACTGACACATGCCAGTGTGTGTGGATATGTGTGTCTATATGAACATTTGCATTTGTAAAATAAACTTTACCAGCTTCAAACCATCCAGAAGAAGAATATCACATAAACACCCAAACCATAAAATGAATCATGTGATGACAAGCTTACTGATGTTTTTTGTTCTTGTGCATCTTTCTTTAACTCAACCCCCCCCCAAAAAAAAGACATGAGAGAGCATCTCCAATGTGTTAAATCATCATGTAATATATTAACACAAGAAATATGAAAAAATATTTATATAGACAGATCTACATTTACCTATTTACAGACACATTTGTCAACAGTGGGAACACCTCCTCTTGTATTTTAAGTAGAGAGGGATGGAATTGGATTTTCACTCCAGTCCCATCCCATTCCTGATAAAAACAAAGTCTGAAAGTAGTTTCTCATGTTATTATATTTATATATATATAAAAATCTGATTTATGACTCACATAACAGCGAGAACAAACTTTTCCGTATATTCCGCATGTACAACTTTCAATTGAACAAATGTTGCATCAACAAGGCTGTGATGTGAATCTAGTTTTATCACAATTGATGTATTTTTATATTTTATGAAATCACTTTCATCTTTAATAGAACATATAGTTTTCATAGTCTGGATGTCTGAAGTCCCCTATGTTCCTGCCTGAAACCCGCTTGACTCCCATCCCAAAGGAATCCCGTGACCCACAGGTTTCCCCCCAAAATGTCATCCTCTAATATAAATTAATTGATCATTTACATTCAATATGTATATATTTTTTTGATTATTTATCATTAAGATCCACTGTGGAATGAAACATTGCCATTTAACATTCAAGAGAATGTAGTTCATAGTGTTGAAGTTCTGCGTCAACCTTGTTTGAGTTTTCTGCCCAATATGTTTCATTCACCGAACAGAGTGAATTCTCTGTGAGTTTGTCTTTTGATCCATTTTCCATACAAAAGTATGAAATAATATATTTTTTATTATTATTATTTATTTATTATAATATTGACCTTATAAAAGGTCAAAGCTATTTCAATTTTAGTGGTGTGGTGAACCTCTTATTTATGTTTGAATTAATGATTTGTGACTTTACTGTAGTCAGTTTTGAAGATTTCTCATGAAGTGAAGTTCACCCTCTTCAAACTCTCGCTCGCTTCTGTTTGGAAAAATGAATAAATTCATAAATGAACAGAGCAAAAATGTATGATGTGTCAATAATGTATCAAAAATGCAAAAGGTGTGAAACTACTGTGATAAAAAAGGAAATGCTTGTTATTTCTCAAAACATGCTTAATTTGGCTTACGGTGCAACATGCAGGTGATGTTTTAAACAGACGGAGACATTAGTTACCTTAATCAGTGGTGTCACTGCCTTGACGTCCTATAGAAGAACCAATTTGCAAAAAAAAGAAACCTCTTTAATATCAAAGTGAAATCAAATTTTTACAAACTACAAACTGTATACTAATTCACTAATTTATATCACTTCCTCTTCCAGGATGTGGATAGAGCCTCTGCAGTGGATAGATGTAGCCTAGAATTAGTCAGAGCCAGGATGCCATGTTGTGATGCTTCTAGCCACCTCCTCCTAAAAGCAACACCCTCACCTTGTTCTGTTTTACTAAACATATAGCCACTGGTTCTTATGTAAGCATCATTCACTGAACTGAATCTTGACACAACGCAGCCATCTTTATGTTGGCTGCAGCCATCTTTATGTTGTTGGTGATGTATCAGGAAGACAAAGCAGGTGAAGAGTCATTAGTTACCTTTAATCAATGGTGTGTCGCTGTGTACACTTTCTGTAGAAGAATTCTTTGAAGAACACTGTGACTCTGAGGAGAAGAAAATACAAAATAATTAGAACAAGACAGATAGACAGATAGACAAACTGACCTGATGTAAACCCTTTGCAGACAGAGATTGAACCCCGAGTCTGTGTGGTAGTGTGAGAGAGTTCTGCCTACGCCCCTTAGAACAGTATTTAATGCTGCAGCCATCTTTATGTTATGTCACAAGTTATAGGTGATGTATCAGGAAGACAAAGCAGGTGAAGAGTCATTAGTTACCTTTAATCAATTGTGTGTCAATTTTTGTGGAAGAATTCTTTGAAGAAGACTTTGACTCTGAGGAGAAGAAAATGCAAAATAATTAGAACAAGACAGATAGACAGATAGACAAACTGACCTGATGTAAACCCTTTGCAGACAGAGATTGAACCCCGAGTCTGTGTGGTAGTGTGAGAGAGTTCTGCCTACGCCCCTTAGAACAGTATTTTCCTATTACTTCTCGCTAACATCATTGTCACGGCTGTCGCTGTTGTCCCTGTATTTCCTATACCAAGTAAGCTGTGTGACCCTGTGGTGAAGAAAGGTCTACCTGTGGAATGAAGACCCGCCTACTTCCTGGTTTCTGTGGAGCTCTGTCAGGCTGACTTCAGTCCCACCCATTG
>NC_060158.1:6017991-6023672 GCF_021292245.1 Micropterus dolomieu
TTAAAAATGTCTGACTTTATCAAAAAAGTACATTATTGTTTTGGTCTCTCACCTTTGTTCTTTTTGTAAATGAAGTATCCAATGACAGCGATGGCGACAAGAGCAAGAACAACCACTGCAACAATGACGATGATGACAGTCATGTCAGAGGGATTCCCTGCAGAAAACAACAAAACACAGTCACAACCTGTTCAGATGAAGCAGGTTAGAGAAGAAGATCATCATCTGCCAACCAGAATATGTTTGTTTGTCCTGCTGTTCATTTAATGTTTATCTCCAATTGTCTAAGTTTTTTCACAAACTTTTAAGGAAAGTACATTTAAGCACTTTAAATTACCTATTCGAAAAATGATTTATTTCACAAACGTTCAAGGAAAGTAAATTCAAGGACTTTCAATGACCTATTCAAAAACATTCAAGACCTTGCTTTTTTGCAAACTTTCAAGTAAGTTGAATTCAAGCAATTCAAGCACTTTCAATGACCCACTCAAACTTTCATTTTGACTTTCAAGGCCTTGATTTGTTCACCCCAAAAGCTTTCAACGAATTCAAGGACCAGTGGGAACCCTGGGTGTCCGTAGGAGGTGTCTTGGCTGGTTTCTGTCCCATAATGTTGATTTTTGGGACAATAAGAGCTGCTGACAATCATATCTCAGCCAATAAAATTTATTCTGACTGATTTACTGATCGATACAAACATTCATCCAGTTATTCAATAATTCATCTACTCATCTTCTAAGATTGATCAGAAGTCAATACAGCACCTATAATCAATGAGCTGTGGTTACACATTAATATGGTTACACATGGTCTGAAGAAAAAGCTGTTTGCACTGATTTAAAATTTTTTAAAATTACAATATTTTTTCTGTAATAATCAAAGGTCAGTAAACAGTGAACAAACATCTGATTCCGGTCTTACCTTGGTTGGTTCTGATCTTTGATTTCTCCAGTTTGGTGACGATGTCGTTCTTCACACCAGCGAGCTGAAACACACATTCGTACTTCTCCCAGTCTCCAGTTGGAGGTTTCAGGTCAACACTCCTCTGGAAGGATCCATCGTTGTTGGGGAGGATCTCTCCGTGGTCCACGTCCTCATGAAGCTCCTCTCCATCTTTCCTCCAGAACATCGTGGCTCTGTCAGGGTAGAAACCTGTAGCGTGGCAGCTGACTGGAGAGGAGGGAGTCTTCTGGAGGAGAGACACTGAGGGAAGCTCTGGAGACGGAGGAAGAGAGATGTTATTGTAATGTTACTGCTTAGAAACAAATGAGGCTTATTAACATTTTTGTGTCCATGAAACTACATCAGGTCATGTGATTCTACCTGTTCTCAGCAGAGAGCTCCTCCCATAGTCCAAATACTTCTTCAGCCAGTCAACGCAAATCCGGGTCAGGTAGTTCTTGTCTTGTGCTTTCAAAGTTTGGTCGTGATCAGCCTTTTGTTTGGTGATGAAAGCCTGTGGTGTTGGAGCGATCCATGTCTCTGTCTTCACGTCAAATGCCATGAAGTCTTCTCCATCATAACCAAACTGATCATAACCTCTAACCTCTCCAGTCTCATCGTCCCACTCACAGCCATATATGTTCTGGAAAACGTGTGCACCTGAAAGAGAGACATCAGTAAACAGAGTGAGATCACAGCTCATCTATCATCAGCTGATATCACATCTTCACCACAGAGACGCACTGATCCACAGACACCAGAACAGAGGATCTACACCTCCTGCTGTGATTGGCTCGACGGACGCCAATCACTGCCAATCAGCATATGGACAGTGTGTGTGGACATCTTGAGAGAGAGAGAGAGAGAGAGAGAGAGAGAGAGAGAGAGAGAGACCAACATTTTTGGCCTTTATGAAACTAGACCCTCGCCACTTTTACTCTATCACGGAGTGAACTCTGGTCGGAGTCAGCCTCACAGCCAAATCGAGCTCTCTAACCCATCTCACTGTGTTGAACCCTATAGAGTTATTCTGATCTAATCTAGTGGAGATAAAGTGTTATTGATCTCTGCTGGTTATTATGGGATGGAAATAAACTCTGTATCAGTATAGTACAGCAGCATCCAGGAGCCTCCGTATTTCTGTTGAGTCTGACTGTGTTTCAGCCAAGAAAAGCAGGCAATCTACAAGAATAAAACTTGACAGACAGATGAAGAACGGTGTGTGTGTGAGTGTGCACGTTAACACCAGGGGCCTATACCATGAAGCAGGATTTGAGGTCATACAGATAACCATGGGTTTCCAGTAGGTTACCACGGCTGTGGTTCACTTCTTACCGGGGGTAGATCGCCATGGTAACTTAAAGGCTAACCTGATCCGGAGCAGGTTATGTTCGAGATAATAAATAGGCCTACACCACCTACTGACCAAGGTTATTATAGTTCATATTATAGATATGTCATTACTTTTTATTTTTATATTGTTTTGACTTTTTGTTTTCAATTTCATTTTCAGCATTCTGATGCACAACTGACCCAGTAACTCTGCCTATGTTCAGCCACTTCTTTACTGGTTACCACTTATCATTTATTTATTCATTATTCTCTATTTTAGAGCAGTTAATACTGTTCATATTGTCATATTGTATATACTGTATACCAAATCCACCTACCTCATGTACATAACACCGCACATAATACTAATTCCAGCATTCTTTGCACTCATCTCACTGTGTACTTGTATGCTTGTATGTGTATGTGTACCTGTATATCACTTCCAGCACCGACATGTACATAATAATTACAATAATATTTTTATGTGTTTTTATGTCTTTTGAGCCTGTCTTGTCAAAGACAAATTTCTGTCATGACAGGCAATAAAGTTTTCTTATCTTATAATGGTAATAATAATAATTTACTCCTGCATCCTTTGCACTCTGTTATTGCACTATGACACTATTGTCTCAATCTGTCTGTTTTGTTTATAGTGTGTATAAATGTGTTCTCTATACTGTAGCCTGTGTTTTATTTTATTACTGTATTATTGTATTATAGTATAAGTAAGCACATCATCAGTATTGTACAATCCAGAGTCAAATTCCTTGTATGTGTACACATACCTGGCAAATAATAAGCTGATTCTAATTAGTTTTAATTAGTTTTTAATGTGGATTTGCGAGTTTAGTTTAGTTTTTATTAGTTTTAGTAGTAGTTTTAGTCTTTGTCGCAGAACGATGCCAAGCTCAGTTTAGCTCTATCATTCTTTGTTAAATAGGTGAAATACAATAAATGGAGGTTTCTATGAAGATTCTCAGTCATCCAGGTCATAGTTATCCAACGAAGGTTAAAATCAAGGGCAACTGGACTTGGTTGAAGATACTGGAAGACGTTTCATCCCTCATCCAAAGGACTTCTTCAGTTCTGACTGACTGGCAGGGAAACTCAGCTATTTAACCTCAGTGGGGTCGTTGGCCCGGGTCATTGATACCGCTGGTTCGTTAGTGTTCCTTGTTGCTGTGACGACAGTCGTTACAGTCGTTAAGACTACCTGTGGCCAAGACTGAACGACCATCGTTGGTACCTGAGGTCAATAGGTTACGTTTGTTGAGTTTCCTGGGAAGCGATGAAAGGACAGCATTGTACTCTAACAGACTCAACAAACTGATCTGCAAGGTCAGTAACATTGTGGGGGTGGAGCTGGACTCTCTGTCGGTGGTGTCAGAGAGGAGGATGCTGTCCAAACTACGTCATCTTGGACATTGTCTCCCACGGTCTCCCACCCACTCCATGACGTGCTGCTCAAACACAGGAGCACCTTCAGTCAAAGACTTATTCCCCCAAAATGCACCACAGAGCGCCACAGGAAGTCATTCCTGCCTGTGGCCATCAAACTTAATAACTCCTCCCTCTAAGTGCCTGACACAGCGTCCCTTAGTTAGTTTTTAAACTGGACCTCAGTATTATCTATTTTAGTGCAATTTTATCTGTTTAATAATTAACGTGCAATATTCTCTGCTGCTATTTATTCACTAGTCTACTGTAGAAACATGGCGATGTCCATGTAAGGGGGAACTGCAGTTATGTAGATAGAAATGACTCATTCTAAGGTAATAAAAACATATAGGTTCATTATGTAAGATCTTTATACACCACTAAAAACATAGTTACGTATCTTATATATTGTATTTCTGTCAATAAATCCTCAGAAATATTACACACTAGACCTTTTTAAGTTTAATATAAATGTATTTATTTTAGGTTAGTAACTATTTCAGAGACTGTGGGGGCAGGTAATGTGGGGAGTTTACAGTAGCCTAAGTGTTGAGATTCAGTGTTTCAACCACTATTTGAGCACATTTCGTTTCGTTGTTTTATTATGTTTATTTAGAAAAATGTTTGGAAGATTTTTGAGTGTGTTAAATAAATTAATGTGATTTTTGTAGTGAGGAAATGTTCTTAAACGTGAGTTGGAACAACCATTCATTCAGTGCCCCAGTCTTTTAATGTGGAAACGCTGACATACAGCCAAGCTGAAAGAATTGGGCTAATATTTTCATAGATGCCAGAACACATCAAATCAATCTAAACTGCGTTAATATAGACTACTCCTGTTCATTTAGGCATTCACACTGTCGCCGATTTTCTGTCTTCCTGCATGTCAACTGCAGCTGTGTTACTTAGACTATGTCTATTTGTCTAATATCACAGTTCACTCTTATGCCAGTAGACTTTTCCATGTCTGTGATTGGTCATCTGCTGCTAACACGGCCTCTTTTACGTGAATGGTTGGATTGGGAAACGCTGGGATGAGTTACCAAGTTCATAACCAGCTTTGTATGACCACTTACCCCTATCCCAATTGTTGGGGTTAGTGAAGCCAGATAACGAAAAGATATTCAGAGTGTGTTGAACTTGCTTAGTGCTACATGTCACTGTTTACTAAAATAGGCTATATGAAGAAAATATAAACAACATTTTATCAGTAGAAAGTCAAACATAAACAAACCTCTAATTTGGTTGAAGCGCAGCTTTGCAATGTCAATGTTGCCTTTGAAGACCTGCTGTTTATTCAACAACACCTGAGTCTCCCTCTCCCAGTAGTCAGGTTTTCCTGCTGTGACTCTGCTCATCCAGTCCTGTTTAGGTTCTGCTCTCCTGGTGTTACTGTCAAAGTGAATTATCTGAACTTCATCAACCAACCCAACAGCCACAAACTCTGGCAGGTTTTGGACTCCAGAAGACGCAGTGTAGAAATACTTCAAAGAGTGAGTCACTGTAAGAAAAAGTTCATGATTTCATTTCATTCAAACAAAACCAATATTGTAGTCGAGTAGCTGAGTTTCATTGATAGAAAACAGTAATAGGCGTCATGTTGTTTTCTAGTGCTGGATATCTCAACATGAAGTGAAACTCCAGTTTAGTTTCAGCTAGTGGAGTCATTTCTTCAGGATGCTTCTTTAGCAGCTTTCTCTCCTCATTATCGTTTAGTTTGAAATCTGAAATCACCTCTGAACGTCTCGGGTTACGTATGTAACCCTGGTTCCCCGAGAAGGGGAACGAGACACTGCGTCGGTTACGACACTATGGGAACACCTCTAGGCGAAGCAGGTCTGAACGTGAATGAAATCACTCCAATCCTATTGACTTGTTGCTAGAACGGTAAGGTGTGACGGAATAACCGGAGGAGTATAAAGCACACCTGTACACACTCATCATTAGCTTAAACTATGAAGCAGGCGCTT
>NC_060158.1:6023772-6024222 GCF_021292245.1 Micropterus dolomieu
CTTTGCGTTGAGCCTTAGCCCTAAACGCCGCAGATGAGCCAGAACGACATCTCGATGCCGAACCGCCAACTCTCGAGACTGGGCTAGGATGAGCCAGTCGTCGATGTAGTTGAAATCCGGATGCCCTGGAGCCTCAGCGGGGCCAGTGCTGCATTCATACACTTGGTGAATGTGCAAGGGGAAGTGCCAGGCCGAATGGAAGAACCCGATACTGGTAAGCCACACCCCCGAAGGCGAACCTCAGGAACTTCCTGTGAGAAGGACGGATGGAGACGTGGAAATAGGCGTCCTTGGATGACGGTCCTCAGATCGCGTCTCTCAGACGGCTGAGGGTGAGAGCGCCGTCTCGCTGCCCCAGCTCCTCGGGGGGGCCCCCGAGAAGTGACACTCTGCTTCCTCTCCTCTCCGTAGGAGCTCGTAGAGGGAAGGGACCTACGCCTGGCAGCCTCA
>NC_060158.1:6024322-6029468 GCF_021292245.1 Micropterus dolomieu
GTGGATGTGGTGCGACATGGTTTGGATGGTAACGCCGGCTTCTCCAGGGAGGACGCAAGTCGAGGGGAGAGATAGCTCGCAAGCGCATCCTCCACCCGAGGCATCCTCCCATAACCACGGTCCCTAACCCCCATCACATTACTGTAGTTCAGTGATCGGGGTGTGGAAAGCCATGTAGAGAAGGGTCTGCCCCATGATTACTCAGTTCATCATGTAAATCAGGAAAGAATGGCAGAGACCGGCGTGGAGGTGGCGTGTGGTGCTTAAGAAACCTTTCATCAAGCTACCACTAGCCTGTGGTGTCTGCTCCTTTGGCCAGTTGATGTTGAGCTTAGCCACGGCTCTAGTCACCACCTCCAGCAGCACGTCATAGTCGGGCGCCGCCAGATGACGCCGCCCCGACACCCGGAAGTCATCGTCCACTGCGCTGAGCACATCCGCCTCCTCGGAGTCGGATTGCTGCAGCGTCTCCGGATCCAAACCGCGAGCGGGAGAAGCCGAGAACGGGCTCCCGAACGAGGAAAGGAAGCATCGGAGCCAGCGGATGAAGGTCGGGAAAAAGCCTCAGCCGTCCCGAAATCCTACGACAGATCACGCTGTGAACCCCATGAGTGAAGCCGCCGGGCCGCCTCAGCGGCCGCAGGGCCCACGCCACGGGGAGAACACATTCGGCCATCCTCGGAAAAAGAGAGCCATGCTGTACCTCAGTACCCGCACGGAAAGGGCTTCGCAACGGCGCAGGCAGCCCCCTCGAGAGCTGCCCGTGCGTGCTCCATCCCCAAACATGAGACACACATCTCATGAGAATCTCCATCCGTGATGTACCGAGGGCAAGAAAAAAACACACCTTCTGTACATCTGGTTGCCGGACATGCTGGTAGACTTCTTCTTCAGGTAAGACACACTGCTTGTAGGACTGGAGCTTTCTTCAACAACATACAGAGCGCCTGCTGAATAGAAAAAAGCTAATGATGAGTGTGTACAGGTGTGCTTTATACTCCTCCGGTTATTCCGTCACACCTTACCGTTCTAGCAACAAGCCAATAGGATTGGAGTGATTTCATTCACGTTCAGACCTGCTCCGCCTAGAGGCGTCCCCATAGTGTCGTAACCGACGCAGTTCGAGTTCCCTCGAAGGGGAACTAAATATACACGCTGCATGTGAGTTTAATTTTATTTTCTATATTAAACAGCTTATTTTCTATTTGATTATATTACATCACTTATGGTTTCTATTTTATACTATAAATTGGGACCAATTCTTCTTCTTTGTTGGTTTGAATTAATAATTTGAACACACTTACAAAGTGGGTGGTTTTGCTGTTAATTTTCATATTCAAGTAACCACTGACTTAATTTTATATCCTGTTGTCAGAGGGTTTGTGGGTTACAAATGTTTGAGTACCAATACTCAAGTAGTAACCAATGACAAAAACATCTGACCCAGTCTCTATGTGTATCTCATTCTGATATCTTATCTATTTATCTAAACTGAAGAAATATCATAGAAAAATGTAAGACACATTTCTATATTAAAGATAAATTAAGCAATATTTTAATTTGTCATGTAGGCCTAGTCATTTAGTCCATCCATCAATCCGTCAACTGCTTATCCTGTGTACAGGGTTGCTGGGTAGTCATTTCGTACAGTTTCTTATTTAAGATCTTTTAAAGTTTTAACAGAGTAAACTGTGTGTGAATTTTCTCAAATAAAATATTGTTTATTTCAGAAACATCCACTGTCCTCTGCTGTCTGAATGCATGTAGATTATATTTCTGTGTTATAGCTGTAGTGTTTCTGTGTCCAATACCTAGTCATTAAGCTGATACTGATATTAATACTTAGAAATTATAATTAATTATAGACATCAAAAATCGAATAGGCCTATATCAGTGGAGTATTGTTTTAAATATATAAACAACATAAACTAGCCTATTTGCTGTTTGTGATCAAAATATATAATGAGCAAAACATTTCAGTTTAAAAATAAACCTGTCAGCGCTCTCTGGTGGACAAACTATGATATACATTAACTGTCTCAAACCCCCAGTTTGTTACCTGTCACTTATCAGCCGACATCTAGCCTAGCTAGACTAGTCCTATCAGCGAAATGATAGCCTATATTTCTGTAATAAACTAATTTCAGCGAAATGTATCAGTGGCTGGCTAGGCTACTAATCAACATGCTTCATACCGTAGGCTGAATATAATAAATAGGCCTGATGTTAATAGCCTAACCATAAAAAAACACATCATCAACTGTCTTGTCAGTGTGGTTAAACATAAAAATCCAAACGTTACTTTCCTAGAATAGCATTTTTATTATCTAAAAGGAAGTCCTGAAACTAAACATCAAAGTAACATAGGCTACATTCAGATGTGCCTACAATATCCCTATGAAGACAGAATTTTTGTTTTACAATCAACCGATTTAAAAGTTTTACCTGCTGCAGCGAAATGTAGGCCTAGACCTATTCCCAGGAGGGCCAGGAAAACCAGGATCTTCATTGTTAGGTTACATATCGCATCAAAAGCTTCGACTTTTGACTAACGATCAATATGTTTATCTCCAGAGAAGCACATAGGATTACAGTTCGTCACCTGTAGGCTATTACGAAGCGAGGTAACTGGTAACTTCTGGCTCTGTGACGTCGGGTGTAACTTCCCGATTAACCCGTTCTACGAAAGGTGGATGGTGGATGTTAACTGAGGTCTGTTGCCTTGGCAGTTTAGGCTGCATAAACTGCTCTGAGCAGCTTATGCTCGTTGTTAACTCGAGGTTACCCTGTAGCTATGCCTGGACTACACATCACATCTGTAGCTTACTCAGTGTTCATGATGAAAAGTAGCCTAGGCTATATTTTTACATTTCATCCCGACCTGTTCCACTGCAGTTGCAGCTGAAATGAAGTTATTAATACAAACAGCATTAGCCTACGTTCATACAGCGAGACCTGCATCCTCGGTGATTTTAGGGAGGAGATCTTAATTAACGGGCCAGTTTTATAGCCCATCTGAATACGTCCAAACCACGATTAAAGTCTCTATTGTTGTGGGCTAAACTCATCTTCCTCACCATTACACAGTACCAATACACGGTGGAGGTGTGTGTGATGTTGCACCTTGCAAAGTGAAGTTTATCTAATAAAGAAATGACTGTAATGTCAGTGAAATGACGACTGGAGTGAAATAAGGAAGGGGCGTTAACACTTTCATCTGACCCAATGGAAATTCAGGCTGTGGTAGCCGAAAACTGCTGAAATAGGAGAAATGTAACACCTCTGTTGATGTTTAAACACCTGATGCTGATTTTATTTTGCTGCAAAGAATGCTTGTAATAGATTATGTTTATCAGTTAACAAAATACAAAGTGAGTAACCAGAAGAAAAATCTAGCCTACATCTAATCAATATTTGGTGTGACCACCCTTTGCCTTCAAAGAGCACTGTTCAAGTAAACTGTGTTAATGTGTTTTCTGTACCAAATGATTGCTGCTTTTCAGGTCTGGTTATGATGTCATCCTTCACATCAGTGAGCTGCTTTAAAGCCTTATTGCAGTTCAACGTTTTGACCATATAAAAGTAAAATATATTTAATTAATTTCAGTTGTGTGGTGACAAAATGTGCATATAAAAGGCTTGCTTTAAAGCCATACAGTACAACATGCAGGTGATCCTCAAAGCATCAGATGAAGTCTCAGATCTACAAAAATACAACAAATACATTAAAGAAATAGAAACACTAGTTCAACTAACTAAAACCTTTAGGTCATGAATATCTCTACATACGTAATTGTTACTACTAAATTCAAGAATACTTCTCAACTAAATATTACCCAAAGGACAATAAAAGACAACACTGCTGTCTTCATCTAGCTGTTAAAATGATGTTTTTTTGTTCATTATTTGTCATTTATTCCTGTTTGCTCATTGTTCATGCATTGTATGTGAAGTGTTCTGCTCATTCATTCATCCATACTGTTGGAATGAAAAGTGAAAATACAAGGAGTGAATGCAGACAAAGTATTACTTTGGTTGTAGGGCTGTTTATTATACCTCTTTTGCCCTTTGCAGTGAAAATAGTTTTATGAACGCATCTGATTTGAGAAGAAACTCTTCAACAACATAGTTTATTAAAATGATAAGCTTTTTTCTTGATGCATAAGAAATAAAGATTGACTCAATAAATGTATTACAATTATCTTAGAAGGTGGAAGAAGATGTATATTTCTCTCTTTGTGCCTGTCTTATTTTGTTCTGCTGTGATCTTTATGTTAATTTTTTCTTGGATCTAAATTACAACTTTATGTAATTCTTTCCTGCTTGTACAGTGTTTTTTATTCAGTTCCCAAGCATTGTCTGCAAAGTAAAGTTCCCAATCTAAAGTGCATGCAGTATGACAGTCACAAAAATACATTGTAACGCTTGTTGTCAATGTGCCACACCCTTCACTCTGACAACACCTGTGTGCTGCCATTTTGTGTCTTTCTTTGTTGTTTTGAAATGGACGACACACAAACACTCTCTCTCTCTGACCTGACAGGCACATGAGCATCCATATTTAACTTCTAACACACACACTTTATTATTCTGAAGGCACTTGGATTGGGTATCTTTTATGTAACACACACATGTTGAGTATACAAGATGCAATGCAATGTGCCTGAATCATTATTTGATTTTGGGGGCTATTAAATGTTTTACAGACGTGGAAATGAAACCTTCCAGATTAGAACATTTTCTGGACCAGACTTCAACTGTAAGCCACACTGAACATAACGGCACTTGATTTTCTTTTGTCTCTGTGCAAAATTCTGCTGCTCCTGTTTGTAATAGAAGATCAAAAAACTAAACTGGTGGAAACTGCAGCCATCAGTTCTTATCAAGTCTTGTATGATGTTAGAGCTCCATCAGCTGACAGAAACAGCACTTCGCTCTGTGCTTTTTCTTTTAAATCACGTGATGAGCCTGTTAAGTTTCATTTATGTGTTTGTGTTTGACACAGATCTGGCACGAGTTGCATATTTTGGCAGGCCACGGTTATTATCGCTCCTGTCCCTGCCTTGACACTGAAGCTTCTAGACCTTCTTGTTGTTCCACATTTCTCTGGTGTCAAAGAAAATACTGTCTGCAGAAAAATAATCAA
>NC_060158.1:6029568-6042768 GCF_021292245.1 Micropterus dolomieu
TATAGATTCAAGACAAGACAACACTGGTTCAACTAACTAAATCCATGACTTTCTCTACATAGATGTTACTGCTAAATTCAAGACAATACTTTTAATACTAACTAATAACTAAATATAAGCCAGAAGGACATTTTGCTCATACAGTACATGAAGGATTTAGCTGGATATTCATTCATTCATCCATGCAGTTGGAATGAAAACTGAAAACATAGGGAGTGACTGCTGATCAATTTAATACTTGTAGGAGGGTTTATTAAACCCCTTTTGCCCTTTGCACTCTTGGAAAATAGTTTTATAGACATATCTGATATGAGAAGAAAATCTTCAACAAATTAAAATTGTCTCTTTCATAGTTTATTTGAATAATAAGCTTTTTTAAGATATAAAAATTTAGTTAATAAATGTATTACAATGATCTCAGAGGGTGGAACAAGACGTCCATTTCTCTCTTTGTGCCTGTCTTACTTTGTGCTGCTGTGATCTTTATGTTAATTTGTCCATGAAGCTTCTTACCTCTAAATTGCAACTTTATGTAATTCTTTCCTGCATGTACAGTGTAAAGAATTATTCAGTTTCCAAGGGTTGTCTGCAAAGTAAATGTTTCTCACAGCAGAATAAGGAATTAAAACTTAACCAAGCAAATTCAAAAATAATGTTTTTAAATTTGAGAGGATTTTTTTGTTTGCACTGATAAAATACAGCAAAGCTGGGCAAGACACAGCACTGTGTGGTTTTGTAAAGTTCCTGATCTGACGTGCATGCAGTACGACATCCACACAAATACATGGTAGTGTTTGTTGTCTATGTGCCACACCCTTCACTCTGAGAACACCTGTGTGCTGCCATTTTGTGTCTTCCTCTGTTGTTTTGAAATGGACGACACACAAACACTCTCTCTGTCTCTGACCTGACAGGCACATGAGCATCAATATTTGACTTCTAACACACACACTTTCTTATTCTGAAGGCACTTGGATTGGGTATCTTTTACGTAACACACACATGTTGAGTATACAAGATGCAATGCAATGTGCCTGAATCATTTTTTGATTTTATGGGCTATTAAATGTTTTATAAATGTAGAAATAAAACCTTCCAGATAAGAACATACTTTAATTTTCTGGACCAGACTTCAACTGTGAGCCACACTGAATCTGCCCACAACGGCGCTTGATTATCTTTTGTCTCTGAGCAAAATTCTGCTGCTCCTGTTTCTGGTATAAGACCAACAAACTAAACTGGTAGAAACTGCAGCCATCAGTCCTTATCAAGTCTTGTATGATGTTAGAGCTCCATCAGCTGACAGAAACAGCACTTCGCTCTGTGCTTTTTCTTTTAAATCACGTGATGAGCCTGTTAAGTTTCATTTATGTGTTTGTGTTTGACACAGATCTGGCACGAGTTGCATATTTTGGCAGGCCACGGTTATTATTGCTCCTGTCCCTGCCTTGACACTGAAGCTTCTAGACCTTCTTGTTGTTCCACATTTCTCTGGTGTCAAAGAAAATACTGTCTGCAGAAAAATAATCAAAAATGAACACCAGTAAAGTAACAGATACAGTGTATTTAATTGGGTTTATCTATAAAAGACTGCACAATATTAAACAAAATAAACCATTTGGTGAATATACTGAATAAAATGAGCTGTGCTTATTGTAAAAACGTGCATGTTTGTTTTAACAGAAACACATAAAACATGCTGACCAAGTTTTGCTATGATGATATGAAGCTCATGAACTTGATGAGTTAAATTTTAAGAAGGACAAGAATGGGAGAGTCATAAAAAAAGACATGGATAAAAACAAACCTTATGTGTGCTCTCATTGTTTCTGTTTCTCTTGTCCTCATCTGACCTTTATTCTCACTGGCTGGATTCTACTCCTGGAGGCCTGCAGCCTCACATGTTCACTTGCTTCTCACTAATCTCCCATTTCTGGATTAAAGGAGTCACGATGCACACAAAACAGTGGTGCATGGGCTCTGACCAACTGGTGTATAATAAATCTCACTTGCAGGACTTTCTTTTTTGCTGATTAACACAACGAGGAAGCAAAGAAAGGACACATAAAGGTCTTGGAACACGTCCAGACCAAGTTATTGCTTGTCATAGGGCGCCATCTACCTGTTGAGCTGGATAACTTCTCAACACAGTTTTAACTATGTCAAGCTGTATTTGTTTTCAGGTCCTGGTTTAAGGATTTGTCTTTTATTTTACAGTCAACTTTATTTTCAAGTATAACTTTACTTATGAGGTCACTAAACCTTGGTAATAAATTTGTTTGTGTATCTGTTATTTTGAAATAATGACCGGAACTTGACTTGACGCACTCGCCTATCTGAAAGTGAAAGTAAAATGAAACTGGAGTTGAAGGGGAAACCCATCGAGCCAAACTGATTTTAGTTCGTGAGATAGCAACGAAGAGCTTCACTGGACTGCAAACAGAAGACATCATGACTGACTTCTCTAACGTTACAATCTACAAACTGTCCCTGGTTGCAGTTTTCTGCTTCATCCAAGGTAACGTTGAGCTAATAGTATATCTGTCGATTGTCTTTTAAATAATTGACGATATTTCTGCTCTGCTGCGTCGTTGCTCTGGTGAAATACACGAAATAGGGGGTACAACGTTTATGCATGTAGTATCTGTAGCGTGTTTCCGGATGTAATAACGTTGACTTCAAACCAACTTCCGTGACAAAATCGCCACAGTTACTGTTAAAATGCATATCATTAACAGCATCAAATTTAGAGAATAAAGACATTTTGTTTATATCTGAGTCGTTACTAATCTAAATATAGCAGAACAGCTGTCCACTATAATTTAACAATGGAGGATCACTGTGCATAACGACATCGACTTTAACTTTAAACGTCAGGCTTTTAACATAGTAATGTGTTATTCTTCTTGAAAAATGTATGCCGAATTTAGCACAAGATCCAGTCACGTAATAAAACGGCTATAGTAAGTTTCTTGTCTTCATATACTTCTGACTTTAACACAGATTACGTTAAATTGTAGGATTTCTAAAGGGAGTTTGGTGTGAAGCATTCAGTGGAGTCATACACTAATACAAATAAGACAACTAAAGTCCATACAGCATAAAATACAGAGAGTAAAAACAAAAGGGAAAATCAGTCCCTTCAGTCAAAATCAGTCAAGTCATTTTTATTAGAAAAATGGAGACCGAATATTTTGTTTAAAGTCCAAACAGCAACATGAAAAAGCAGGAGATTAAACTGAAAGAAAGATCCTCTAGGGGTGGAAAGAGTCAACCACAATTTATTAGATTCCCCGAACAGATTCACTGTTTTATTTTCACTTTTAACTTTCAGGCTTTGACTCCTGCAAGGCCGGTAGCAAGTTACACTTACAAAATATATTTTATTCCTTTGACAGTTCTTCTGCAACATGTCTTCTTTAATGTGACTATAGTAGACTCATTCTCTAACAGGTTTTAAAGGATACCAGACACAGTTAGTAGCTCAATTATGGTGTGTTGGTAAATATTAGGGGAATGTTTGAGTGTTTCCACTGGAGAATACAAATTCCTGTGGACTATAATATCAGAATATAGTGTAATTGTGTTGTTATTCTCATGTTTCACATATTTATATTTATTGTCTAAAGCCTGCAGCAGCAGCTGTCCAGTGTTGGAGTGCTGGTTTGTGCAGGAGAAGGCGGGTCGAGGAGGAGGTTTAACTGCAGCAACAACCCAGGAGAAATCCCTGCTCCACATCAGAACGGATGCACACAGCCACAGTGCAGAGTCCCAACAGACTCCATCCGACATCAACCCTGACAGAGTCTACTTCATTACCGGTTAGTTCAAGATGACTCTGAACAGGATGTGTAACCGCATATTTATCTAGGTGTGTGAGTGTGTATTGTGCTGTCTGCTGTTCATCGTGTGTAGATAGAGTTAGTGTTGCAAATTACATTTCAAGGTTAAGCTTAATTGATGAGATGCAGTTGTTGCCTTCTTCAAGCTACACTCACAACATGTATAAATAGATATTCAAATTAGAATAGAATTAAACAATAAAATAGGCAAAACATTGTATAGTGCATAAAAACTGCACTAAAATAAAAAGGAAAACAAAATTATATTTACAAGGGAGATTTACAAATATGTATGTACATTTATGTATTGTGTGTGTATATATATTTATAGCCTACATATGCACATAAACACAGGACATTTCAATATTTGTAATATCAGTGTAATATCATTTTGTAATATACAGTATTCCTGTTTTTTTCTGAGAAGGGCTATCATTCTGTTTTTTAAAACTCTGTAAACCTACAGAGTAAAGGTCCCTTCAGTCAGACGCGAAGCTTCCCCTGTGCAAAGGAAATGGCGAGCATTGAATTATATACTCCACACAAATGCAGCGAGCATGTGTTCTCTAGCCTGAAAATTAGACTGAATAACCATTTTGTTTCACTTAATTATTTGAGGTGCTGAAAGAGACTTGAGCCGCGATTCAGATATCTAGATATTATCTTATCACTTCACAAAACTGCCATATTGCACATATTCTATTTATACTGTTCTCTTAAAATAACGGATGCTGTGTCAATTTAATATTTTTATATTTATATATTTTAAGTTTATTGTTATGCACCAACTCACCAAAGCAAGTTCCTTGTAGGTGTAAACCTACTTTCTTTGTGTAATATTGCATCAATAATATTCCAGACATAAACTTCAGTTTGTCAGCTACGGGTTCCATAATTGATTAGGTATTTATCAGAAACAAATATATTAAAAGAGGGAAAAAAGTATCGTGATTTAAATTTGCTTTTGAAGCAGGCGTAATATTTATCTCTACGTCGTCTCCCTTTTTAGATCAAGCTACCTTTCTCAAAGTGAGCATCTGTGATATGTTTATACAAAAACAGTGTGTGCATGTGACCGACTCCTCTTTCCTCAGACCCAGCTGGCACTCTCTGCCACCGCTCTCTGAACCCTCCCAAAGGCTCTGTCAAGAAGCCCCAGTGTGAGGTCAACCCCTTCCTGCCGCAGCCCTCCACTCTGAAATGGGTTGCTCCGCTCACAGACTCCGCCTTCAGCCCCAAATACCTGCAAGCTGATTGGTTTTCAACTGCCCTTCGTGGGCTCAACGAACAGATGACCATTTCCAATATCATGCGTGCTCCCACAGCGTCCAAAGAGCAGGACGGTAATGATGATTGTCACTGAGGGTGACCAACCACATGGCTGCATACATTTAGAGATTTAGTTTTATCCATGAATCTATAGTTAAGATGGACAGAAATTGAAAATGTTTCTGTTATCTCAGTCAGATGTGGTAGTTTGACCCTCTCCTCTTCTTCACTGTTTCCTCAGTGATTCTGAGTGTAACCAGTAAAACGGTCTCAGTGCAGTCCAGACTCGGGGAACCAGTGCTGCTGGACTGCGGCTTCTGGGCCGACCCCTCCTCGCCTCTATCCGGGTCGGGTTTTGCAGTAGAGTGGCGCTACCAGTTCAGAGGCGACGGACGACTGGTTCTGGCTTACGACGGCAAGACGGACCGCTTGGCTGATACACAAGAGGAAGGGGCCGCGCTGGACTTTGAGGCTTTGCACAAGAATGGAAATGCATCCCTGATCCTGCAGGAGGCGAAAGTGCGTCACTCTGGGATGTATATTTGCTCAGTGTATCTTCCGTACCTTGTATCTCAGGTGGCGGTGGAGCTTGAGATTGTAGGTGAGGAAAAAATATTGTACCTTTAGATGTGTAATAAAAGACAAACCTGTAATTTACTAAACCCTATATGCTTAAAGGTACATGTATATAGCGCATATTGTTCAGGATCTGCTGTCACACAACACTGAAACACAACACACTGCAAACAAATTATTCTGTTACAAAAATTAAGAGCACATTATTCTTATTATTGTTATTTTCAACTTTCTTCTTCTTTTTTGCTCCTCTACTCTTTTCCTCTTCTCCCCAGAACCTCCATCCCTCTCCATCTACCCCTCCCCTCTACCCCTCGCTGTTCCCGGCCAGACTTTGACCGTCCAGTGTGAGGCGTCCGGCTTTGCCCCCCTTTCCCTGGAACTGAGCTGGGAGTTTAAAGGCGCCGATGGGAAGTCCAGGCCTCTGGGCTCAAGCAGCGTAACGGGCCACAGGCAGGCCTGGGATGGAACCTATAGCCAGAGCTCCCGGCTGGAGATTGACACGACTAACCTGGACCTGGGCAGAGGAGGGGAGGTCACCTGTGTGGCTGTCCATCTTGGAGGCACACGACGGGCCAGCGTGACCCTCAATGTCATTGGTAATGTGGAAGAATGTTGTTTATTTAAGACATTTATCAAGCAAGAACTTTTTAGTCCATAATAGAGGACTTTTTGCGCTCTTGCCAAATTAATGAGAGAAATGGGAACACAGATATAACACTGTAAAACTGATATGAAATCATATATATGACTGTGATATGAGACCTTATTGTATTATTATTATGTATTGTTTTTAAATTATTTTTGGGATTTGGTGATTATGATAACATGTAGCCTGCAGACTGTATTTTACTAGTTTTAAAGGCTGCATTACAGTTAAGTGATGTTGTTTCTACCTGTCTATATCCAACTAAGAGATCATATCACTCACCCCTGGATCTGATTACATATGATACATAAAATACGTGTGTGAAAGCACCAGCAGTCACACAAATATCAATCCATCATCATGATTTTGACATATGCTGTAGTAGAGTGACTGGTTCTCATTGAGCTATATTATGGTCATTTTTATGCTATGGGGCAGTAAAAACATACTCATGTCAATGTCAAAGCTCATCCAGGTTAAATAAATAATCTTCTTGAATTATGTCTTTTGTCTTTTCAGGGTTCAGTGCTCCCTCCATTGAAGACTCAATGGCGATGGTTGGTGTAGCGCTAGTGCTCTACGGTCTTATCAAGTTCGCCTCTTGGACCTTCACCAGCTCAGGTAGCAAATAATCCAGAAACAATAACCAGAAAAACACCTTGCACACCATTTATTCACCCATTTAATCATTTCAAGCTGCAAGAAGGTTTGATACTATCTCACCATTTGGATATAATATGATGAAACATGCATACATTTAAATAAAGTTTAAAAATTTGTATGGGATGGGGATATTTCAATAAAATTTTTATTTATTTAGCACCTATTCAGAACAGCAGTTATCTCATTACACTTTTCATAGAGCAGGTCTAATCCATACTCTTTGTATTCCCACTCAAAACTATTTAAAGAAGATACAGTAAGATACTTACATTCAATTTCTGAATCTGACTTATTGTCTTTTATTTCACTGTACGTAGGCTCCAACGAGGCTGATAAACAGGACAAGGTAATGTTACTTTTTCAAATACTAATACATTATATGTATAGTATATTTCTGAATCTCTTTACGTTTACATTGGGTGTTTTGTCTCCTGTTAATAACAACTTTCCTCCTCTTCCACTTGTAGAAAGACAAATAAAGAAGAGCAAAGTCAACCGCTCTGGCAGTGTTATACTGAACCACCAAACCTGGGATGTCTTGGATCAGGTTTCAGGAGTGACTGTCCACCTGTTCAAGGAGACAGTTAATGTCTTTTTTTATTACTAGCATAGTGGTAAATCTGTTTAAACTTTTACCCTTGGAGTAATTTTTTTCACAGATTCAGAGAGAAGCTTGCTTGTGTCAGTTGTGTTGTCACTACCTTGCACAAATATTGGGGAATGCATTTAATGTTGTGCTATAGTGAGAAGTTTCTGATCACTCTTAATGTGTGTGATATTTCTTTAATCTTCCCCTTTAAAGCGATACAACTGTATTATCATATTGGCCTCCCACTGTTTACATACTGTATCTTGTCAAAGACACTGGAAAAGGGCCTGAAACTTTTGTTGAAATGATAATGTGTTGAAATATCTGCTTTAATTTGGACACGTTAATGCTTCCATATGATGCCCCGCTGTTTAAAACATTTATCTTTGAGGGATAGGAGGTGAGACCGTATGTGTGTGTTTAAGAGAAAGAACTAAAACATATTTTGTAAATTAACCAGGAGAGTAACATTAATATCAGACCAAACAGTCTCTCAAACTTAAACATATTTTTGTAAATACCTAGAATATAATGTATGTATATTGTGCCTTTTTTGTTATATGTGTGTTTTTGCATTGGTGCAACTACTTTTATCACCTGTTGATAGAAATTATGCAAAATTAAACTTACATAAAAATGTGAAGGAAATGGTACAAACACAGAAATTTAATAATCAAAATGGAAGTCTGCATTTTAAGTGAAATAAACACAAGTCTCCAAACATGCTGGTGTGCTGCATTGTTTAAAAATAACCTGAAACTGCTCACATGTTCTTGTATGATAGGATAATAGGGAAAAGGTGTCAGAGTTAAACAGAGTTTAATAGCTGTGATGTTTTTAATTTGATGCTGTTGAGTCAGCAGAGATGACTAGTTTCTAAATAAAACCCTTCATAATGACCAGACTGCAAAAGTCTGAGTGTAATAAAATACAAGACACATGTAAATATACTGGGATTGTCAAACCAAGTAAAAGGTAAGCTAGCATTATGACAAACACAAATGTGACTTCTGTCCTTTTCAGAATAAAACTCAAATGTTGCACACTTCTGTTTTGGAGTAGAATTAATACCCGTCTGAAAATATGTTAGGTCCTGAATAGACAGATATAAACAAAATCATTAAATATAATTTGGTAGTACAGCAATTTTGAGTTTGGGTTTCTACAGAATCCCTGAATGTTAGGGTGGGGTCGTGTTCAAGACTCTCAGCAGTGCAGCTTGCAGAGCCAGGCGCGTTCACGCTCACCAGGCGTCTTAAGGGCGCCGCTGTCCGAGGTTCTGACCTGTAGGCTACTTCTTCGTTTCTTCCTGCCTTTATTTTCACAATTGCTATTAACTGACTGATGGCATGGTAAACAGCTGTAAAGTATTCAAATGTAGCGTACACTTCAACTGATAGATTGTTGATTGTTTTTGGTGGGTTTTCTTTTAGGTGGCTAAAATAGCTGCTGACCCTGTCCTCAGCAGTATATTGCTAATCTTCCGTGCAAGTCTCTGCTTGTCCAAACTGAGGACATGCTGACTGCCATATAATTCAGCTACCAGACTGACTATGGAAAAATATCCCATACAGCCCCACTTCAATCCTTTAATCAGTTTATCCAAAACATCAAATGTTTTGCACCTTAAATATGAGGATTTGTTGTTTTTCTGTTTTACATCATTATAAATTGAATATTTTTGGGTTTTGTCCTGTTGTTCAGGCAAACAAACATGTTTCTTTAGTCTCTGATGGACATTGTTCACAATTTCCTCTCAATTTATAGACAGACATATTCCTCGATAATGTAAAGAATCCTTAGTTTCAGCCCTACAGTGAACTATTCACATGACCATGTTTGAGATGTGAAAAATGTTTTTGGAGGTCTGCATTCACACTGCAACTGCAAGCTTTTTCCTACAAATGCCTTTTTATTTCTTGTAAATGTTTCACAGTCACTTGGATCCAAATTGTCCCACAGGAATTAAAAAAAAATACTAGCAAACAACAAAGCACACACAGACATAAACACTAATCAGTTTGATTTGAATACTACAGCGGCTCAGAGTGTGAACATTGTGCACTTCTTCACATCAATCACAACTGCAAAGTGGTGTCTTCCCCTTTTCTTTCAAAAGTAAAAGCACTCAGTTATTTTTGAAAATGGTTCAATCCTTAATAATTAAAATGGTAAATTGATTTGGTGTGATGTCAAATATACACGAGCATCAGAAGCTGAGCTGTGAAACTGAAGATTTCTGGGCACCAAGAGGCAGAACGCTGGATGTTGAATTAATCCTAATACATTTATGGTCATTCGTGTTTGGAGTAAGTCTTTTTTAGTCTTAAATATCAGGTACTCAGCGTTCCTTGACCTGACCTTCTGGGCGTCTGCAGTGTGTGATCCTCCTCATGACGTTGGCTGACGTCTGAGAAAAATCCTGCCACTGCTGCTGTGAACATGTATCTGACTAAAATCTGGTCAGGAATTCAATTAATCAGAGCTTTGTCCTGATTAACAATTTTGCAATTACTGATATAAAATATGTTCAATTGTATGCAGGTTGTGCAACAACACAAAATTAAGAAACTTGTTAAATCTCACTTTTAAACACATTTAGTTTTGTGCTTTCTGAATAAAATAAGTTACAATTAAAGTGAGAAAACAATGAGGATCTCTCACACAGTCTTACAAAGGATGTGACAAAATCATTAAAACACCTGCTGATCAATTTACTTGGAGTATGTGCCTCACTGAGAGAAAAAAATACTGACAGTGTCGTCCCACCGACTTTCCAAATTCACATTTATCTCTGAGAGCGGATCTTGAAAGCTGACAAAAGATGGCAAAAGCAATGAGTGCAAATAAAAATATATAACACTGATTAAAAGAAATTAACACTGATAATGGTTTGATTTCATATCTAAGTTTCAAGGTTACAGGTCTGGTTTCCCCAAAACAATCTAAGTCGCAGTTTTCTAACATGTGACATTCTTTGACTTCACCCTTGTTTAAATGCTTTAACCCTTGAATAACATCCAAAGTTATTTGGATGTTATTCCAGGTTGTCTTGCTTACTCTGCACTGTATCATCATATGATCAGGAAGAAGCACATCATTTTTTCAATAAATGTAAAATACTGTTTCTCATGAAGGTAATGTCACATCAATATGGAAACATTTAGAAGCTAGGTTGTGAGTGTAAATGCAATATTACATTTTAAATCAGGGATTTAAACATTTAGCACATTTGATCAATGTGGAATTAACTTTAAAGTCTGAAGCCACCACAATTACTTTGAATATTCCAGAGTAACTGATTTTACTTTGCAGGAAACAGTAAATAGTCTTATTACGTCGTAACGTCTTGTTACGTGATGAAAGTGAAGTTTAAATGCTTCTGATTTGTGCATTTGCTACAAGACAAGTGTAATGAAATGATTTTAGGAAGCTACTCTTAGTTAAACCGGCCTACGTGGTGTCAAAATAAACTGTAAAACATGGCACATTAATTTGGTCACGTGATTTTGTTTCCTGTTTCTCGTCCCCTTCTCTGCTTACATTCAACTTTTATTCTTCTTGCCATGGATTCTATCCCTCCATTAACCAATTCAGACCCTCATGCTTCTCTAACCAGCCTTCCTCATCCGTTCTGTTACATTCCTTCATTTCATATCACTTATTTTTACTTTTTTTGAGACTTTTTTGTTGTTGATTTTTCACTTCTTCTCTTTTTTCAGCTCATGTTATGTTTTTAGGCATCCTCTTCCACTTCTTCCTCAAACTCCCCCTCTTCCTCGGCCGTGGCGTCCTGGTACTGCTGGTACTCGGACACCAGGTCGTTCATGTTGCTCTCTGCCTCCGTGAACTCCATCTCGTCCATGCCCTCGCCGGTGTACCAGTGGAGGAAGGCCTTGCGGCGGAACATGGCGGTGAACTGCTCAGAGATGCGTTTGAACAGCTCCTGGATGGCTGTGCTGTTGCCGATGAAGGTGACAGCCATCTTGAGGCCACGTGGCGGGATGTCACACACGGCTGTCTTGACGTTGTTGGGGATCCACTCCACAAAGTAGCTGCTGTTCTTGTTCTGGACATTCAGCATCTGCTCATCCACCTCCTTCATGGACATGCGGCCACGGAACACGGCAGCCACCGTCAGGTAGCGTCCGTGGCGAGGGTCGCAAGCCGCCATCATGTTTTTGGCGTCAAACACCTGCTGGGTGAGCTCGGGCACGGTCAGGGCGCGGTACTGCTGACTCCCCCTGCTGGTCAGAGGAGCAAAGCCGGGCATGAAGAAGTGCAGACGAGGGAAGGGAACCATGTTGACAGCTAGTTTCCTCAGATCAGCGTTGAGCTGGCCGGGGAAACGCAGGCAGGTGGTCACGCCGCTCATGGTGGCTGAAACCAGGTGGTTGAGGTCGCCGTAGGTGGGTGTTGTGAGTTTGAGAGTGCGGAAGCAAATGTCATAAAGGGCTTCATTGTCAATGCAGTAGGTCTCATCTGTGTTTTCTACCAGCTGGTGGACTGACAGCGTGGCATTGTATGGCTCGACCACCGTGTCTGATACCTGAAGAGACAAAGGACGCCAATAGATTACTTAAACTACAACTGACAACTATTTTACTTATTCATAGATTAAGTGAAACTGCATGCGTCTCTGGAAACGACCAGTAGAATCAGGGTCACCACTGTGGAGTTTCTGGGATTAAAAAGGCCGGTATCCTGTCTTTTGGCCGGAGCTCTGTGCGAGTGTTTATTCACACACATATCAACAATAAACTTCTTAGGCGGCCAAGAATACACTGTGAACAGTGTGATAATAACTACACAATACATGTTTATCTCCCTTTACCAAACAAGATGGATTTAGCCCACTGCAGAATGAAGTTTTATGACTTTCTGAATTGTGCTGCAAGCTCTTCCCACACTGGCACGATGCTACACTGTATTCCCACTTCATTACTACTAGATCTTTTTCACAGATGTTTGCTTTTGTTGGACTTACAAATAAACAATATGTAGGTCAACAAAACTTTACTTAGTGTCAAATTAGCATATATTTTAATATTAAATCAATTTTGATAGCAAGAACAGACCAGATTCATCCCTCATATTCAACTGGAATTAACTATTTATTCTTTATTCAGATGGCAAATTATCTCAGACGAGGCATCAAAAATGGGAAATAAATGTAGGATAATGTCTAATAAGCACAAACAAATTCAATATTTGATGTGTTACCTTAGGAGAGGGCACCACACTGAAGGTATTCATGATGCGGTCAGGGTACTCCTCCCTGATCTTGCTGATGAGCAGGGTGCCCATGCCGGAGCCGGTGCCTCCTCCCAGAGAGTGCGTGAGCTGGAAACCCTGCAGACACTCACAGCTTTCAGCCTCTTTTCTCACCACATCCAGCACCGAATCCACCAGCTCGGCCCCCTCTGTGTAGTGACCTTTGGCCCAGTTGTTTCCTGCTCCGCTTTGTCCTGGGGAATAAAAAAAAAGAGAAGCTAGCGTCACTTCTTTCCTGCCAGCCACCCAGCAACCATCTTAAAACTTTAAAACTTGAATCAGAGTTTAAAAAAAAACATTTTGATTATAATTTGAGATAAAAATAAAGACAACTAAAC
>NC_060158.1:6042788-6076989 GCF_021292245.1 Micropterus dolomieu
ATTAAGTGAAACTGCATGCGTCTCTGGAAACGACCAGTAGAATCAGGGTCACCACTGTGGAGTTTCTGGGATTAAAAAGGCCGGTATCCTGTCTTTTGGCCGGAGCTCTGTGCGAGTGTTTATTCACACACATATCAACAATAAACTTCTTAGGCGGCCAAGAATACACTGTGAACAGTGTGATAATAACTACACAATACATGTTTATCTCCCTTTACCAAACAAGATGGATTTAGCCCGCTGCAGAATGAAGTTTTATGACTTTCTGAATTGTGCTGCAAGCTCTTCCCACACTGGCACGATGCTACACTGTATTCCCACTTCATTACTACTAGATCTTTTTCACAGATGTTTGCTTTTGTTGGACTTACAAATAAACAATATGTAGGTCAACAAAACTTTACTTAGTGTCAAATTAGCATATATTTTAATATTAAATCAATTTTGATAGTGGGAAATAAATGTAGGATAATGTCTAATAAGCACAAAAAAATTCAATATTTGATGTGTTACCTTAGGAGAGGGCACCACACTGAAGGTATTCATGATGCGGTCAGGGTACTCCTCCCTGATCTTGCTGATGAGCAGGGTGCCCATGCCGGAGCCGGTGCCTCCTCCCAGAGAGTGCGTGAGCTGGAAACCCTGCAGACACTCACAGCTTTCAGCCTCTTTTCTCACCACATCCAGCACCGAATCCACCAGCTCGGCCCCCTCCGTGTAGTGACCTTTGGCCCAGTTGTTTCCTGCTCCGCTTTGTCCTGGAGAATAAAAAAAAAGAGAAGCTAGCGTCACTTCTTTCCTGCCAGCCACCCAGCAACCATCTTAAAACTTTAAAACTTGAATCAGAGTTTAAAAAAAAACATTTTGATTATAATTTGAGATAAAAATAAAGACAACTAAACTGTTTTAAAGCATCCTACAACTAGGTCAAAGTCAATGAGTACGCTGAGGACCTATATGGTTTCATACAGGGATTTTGTGGCAGGAGTGAGTTTGTCAGCTGAGCTATACATGTATTTGTCAAATGAACAGGATGTGACTAAAAAAGGGACAAAGGCCTTCAATTACAGTCCAAATCCCTGTGGCATCAGGCTTCTAAGTGCAAGATGTTAAACTTAATAAGCTGCTTTTTTAGTATCCCACCCTGACCTCTGACCTCCTGTGGAAACAAAGGCCACACTAAAGATTCAAACTCTTCTCCAGTAGGTTGAGTTCTTACCAAAGACAAAGTTGTCAGGTCTGAAGATTTGTCCAAAGGGTCCAGAGCGGACCGAGTCCATGGTTCCTGGTTCCAGGTCAACTAGGATGGCTCTGGGCACATACTTCCCACCTGCACACACACACACACAGAAAAAAGAACATGTCAGCTCTACGCCTCACCACTAAGAAGGTTTTACAACAAAAACCAAACTAAGTTTAAACTGACAGACAAATTTAGAGAAAGGGTGTTATTTTACATACATGTGTAATACTGAAAACTGTTAGAAGCTGGGATGTAGTATCGCTCTGCTCTGATGCCATAATGTAGGCTGCATTGTCCACATCACGTTCATCAACCAATATTCGACTGGAGTTTCTGACATATTTTTTTACTTATCAGATTATTTACAGGCAGAAATGCTGTGAACGTCTCATTCAGTTGCTGCTGGAAATTATGAGTGTTGAAAAGAAATGAACCACATGTGCTTCAGTACATTAGAGTGAAATGCTCACTGTACAGAATCAGAGCAGGTGTGCTTAATTTGGCCACTAGGTGGCGAGAAACACTTTAAAACCACAGGAAGTAGCCGCCCAATTAAAGCTTTGTGATGTAAAAATAAGGTAAGACGACTGTATTGTTGCCAAATTGATGCAGACACATTGCATTTTTTCAGATAATTTAATACGCTACTTGTGAACTTTTATTTAACTAATAGTCAGGTTTTATGTAGTTGTTCCACTTCTGAGTAAATCTGAAAACGTTTAGGCTGCTCATACTTTAGACTGTCGGGTTAAATTAGCTGAAAAAAAACCCAGTGTCATGTACGTGTAAACTGTTTTAGTGTCACAGTGCAGTGATATATGTAGAGCAGTATATTTAACGATATATATTGTCAACAAATGTTTTTCTGTTCTATGTTAGAGGCTCTTTATTATTATGGCAGCATAGCCCTGATAATGAATGATTTCTCAGCCTCATTTCATCAAAGACAGACCTCAGTGTGAATCAGGATGTACTTACCAGTGGCTGCGTTGTAATACACACTGATCCTGTCCAGCTGCAGGTCACTGTCTCCATGGTAGGTTCCTGTTGGGTCGATGCCGTGCTCATCGCTGATCACCTCCCAGAACTAAACACACAAACGTGCAGGCCAACAAATCATCAGTAAAAGAAGCCAGGTACTGAAATGAAAGTAGTTATTGCTATGAACATGTTTGCACACAAATAAATCTCAATCTATTAGTGACACTCAACAACTGTTAGATAGATTAGATAAATTTAATTTGACTAAAATTGACAGATATTTTTACATCGTAATTTAAGCTTAAAATCTGAAACATTTATTTGCAGCTTTAGTAAGACATTTATTCAGTCAAAGTTCTTGAAATATTCCTTAAAAAGAGGTGTCTTTGTTTATTGATTAAGGCCATAACTGCAAGCTAATTTACTAAAAGGAAAGAAGAGAGTGGTGTACAATGACTCTTCTGTCTTCTTCTCAGGGACACGCTGGTTAACTTTCACGGTCACAAGATAACCTTAAAAAAGCAACATGTTCTTTAAATCTGGTTAAAGAAGGTTTTCTGCAGTAAACAGTCACTTTGCAGTGAACTACAATCTTTCATTCAGCATTATCATGCTTGGTACAAATGTTTTCTTTGTATCATGTGTGTCGTGTAAATGTACAAGCTTGCAGCGGCCTGTCTCAAATCCAGCTTTTTCTTTCTGACCCAAAGGCTGTTTGAAACCAGAAGGGACTGTAGCTTTGATCCACATCACAGCTTATATGAGAGCAACAAATCTCCTGCTAGATTTACAAATTAACTATATAGATGTGTAACTTTTCTAAATGTATTTATATTAGTACAAAATACATTAATCTCAAAAAGATAAGGGATGCTTTGTTCCACATTTAGCTACCAGCTAATTTCCTTCTGGTGTCTTTGGGCAGGTAAAAGGAAACAATAAATGTCACACAGCCCTGATCATATTAAAGTCGCCCTTGTGCTCTTTGGGAAATGACTAGCAAAAAAAAAAAAAAAGGTTTGAGACCAGGACGTGACAACAAAAGGAGGAAGTACTGGGGGCAGAATGGGGAAAATAAACAGGAATAATAGTGTCACAAAGGAAGAAAGACTTCCTAAAGCTCCAAGAAACAACCATTATAGATTAATAGCAGTTAACTTCTCAATTCACAGATTTATAATTTGGTATAAAAATATTGGAAAACACAGACAAATACCCATTACAAACTTTAAAGCCCAGGTGACAGTCCAACTAGCAATCCAAAACCCAATTATATTCCACAAATGTTTTGGCATTCCTGCTTAATTACTCAAATTATAATACCAATGCTGATTTATTTTCTGTCAAACGACTAATCGATTAATGGACTACTTGTTTCATCTCTACAGCGTGCACAAAGCAAAACATTTTAACTTTGTTTTTGAAAACTATGCAGCATAAAAAGCTAAAAAAACATGTGAAACGACTGAAAGTAAGTTCTGTTTTGCACTAAAAATCTCAGATAGTTAAACTCTCAAATCATGTAACATGCTGTCAGTTAAGTTCACACATGTCATATTATCTAACCCACCCAGTCCTGAGGGGTTTTATAGCAAAGGAACAAAAATGGAAAGAGAACCAGCTTTCTCTGGATGCCCTCACTGCTGCTTCAGAGACATTAAATTAACTTTCTGCTGGTCTCATGTGTTCAGAAAAGTCCCCCAGAAAATCATTTTTAGCAAACAGAGATAATCTGTTTTTTTTAATTAAAGGGTCACAAGGTGTTCTTATCTTCAATGTGACTTTATGAGTTTAGCTGTTTGGTTTTTCCAGTTGATTTAGAGAAAAACACACATAAATACAAACGTTGGTCACATCGCTGCCTCTATAACTCACAGTGGGAGGGTCAGTAGGAGCGGGGCTTTCTCAGAGGATTCAGACGGCCTCGTTTCTACAGGCTGAGACATTAACGCCAAACTCGGTTAAGATGCGAGCACAGACTGTCACACCAGCTCAGTCAACTGACCCTAATCTAAGCCACGGACTGCGTGAGTGTGTGTGTTTAAGAGAAAGAGGGGGAGATTTTTAATCTTCGTTACTGTCACATCATCACCATAATTGGCTGTCCTTGAATTCACCCCCATGTGATCTCCATGGTAACAAGTTGATAAATTCAGTCAAGCAGTTTTGAAGAAACATCTTAATTTACAGTATTTCATAAAACTGGGCTAAAAGCTACAAGAATACTGAACAATGACTTCATGTACAAAATTAATCACTTGCATTTACACAATTGGGCTAAATATATAAAAAAAAATAATGAACAATAAATGGGTGAGAGTCACCACACCGTGAAGTGAGCGAGTCCTGAAACCTGTCTGTGGAGATCTAACCTTTGACTGGACCTGAAGTTATGCAGCAACATGCGGCAGATTAAGGTTGGAACTAGATCGGGTGAGTGAGTGAATTCAGGCAGAGTTAATCCATCGTGAAATGAGGATGACCTCAGTCTTACTAAGTCCTCTGTAAATACACTTGTCTTCACCGATCAGGGGCCATTGAGCCGTGGAGTCAGAAACCCCCATATGTTGCTGCCACGCCTCTTGTTGTCCCACCACCACCAAAATGTCAAACGATAGTGAAAATCACCCATCAAAATTTCCATGCGCCTACAGATAAGTCTTCAAATTGCCTGTTTTGCCTAACTAACAGCTCTCCGCCTATGTTTCAACTATATTGATTATCAAATATGACCAAAAAAATCATCAAATATACACACCTGAAAAGCTGAAACAAGCAAAGGTTTGGCATTTTTGCAAAAACTTAACTGAAACTGAAATCAGAATAGTTTCTTTTGACAGACCAATCGATGAATCGTTGCAGCTCTATCTGACTGACCGTGGCTTTCTGGGAACTGAAGTGTAGAGACACCACAGGATATTTAAAGCAAAAATGCTGATAAAATAGAAAAACATTTATGTGGGAGATAATCCCTTTATGTTTATGTGTAAACACGCTTTCTGGGTCACTGGTTCTTCGGGGCCCCGCGGCGTATGCATGTGATACACTGACTGGAAGAGCAGCTATTTAAATGACCTCATCTGTGCGTTCAGAGCAGACACTGAGCCCCTTGTTATCTTCCCCCTCCTTCACCCTCCTCCCGCTGCGTTCCTCCCCTCTGCCTCAGCAAATTTCTCCTTTCTTTTCACCCTCTTCTCTTGTTTTTTCCTCCTCTCTCTTTTCTCAGCGACAAAAGAGTCCAACTCACCAGGCGGCCAAGACAGCAGCTGGCCCCGTCTGCTCAAGTCTGGCCTGCTTCATTAATCACGGATCAATGACTTCAGTCACTGTTTTGTCAACAGTTCCAAGTGTGTGAATTGTTACTGCAAGAATTGTTTATGCAGAATGTGTGTTGGGCTTCTAGTGTATTTTCTGGGTCGACCTTACTGTACTTTGTGCTGCTTTCATGACTCATCCCGTCACTGAGATACTTCAACAGTGATTTATTGTTTCTGTCTGGTATTTTGTATCCACCGTTACAATAGGAGTCAAAATATTATCTACCTAAGCTGAATTATCAGTGTGTAAATATCTTATATGTTTCTTGTGGTTATTGTTGTGGTCTGTCACCTTTTTTATGCTGCTGTCTTTGCCAGGTCGCCCTTGTATAAGAGGTCATTGATGTTATCGGGGTTTTACCTGGTTAAATATGGGTTAAATAAATAAATGTGACTGTGTTTAATGTTATTTCATAGTTTTACTTCTAGATGTGTGCAGTAGCCTTGTAAAATGTATTAGTGTACAACATTTATATATTTTCTTTGGACAAACCTGCACTGAACACAGAATTTATTTGGTGCTAATGAGAGAAAATTAAACTATTTAAATATCCATAGTGTATTTAAAGAGAATAGAGGCTGTGAGGCTCTCTTGTGGTGAACAACAGTACACCATGGATCATTTACTTTGTCTGAAACTCAAAACATTTGACATTTTAGACAAGTAATGAAATTTAAAATCTCACTGATGAAAGATGAACAGATTAATTGGTTATCTGATTATTTTAAAGAGAAGGCTACAAACAATAGAGCTGCAGGATTTCTGGTCCTGTTATATATTTATATGCAAGAATCATGTTGATTTTATATTTACAATTTAAAAAACTGTCAAAACATACAACAAAAGAAAAGTTTAATAAGAAGCAAACTGCAAATTAACAACTGAAAGGAGTTAATTTGTTCTCACTACTTCTTCTTACCTTTGCACCAATCTGGTTCCCGCACTGGCCGGCCTGGATGTGCACGATTTCCCTCATGATGGACGGTAGTTAGTGGTGAAAGTAAAGTGTAGCAGAGATGAAGAGATGCTGTTGACCCACTGACTGAACACAGACAGACAGACAGGCTGAAGGCTGCGCTCGGTCTTACAGGCGGGGCTAAAGTTTTGGGACGCGGCCATGACACCGTTCACGCTAATGATTGGCTGATGACGCTGTAGTCATGCAGCTGATTGGCTGATGGGATTTCTAAAGGGGTTTCCCTGCCTCAAAGGCAAGGACCGGAAGAGGAAAGGGAGTGCCGGGTTTTGTCATCACTGCCCCGTTGGAGCTCCACATGAGACAATACAGAATATGAGATGATAGAAATGAACAGAAGAGGCAGGACATCTTCTGTTAACACTTTATAATGAGACAGTAAAATTACTTCTTTAATGTGTGGAGCAAAAATGGAGATAGAATAGAAGTGGCTTATTGTGTTGACATAATTCAGGTAAAGAAGGCTTAATAATCACATTTTAAAGAGTGTTTACCCTAAATCTAAATACAAGATAATCTTGAAAAAGATAAAAAACAAATATTTATGGCCTAGTGGAAATTACTTTCAATTTATGTTTCACAGGAAATTATACAAGAGTTTAAAGATCAGACTCTTTATGATGAGCTGGCTGATTATAAAGAAGGGAGAGACACATTATCATTGACCTCTACAACCTTGTGTTGTAAAATAACAACCTTGTACATCTGGCTTTAGGTCTATTTGCACGTGTAATTGCTGAGTTTAAGGTATATATATATTCATAGTTTTGCATGCAAATCGGAGTTGTTACATTGTTATGAATGAAATTTGCAACAATTTATGATGGAAATGTCTTTATTTATATAAAGGGAAATACAAAATTAAGCTGACCGGTGACAATTCAGAATATAAATATATATATATATATTTATATTCTGAATATATATATATATATATATATATATATATATATATATATATATATATAAATTGCAAGATAATGCAGTAATCAGTAGCATGTTTTCTTTTAGCTTAAGCTACTTTTTTAGGACATTTTGCACATTTGTTTCTTCTATATTTACATTGCTTTGCATGTTTTCTTGTGCAATGCCTTTTCATTTCGTTATTAACCATTTCTTGTTGCAAGCTATTAAATCAGCCATTTCAGATAGTGATGGGGACATGTCCCCAGAGTCCCGAGTGTAAATGACACTGGATGCATTTGAATAAATTCTAGGCTATGCACTGGACCCTATTTGTTACATTGCGAATGTACAGTTACTTCATGGATAAAAGTATTATATAAGAACAACACTGAACCTGAGTCCCGGTATAACAGAGGGTTTATTCAGTTCCCCACTGCGCCACTAGCAGGCAGACGCACACAGTCTGAATGGTGGGCATGCTCAATACAAGCCTGAGCTGCAGCCGTGTTGTCTTTACTGTCCGCATCATTCAGCTGGCATTTTACGGGAATAATCTAGGATACAGTTAAAGCATTCATTTTAACCCGAGACAGACCGCGACTTATTTCACCATTTGCACCCTGCTCTCCTTAAACCACATCGTTTATACTCTACCCGGTGAGTGTGTGACTGTTATGCTTTAATCCACGTATCCATTCTCGATTGGAAACACAAACGTGTGTGCCAAATTGATTAATGGACTGACAGCTAGCCGCTCGCAATTAGTAGGCCTACTGATACAGATTTTAATGCGTTATTCTCCCCTGTAAGTGGCTCTAATGTATGTGAGGTTTTCTGATGTTCTTACGGATTTTCTTGCGGTTTTCACTGCGCAACATTGAGTAAATTAGATTTTAGCCAGTCCTGCTGGTCTGCTCTCTGTTTCCAGCCCCTCTCTCCTCTTTAGATATGGCCATAGTGTTACAACATAAACTGTAAAATAAAATAGCCTAAATCAGTGTGTATCAAGTGATGCCCGCTACTCTGTGCCTATCCTACATAGATGCTTCTAGATATTCCAGTTTATTTGTTTATTATATTGTGTGTTTGCAAGGTGGGGATTTAATTGTGACTTCGTTTATATTTCTATTACTTTCTTTGGTTTTCAGTTTAACGGAGGATCAGCAAACATGTTCTACACCTGTGGTCCCAACGAGGCTATGGTGGTGTCAGGTAAAGTGTATGGCCACATCAACTTTATTTTTACAAAATACAATTCCATAATCAAGAGTGTGTGATTGTTGTTGTTCATCAGTGGCCATCCTTTTTTAAGGCTGACATTCAAAGATTGTACATATTATTTCAAAACAATAACAGTAGAGGGTTGTTAAAATACTGTTCAAGCTACTTAACCAGTTTATGGTTGATTATCCAATTCTCTCCCAGGGTTTTGTCGTTCTCCTCCACTGATGATTGCTGGAGGCAGAGTGTTCGTCGTTCCCTGTATTCAGCAGATACAGAGGTAGGCATACGTGGAGTTATTTTATCTTCTGCTATCCAC
Source organism: Micropterus dolomieu (assembly GCF_021292245.1). Taxonomy (NCBI): domain Eukaryota; kingdom Metazoa; phylum Chordata; class Actinopteri; order Centrarchiformes; family Centrarchidae; genus Micropterus; species Micropterus dolomieu. The sequence continues at coordinate 6,051,753 of NC_060158.1, forward strand.
TGTGGTGTACTGATCTTTAGTTTTATTTCATGTTTTGGCTTTTGTTGGCATTTGGGAGACACTTTTAACTCATAGATGCACTGCAGAAAGCAAAAGGGAATGCAGCAGGATATTGATAAAAAGGTAATAAATCATTATAAAGTTGATTAACAAACTTGGCATTATACTGCCAGGATGACTGATGGACACAGATTCAAAAAAGTGGCCATCATCAGCCTCCTCATCAAATAAAACATCTATATTATGTCCAATAATTTTATTTGTGCTGTACATAAACTGTTCCTTACCTCTCAAGGTCTATCTCCTTGTCATAATAAACATATTTAGTCTTCAAGCAGGCCAGTCTAGGAGCCATTTGGATGTTCCAGTGTACATGCTGCTCCTCCTACATTCAGTTCATCACATGGCACCAGACTTAATGTTTTGTTTGTCTGAGTATTATAGCTTAGCCTTGATCCTGCACCTGTAAAATCCTGCACTCAGTGCTTGCAACTCGATACGAGTACAAAATGACTTTGCTTTAATGTATTCCATTAGAGCCGTGAATAATCAGCTCTTTGCTTGATATGTCTTACCCTGCCTCTCTCCAGGATTTCCCTGAACACTCTGACTCTGAATGTGAAGAGCGATAAAGTCTACACCCGCCACGGGGTGCCCGTCTCTGTAACCGGGATAGCCCAGGTCAGTGTGCACTGCAGAGGAAACAGCAGGCTGCTCCACTGGTAAAGCAGGGGGAGGTGTAGACTAATGGACAAATAGTTTCTGTGAGTCATCAGAAAGAAAACAAGCGTCAGTTTCCATGTAAACACTGCTAAACTGTATAATATAGACGTAGCTGGAAGGTTTGTTCCCTCACATCTGTGTGTGTGTGTGACATTTACCAGAAGAGAGCGAGTTGACAGATAAATAAATGTGGCCTTTCTGCCCTTCACGTACCCTTGCAGGCATTTACTGTGAATTATTAGTATCATGCATTGGTGTGCATAAAAAACAGCTGCTGTTTTTGCTGTTATACATCACACACACGGGGGAATGAACCCAGCGATCATGTGGAATGTTTCACAGAAGTCTTGCTAATAATAAACAAGTTGCTGTTTCCTGCAGATGAAGATCCAGGGTCAGAATAAACAGATGCTGGCTGCGGCCTGCCAAATGTTCATGGGGAAGTCAGAGGCTGAGATTGCTCACATCGCCTTGGAGACGCTGGAGGGACACCAGCGGGCCATCATCGCCCACCTGACTGTCGAGGTAAGGATCTAAAGGTAATTTGTTTCAGTGTTTGATTTCCTGGAGTAAATTCAGGGTTTAAAGCCCTAGCGGTAATGAAACCATGCTGCCCTCAAACAGAGTCCCCATGCTGCTTGCCTTGTTTGTGACAGATTTACTTCATTACAAATATTGATTAATTCAGCGATCATTTATCAAAGGCGTAAAAAGGTTTGTGTTAAAGGTTTATGAATGGCACGTTGCTTCTTGACTGTCATGGGTTTGAGAGTGCCAGTCTCAGTACACCTCTTGCTTCCACGTCGCAGTAATTATCTTCCCTTTACAGGAGATCTACAAGGACCGAAAGAAGTTCTCAGAGCAGGTTTTTAAGGTGGCTTCCTCTGACCTGGTCAACATGGGCATCAGCGTGGTCAGCTACACGCTCAAAGATGTCCACGACGATCAGGTATCCGCATATCTTCAAACAAGTATTTTTCAATTTGTAGTTTTATTACTTATACTTTTAGAATTTATGCTTGATTTAATGTGGCTTTAGTGGGTGGGAAAAGATGACTATCGTAATCCTAATATAACACCCAAAACAATCATACAGACTGTCGAGGTAAATATATAAAATAGAAGACATTTTCTGAATCTTGGATTAAATCTGTCTTGAATTTCTGGTGCACAGGATTATCTGCATTCACTGGGGAAGGCTCGAACAGCCCAGGTACAGAAAGACGCTCGCATTGGAGAAGCCAAGAACAAGAGAGATGCTGTGATCAGGGTGAGATATAAATCTCGTTGTCTCCCTCCTCCAGGATGCTGTTATTCCTGTGAAGTCTCATTTCAACATAAAAACTCATTCTGAAGCAGGCAGAAAAAGGATTTATTGGAATTATGTTATTTATTTTGAGAAGCAGTAATAGTGCCTGCAGCATGTGATACAGGCCGTCTTGATGATCATCATGTTTTTAGAGTAGTCTGTTTTGCTTAGTCACAATGATGTTTGTATGTTTGTATTTTTAGCATCTTCTTCCTGTTTATCCTATTTTCAAGTTTTATTCCCATTGATCCCTATTTCCTCTTCCTCTCTCTCTCTCTCTCTGCAGGAAGCCCATGCAATGCAAGAGAAAGTCTCGGCTCAGTACAAGAATGAGATCGACATGGCAAAGGCCCAGAGGGACTATGAGCTGAAGAAGGCAGCCTACGACATTGAGGTCAACACTAAGAAGGCTGAGTCAGAGATGGCCTACCAGCTGCAGGTACACACAAGTGAATAATAACATTATTATTTGAACAGTGATGTTGTGGAGCTTGGTAGTGTAAAGTTTGAGCCAGAGTTTGTGCCTTACAAAGCATTGATCAGCATCTGGGAAGTTACTAGCTTGTATCTCAGCTACGTGTTGCACATGTAAACACCAGATTCTGTTTTCAGAAACCTGGACAAGCCCTTATCCCGGTTTTTAGAAATACCCACTGGATCTAATATTTTATAATATTGAATGACAAAATATCAATTATAATTATATTGCGTAACTTTCTTTGCCAGGTAGCGAAGACGAAGCAACGTATTGAGGAGGAGAAGATGCAGGTCCAGGTGGTTGAGCGAGCGCAGCAAATCATGCTGCAGGAGCAGGAGATCACCCGCAGGGAGAAGGAGCTGGAGGCCAAGGTGAAGAAACCTGCAGACGCTGAGAGGTACCGCCTGGAGAAACTGGCTGAGGCTCAGCGGTGAGTTGTGCAAAGCTTGTTGTGTTATAGTTGCTCTTCCAAAACAACAGGGTAGTGTTGTGAGTAGGCAGGTGGTCTCTAGTTTCAGACCCCTGTGTTTGCTTTACATTCTTTCTGTTGATGTGTTTCTAGGCAAGAAACTGAATCCCTGTTGTTTTGTAGCTGAGCTGACTCTTGTGCAGGATTGCAGAAATGTTTTTGCTGGAGATCAGTTGTCATCTCTATTTTAGCAAAGCTTCTGTCTGTCGACTGCTAACCCTCCTTTTAATGTTAGTTAGTCGGCTTTCTACAACTACTATTCGCACAGATAGATGAGATACTTAATGAAATGGCAAGGTATATTAAAACAAGACGGTTGGAACTTTAGGCAGATCTTTGCCCTCTTTGCCATATAACTGCACTTTTGAGAATGTTAAGTAAAATTCTGGTTAATTGAAAATAAAGATCAGACACGAGTCGCTCCTCATGTTGTAGTATTATCCATGATACAGTAGTATCATAGTTCTGTATGGTTTATTATTGGCCAATCTGCTCTTGCTCTGAATCTGCATTTCTTTCTCTCTCTGTTCAGTCTTAAGTTGATCATGGAGGCAGAGGCCGAAGCTGAGTCCATCAGGGTGAGTCACAGAATCCCATCTCGACTGTCATTAGTTTTTGAAATAGTTTAAAATTGAGCTAATGTTAAGAAATGTTTGTCTTCTTGTGTGTAAACCTTATTTACAAAGAATTGCCGATGGGAGTTGTCCTTTGTGGGACAGTGTATCCTGGTAAAGGAAGCCCGTCCTCTTGTCTCCTCCAGATTAAAGGTGAGGCTGAGGCGTTTGCAGTGGAGGCGAAGGGTCGCGCTGAGGCAGAGCAGATGGCAAAGAAGGCAGAGGCTTTCGAGCAGTACAAGGATGGAGCCATGGTGGACATGCTGCTGGAGAAACTGCCTCTGGTGAGAGACAACATACTGCACTCTAGTGGAGTGAAGCAGAAGTGTCATCTTGGAGAGAGATTAACGTGATTGAGTCCCCTTTAGGATACCACCATCTGATCTTCCCGTCTTTGACTTGGCAGACCAGGAGTGAAATTGTCGTTTCTTCTGATAAGTGATGAAACATACTTGCCAGTTCTTATTATTTCTCTCCCTCTCACTGCTGTTCTCCTGGAGTTTCAAATCACACAAGGAGGTGGTTCTTTTAACTCCAGCGTTGCAGAAAAAGTGATGCACGCTAATCCAGGAACACATAAAAAGCTTAATTTATGAAGTTATTATAAAGATAAGCTGTGACGTTACATGTCATAGGAAACTAAGAGAGTGGGGGAGGAGGAGCATGTGGCCAGGAAACACACTTTATACCTTTAACATTTGGTAATATCTGTCTTCCACCAGATGGCAGAAGAGATCAGCAAGCCTCTGTGTGAAGCCAACAAGGTTACCATGGTGTCCAGTGGAGGCGGGGAGGTAGGCGCAGCCAAACTGTCAGGAGAGGTGCTGGAAATCATGACCCGCCTCCCTGATATGGTGGAAAAACTGACCGGAGTCAATATCTCCCAGGTAAAACATTATTTTACTGGACTTACTGTCTCTGCTCTGCTGATACGTGTCATGTCAAATGCATCATGGAGAACTGAGATGTATATCAAAGATGCATTAATTGATTTTTCTGACAATTAAGGGGCAGAAGAACTAAATAATGTGCGGACACACAGTTTTATCAGCGTAACAAGTCATGTCAGTGAACAGTTGCCTATTTACACAGCTGATCCAGAGCACATTAATAATTCCATTAGATCTTAGTCTTTGGCCATAGATTGAACATCTAGCAGCCTTTCTGTCACTTTTGCTAACGCGGCCATTTGGAGTTGAGCAGGAAGCATGCAATGATTTAAAATCACAGCTGCTTGATGCTGCTGGAAATGTTGTTGATCAGAGTGAAACTAAACCCGACTATAAATGGTCTTAAAAACTCTGCAGAGTTGCCACTTTTTAAAATAAAAATGTATAAACTGAACTTAAAGAAAGACCTCTCTCTCTCTCTCTCTTTCCCTTTGTCCCTCCATTCGGCAGGTGACCTCTCGTACCGGCTGAAGAGAATCAACCAGTCTGGTTTCCAGGCAGATCCACTCTCTGTCTTATCAGCTGCCTGGACTCTCTGCATGGGTCTGCTAACAGCATCTTTCCTCTACTCCCATTCCTGTCTTACATCATCTGTATAGCTGTGTCTGCTCTGTCTGAGCTTAAGTCTTGTGCTACGGTTACAGTTATTATTTGTTTCTAGTCCATATGTCCAAAGAATTCAAATTACAATACTTCCCAGATATTACCTTTTTAAAATTTGAGTCTGTGACCTGTTTTTTAACCAGACTCTAAAATGCATTGAAACAAGCAACATATATAACAGTAGCTTCTGTATATCCATTACTTTTTATAATTATCTTTTATTACAATATATACAATTTCACCAAAACTTGTCTTAACAAAGTCGTATGTCCTTTCCTAATTTCTTCTCTTTTTGTGTTTGTGTCACACTAATGAAAAAAGTGTTTGCTTGTCTGCTTTTGTCTGCGTCTCTCCCCACTTTGAAAGTCTACTCCTTAACTACCTGCCCACTGCCTTGCTACCAAACCTTAAGTGCATCTTAACATGGAAGTTTGATACAAACATACAGGTACATATAAATTACATAGTCTAATACTAGACCAAAGCCTGTGGTTTTGGCTTTCACTCATTTCTCATCATGTATTTCTTACAGAATTCATATTTCATTTATCAGGCGAGTAACCATTTCCTTGATACTTAAGTCTTTGAAATTATCATGGATGGTTGCAATTTAACAGGTAATCAAAACTGCAATACCATCTGTTAATCTGTATGGCATTACTTTGTATTATGTTTGAAATATGTCATTGTTTTCTTTGTGTGGTCTCCATCAGCGGTGTCTACTAATGTTTTCTTGTCTTGTCCTGCTGAACCATTATTAACATTTTTAGGATTTCAGGATGATATATTTGAGGACCCTTTGCTTAAGGCATACCAGTGTAATATAATATCTAACAGCCACTTTTCTCTGTGACTTTATGCAAACAATATTACCAAATCGGCTTCATGGTCACTAACCCATCAACCCATCTTTAGTTCTGTCTTCCCTGACTTGAGGTTCTATATTATGAACTTCTGTATTAAACATGTTTGTTATCTAATTGATATTTTTATATCCATCCATCCATTTTACATTCATCACTTACAACCCTTTCTATCAAATTTGACAATTCAGGAGGTCCATGGTAGATTGAAATTTCTAATGGATCGTTTTCATCATAATGATGATCACAGGCGGCAGAACTGACAGGGATTCGGTCTTTTCCTAAGGACACTTAATCAAAACAGATCAAGGCCAAAGCACGAGCTTGAACGAGGATCTTCTTGTTCAAGCTCCCTTGGGACTTTTCCACCACGAATCCCAGTAAAACATACATAGTATTTGATGTATGCCTTAAGTAAAGTGGTGCCATTTGTGTTGTTATGGCCAGTCATGTAGCAGCTCTCATAAAGGTCTCGCTTGTGAAACTAAAGGTAAATGTGGTGGAAAGTATAATTGTAGCTCTCTATTGTAGCAGTGATAAGAAAGCTGTATTTAAATGCTGAACTATGTATTATTATTATTGTTTATTTTTAATGAGAGCCTGATGTGAAGATATATGGATGAGATGCTGATATGTGTTGTCAGATTGTACTTCAGGGAAAGGGATGTTAAAGATTTGATATTTGAAGATAATACCAAACAATGCTACTGAAAATCTCTTCCGCTGTATATCAGTCATTTCTCATATTGGAGATTAAATGCATGTTGTCCCAGAATGAAATGCTAGTGAAGGTTTAGGAGCTGGAGCTGAATCTTTAGTTCCTAAAAAGTATTCCAACTTGCCTTAGACCCTGTCCCTATCACACTGTCACCCTCTACCTCACCACAACCTCTGGGGGCTGGGTATTAAAACATGTCGGCACTGTAGCTTTTCTGTATCAACATACATTTTAAGGCATCAAACCGTACTTCAACATTTAATAATCTTATCACTACACTAAAAGCATGCAATTTAAGTGTTATTTGTTTTTCCCTCCATGACACTGAGCTTAAATGCCTCACTTCTGTTACTGTGTTATCGGCACTGCTGATGAAAGTACAGCCAAATGTACTGAAATTGCTTTCTGAAGGTACATTTTATTCATTTGAAGACGAGTACTTATACTACTATTATGCATGCATTGATACCTGACACAATTTAACTGTAATCTTGCAAGTGCATATGTTTTCAGTCAGGATGCTGTACGCTACTTTACTGTGTGATTACCAAAGTAGGAAGAGATCATCTGTTGGTTAGTAGAAATGGAAAGTGTTATTTGTTCTTCTTTAGTGGAATGTTTTAAGTGTACTGATACTCTGAAGTGGCGCTATATATGGATATAGATGCATTTATACAATATATATATTTGATACAGTAGCACTGTTTACTTCACAAGTCACTATTAACAACTCTACTAACTCATAACTAACAGCAACCCCAGTGTTTCATTATAAATGTATTTAGACTAAAGTCAGTTTAGTAGAGTTTTCTGTGTTATTTCAACTCATGCTGTAGTTTGCTGGTGAAGTTCTACCAAAATTGAAGGTACCAGTTTGTTGCTTTTTAATTACTGTGTGAGCACTTCAGGAAATTTGTGTTTTTATGAAAATGTTATTATACAATCATATACACAATAAAATTGTGCTAAATTGCAAAAGGGAAACCACTTATGTCTTTTACTGTTTCTGAAAAAAGAGTAGTCATATCCTATATTCTACTGCTGTATCTCTTAAGTATTACTTCGCCCCAGTATTATATCTGTTTAAATCTTAAGTATGCATGTTTTGGCTTTGTATTTTTGTTCCAGTTTTTATTTTTAATTTTCATCAATGGGCAAGTTGTGTTGCTTTTGAATTGTAACTGCGTAAGGTCTTTGGGCACTACATGAAGGTAGCCTACTAATAAAGTTTTTTTCTAAACATGTATAAGATTATCCTTTCATTGATCTCTCAAAAATGTTGATTATATGTGTCTGGTTCACAATTTCACATCTCTGGGAGCTGCAGTTTTCTACTGTTTGCACTGAGCAGCTCCATTGGAGCTACAATGCCTTGCCCAAGGGTAACTTGCTGCTGAAGTTGTTATTGCATCTCAGTTTTTTTCTGTTTGTCCAGGGATTCAAACTAGCTAAATATATATATATAAAATAACTGGGTCTATTTCTGACAGATAGGCCTGCTCTATTTCAGCTGATAGTGACACAAGCAAGTGCAGCTGCAAGTAATAATAGTGAGTAGTACATACAAGAAATGTTCTGTGCTGATGTATTCTGCCACAGCATCTAATTTAAATGTTAAATGTACATATGACTTGGTAATCGGAATGATGTACTCAACCCCTCACACTGTCACGATAATTATTATACCGGAAGACACTGTATGGACGTTGGCAGCTGTGTGAAGTTAGCGAGAGTTAGCCAAACGAGTACAGGAAATAAGAGGACTGTGTCTCTGAAAATTAAGACATAAACCGCCTGAGAAAAACGGGCATTCATATGTGTGCAGGACAAAAACACAGTGGGACCAACATATTGTATAGAGAGCAGCATCTACTGATAAATAGACAGTCAATTTATTGTTTTAATAAATGTTCACTAAAGCTAAAGATGACTGATAATTGTTATGTTTTTTTATTTTAATTTCCACTTGTGTGGTGAAGACATTCTTAAATTGGCAGTAGTGGAATGAAACAAAGTAAATTTACTCAAGTAGGCCTACTGTAGGTAAATACCAGTTTGAGGTACCTGTACTTATGCTGAGTATTATCATTTTATGCAGCTTTATACTTCTGCTCAGCTAAATCTCAGAGGCAGAGCTTTACTATTTCATACCCTCCCTGTCCAGTGAAAAACATGTATCTCCAAATTAGTAGACTTTATTTTCTGAAAATAGCAGTAATAATAATCCAAAAACATGATATATAATAGTAAAACACTGACTTTCCTGCAGAATGATGATTACTTTTGATGCTAAAACTTTTGTTGATAATACTTGACTATACTTAGGTTTAAATGCCAGACTTTTACTCGTTGAGTATTGTGACATTGATACTTTTAAAAAAAATGCAATGGATGTTACAGTTTTTGTCACTTGCAAACATATAACCAGGCTTTTGAAGTAAAATTTCAAAACCTCTATTTTTCAAAAAGCACACCCATTTCCCTAAACTCTACACACAAATCCCTTCCTGGGAGAGGAGGAAGATGAGGAGGTGGAGGAAGATGAGGAGGTGGAGGAGGAGGAGGAGGAGGCGGAGCAGGAGGAGGGAAGAGGAGAAGGGGCGGAGGAAGAGGAGGTGGAGAAAGGGGACGAGAATCTCTGGCCTGTCCCGGACCAATGACAGCATGCTGGGGCAGAATAATTAGTTGTTTGGTGTGTTGTACTGTACAGTATGCTAAGGAATAAAAAATGTGCAAATTTATACATTTGTTATTTCCTTTGTTGTGTTCATCATCATGTGAAAAGGTTTTTGAGGGGGAGAATCACAAGCAACATCACTTATAACCAGTTTTTGTAGTATTGTTTTGAATTTTTCTCACCAGTGTGTACTGGCTGTGTTGTAGTGTGTGTGTGTTTCTTGTGTTTTACGTCTGACGGCAAAGTTTGGTTTTGCAGCAAATCTGAATGGTTTTGAGTGGAGAGCTTCATTTTGACCTGATAATAGGATGTTTGGAGATCTGGGCGAGAAGTTGTGGATTTGTGTTTATAATTTCGAGAAAAGTGTCTTAAGCAATCGAGAAAAACTGTAATCCGGACGGGTTTTATTTTGAAAGCGTTGAGCGGAAGCGCAGCTGTTTAACCGCGGCTGACTTGACTCCTCTGAGGAGAGCTGGAGGGGAAAAAAAGGAAAAAAAAACGGAGAAAAAAAGCCATATCTGAGGGGTTTGAGGGGCGGATTTGGACAAAGTTTCCCAACTGTCCCGACCCGAGGAAGCTCCGGGGGGGTTGACGGGGAGTCGATCTGACCGGTAATTAACACAGGAGTAATTAGTCGGTTGTTAACGATCTGTTATTTTCAGTGTGTCTGAGAGCGCTGTCGTCCCAACCGCCGGAAGTCTGCATGAAGCTGCGTCTCCTACAGAGGCTACGGCGTCGACGTTTTTTTTTTCTGTCTTGGGGTTTTTTTTTTTTATTCGAGACTTTTTTTTTCTCTTTTTTTATTTTCTCTCAGCGAGATGAGCAGGGAGCGAGGAATGGAGGCGTAGGGAGCCAGGATGTTTGTGTGTTTACTCAGCGACAAGCTAGTTAAGCTGTATGAATGTTCACACGGGCCTCCTTGTAGCTAATGCAAGCCAGCGAACAAAAGGGAGAAAATTAATGGAGGCAAGTTAGCTAGCTCCCTCTTGTCTTCTTGCGTTAACCTGCTAACGCTAGCCATGTTTGTTTACAACCCAGATATCTCATTAAGCTCCTGGCAGCTGGTTAGGTGCAGTGGAAAACATGCAGGCTGAGTGCTTTGCAAGGGGGCTCCCTTATTTAAACAACTGCTGACAAAAGTCGTATTTACAAGATTTCATCAATCACTGCTAACCACAGCCTTTAGCTTAGTAGCAGTGCCACAGTTTTGGGGCCAGCTTGTGTCCCTCGTCAAAAATGGCTCTCTAGAGCACTGAAGCATTGACTTTTTATTACACTAATAACGGCCGTTAAGTTGCCAGACAGCAACAGTCTGTGGGAAATTAATGAATTTGCATCAAAAGCTTGCTTTCTCATTTATTTATAGGTTGTGCAACTGCAGAGGGATTGGAGGCTCATGAAAAACAACGTTAATCATGCTTTGAGTTATGCATTGCTAATGTTTTGCATGAGATAAATTGTGTATAAGTGTATTACTTTGTTATGTTGAAGTTTATTTTTCATGGGCCTATACTCCTAAAATGTTATCAGTTATGTTAAATGTTAAGCTTTACTAGGGTGTGATAACATGCATGCTTTTCTTGGTATGTAAGCGATATGGCTATACATGGCATTGGTGATCTGCACATGCATATGGAAAAACCAAACCTCAGAACCTTTTTTACTATTGGTCTATAGCAATAGCGAAGTATGTTGCAAATAAAGTGCAAGTGCATGTGAAAATAGAACAATGAAACTATGAAACTTCCTTCTTTGTGCTACAGAAAACATGTTGCCTATGTGTCAGTGGGAGGTGATGAGGAAGCAGAAGATCAGAGGTTTGATAATGAAAAGATAGACAGTAGTCTTGTAAACAGTGAGTGTTGTCTTCAGCAAACCATATGTACTCCTAGAAAGGATGTTATTTTCAACACATAGTGTATACATAGCATCTAGTTTGGGCGAACACGCCTGTGTGTTACTTTTGAGGGCAATAAATAGTTTGACACAGCATTGTTTTTGTTTTCCAAAACTAGACTCATTAACAAGTTGCTGATAAAGCAACCGCTCTAAGATAGTGTAATTTGTTAATAGCAACACATACTGTGTAAGGGACTTGTGAGGAAATGCATGGGCTGTGTTACAAAACATTATCAAAATCCTCAGAGACTGATTATGATTAGTGTTTTCTCAATTCTTGCCTCTTCTGTCCTCCTGTAGATTTTTTGAACATCTTTGCCTGATTCCTTTCACATCCTCTTCTCTGTAAATATTATTAAAAACGACACAAACAGCATAAAGCTAAAAGCATTTTCCTTCAAATAGTCATTGTTGTTGCAGCCAGTTTACACTTTTGGATGGGATCCCTCAAAAGAACAGTTTGTTAATTGACAATAGGCTGCCGGCTTGTGTGTGTGAACTCCACGCTGACGTTCAGTGTGTCAGCTCGTGGTGAGGAGAGGATACATCGAAAGGAAACATACAAAGATGATTGAAACGCAGCCATGTATGGTCTCGTTTCACATGAAAGTTTTAAAAAAAACAGCATAGTACGGAGGAAGAGGAGGAGGAGGGCAGGTGTTTTCTAAGTGTGTTGCTTTTTAATTACAGAAATAATGGACGATTCCCATTTCAACTCGTCATACTTTTGGTCTCCCGTCCCCACTGTACAAGGACAGGTAGAGACAACCTTATTGTATTGAAATACACATGGTTTAGTGGTATGTGCTATGTTGAAAGATACCGGGAAGCGATGATCACTTTGACTGTTTATGGAAATACTTAAAACATTGCACAACACCAGAGAATGATTTGACCCTGAACATGTTGTTAATAACACCACAGGATAATGCTCTCTTATTCAGTGACTTCACATTGAAGTTATTTAAGTATGAGCTCTTGACATTGGGGAGGGGTCACTCCTGTCCCTCTCCTCTGTCATCTCTTCAAGCCGCTCTTTGTTCCTTTTTTTGTTTACTTCCTGCATCTCACCATGCCTTCGTTCTCTCTTCTCTCCCACTGCCTCCTTCTCCTTCTCCCTACATGGATCTCACCCATTATCGACTCCCACTCTTCGCTCTCCCATCTGCTAACTTAAACCACTCTTCACCACTCTTTTGCTTCCCTCCTTGCCATCCTTCTCTGTCTTCTTCCCCTTTCTCTGTCCCTTCCATTCATTTTGTGTTACCTTACCGCTTATATCACCTCTGTTTTCCATGTGAACTGAACCCATCCTTGACTCCTCTTCTCCTCCTCCACCCTTGTGTCCTGTTTTCCATCCTCTTTTAATGTCTTCTGTCCTTTTCAACTCCTTCCAATCTGCCTCGCCTTCCTTCCTCACACACCACCTCACTTGTTTATCGTCACACCTCTCCTTTACCTCACCTCCGCCCACCTGCTTTCCTCATCTCTTGGCCTCCTTCGCCGTGCGTTTCACCCTTCCTCTGATCCCACATCGCTTCTTCACCCCATCCTTATCCTGTGGTCTCCGTGGAATCTCCCAATGTTTTACCCTCGCCCATCCCGCACTCCTTTCCTCTTTATTATTTCATCCTTCCTGCTTTCTTTCCTCTTACCACCAACCGCCCTTCTCCTCATCCTTTTTCAGATCGAGAACGCCATGTTCCTGAACAAGGCAAAGGAGCAGCTGGGTCCAGAGAAGGCCAATGCGCCCTCCTTCCCTCACTCCTCTGCGTCTTCCACCTCCTCCCCCCACTACCCCACGGCCGTGCTCGCCATCCCCGGGTCAATGGACGCAGGGGCCGGCTTGCGGGTTGTGCCCAAACAGGAAGGAGGTGGTGGGAGTGCAGGAGGAGGTGGTGGTGGCAGCGCACCTTTAAGTGTGGTCGGGGGACACCTGCACCAGTCGCACACCTCCCAGAACATCACCGTTGTGCCTGTTCCCTCTACGGGTATCATGACTGCAGGTGAGTGCGCTGCAGTGTCCTCCTTCACGCCTGAGTCATGACATCCTCAACTCCATTTTCCATTTCTGTCTTTTTATTGTCTTATTATATTTGTTTGTTGGTATCACTTTAAGATGCATGAGAGTCAGGAACACTGCACATATTCAACTGCAGCTGCTACAAATCTTGATCTGAACAATTGTCTTTGTCTCCATAAAACTTTATTTCTATTTAATATCAGCAGGTTGCAGGCAGCAGTTTTAAAGGACAGGTTGTTAAAATATTGGGACAACTCATTTGTTTAAAAAAGCATTCTGAGTCTGCTGTTTAGTGATGGCTGTGACCCGTACGCCAAGTATTTTTATGGCTTTAAATATTGGTGTCTGTAATGAAGGTTATCCGGACAGTGCACAAGAGAATTCATATAAAATGTTTGTTTTGAGCCAATGGACAGCCAGATCACAGTTTCTCTTTTCCTCTTAGCGGGTTTAGTGATCACCACCCCTCAAGGCACACTGGTCCCCAATGCCTCCACGCAGTCATTTGTAGCTGGACCCCACACTGCCACCACCATGATAGTGTCTGCATTGCACCCCTCAAATACAGGTAAAACGCAGGCGCAGTCCTCCGTCATTTCAACATGTGAAAACAATCTGCAGTTTGTTGGATAATTGTATTGTCAAAGCTTATGCGGAATCAATTTAATGCATGTACTTGTCAGGGGAATATATGAGATTTTCCACAGTAAGACACACAGATAAAAAAACTGCCCACTGTAATCGCTGTTGGCCAGCAAGCAGGTCTATTGGAGCAGGTGGGAAGGGCATCATGACTAATGTAATAAGAAAGATTTTTCTCAGTATTTAAACATTTAATCTCCTGAAGAGAGATAAAATTAAATTAAGGCCAGATACACACATATCATTTCATTTGAATAAGAGATGTTTTTATACCCACCGTTTATTTATTCCTTTTGTGTTGTTACATCCATACACATACAAGCATACAGAGGCTCGTGTATGTCCATCCCCTTTTGTAAGATTTGGTATTCCTCCTCATCAAGGCAGCACAGCTCTGCATAACAACTCATGTAGGTGATGTGTGGGCCTGATTACATCACATTTTTCCATCTCTAATAGATGCTGTCTTCACACAACATTCCTCAACTCTCCCTTTCCTCATCCCTCTTTTCTCTTTCCTTTCTTTATACTTTTCTCTTGTTTTCAGACAAGAAGGAGGACATTGCTGTCCCCCCTGCAGTTGTCATGCCGACGCCGTCAAAGCGAGGCAGGAAGAGCAAACAGATGATGGGAAGAGTGGCCGCTGGAGTGGGTGGGGTCCTCCCTCCAGGAAGCGATGCATTAATATTGGCGCACCTCGCTGCTAGTGGACAGGTGAGAGTGTCTTATATTCTTTTTTTTATTTATTTTTTATTTTGCTTAAGGCCTTTTAATATATTTCTGATTTAGTTCTTACTGATTTTCTACACAGCATGAATTGTCAGTGCTTGTGCTTTTCTTCATAACTAATATATTGTTATTGTGATACAGCACCACACTGCTGACCCATATGACCTGTCAAATGATGAGGATGATCATACCAACAAAGACGGCCCCAAGTCCTACAGGTAGTGGAAAGATATTCAGATTCAAGAAAAGCATTATTGTTTGTGGCATCACAGATCACAGGTTGTCTGCCAGTACCGACACTACAGAGAGAAGAACCTACTTGTAAGGTTAAATCACTTTGACTGCTTTGTGTGGCATGAAGGTTTTCTTCTCTCTCTCTCGCTCCTTCAAGGTGTCGGATGTGTGCAGTGACTTTCTTCAGCAAGTCAGACATGCAGATCCACGCCAAATCCCACACCGAGGCCAAGCCCCACAAGTGCCCCCACTGCTCCAAGTCGTTTGCCAACTCCAGCTACCTGTCCCAGCACATCCGCATTCACAGCGGGGCCAAGCCCTACACCTGCACCTACTGCCAGAAAACATTCAGGCAGCTCAGTCACCTACAGCAGCACACACGGTACTGGTCTGAGTGGTTTCCTGTGTTTGTTGTGTGCCTGTTTGTTCATGTGGTTTCTGTTGGTAAAGCTTGTGTGTGGTGATGATGAAGGGAGGAAGAGGTGGGGAGTTGGGGATGTGTCAGCGTCTTTTGGGAGAGTGTTGACAGTGTAGAGCTCTTTTTGCACAGTGTAAGCGTCCACTTTGAAGGTGCAACACTTGTACCAAACTTAAATTAAATCATGGTTCTAAACATGTTATTTTTATGTATTTACCAATCAAGATTGGTTTCTTTCTGGTTACTAATTGATTATCAAGTCAGGAACAGTTGTTTGGATCTCTTTCGAGCTCTCAGAATACACGAGAGCCTGGGTGGATGCATGCTACAGCATTTGGTAGAAGAAGTCAACTTACAGTACGAGTTACCACCAAAACATACCTTAATTTAGCATGTGTTTACTTTCTCATCCTGCTGGTGATACAATCACAAGCTTGGCTTGGAACTGCATGTATGTTGCCATCTAATTCTATTTTCTTTGACTCCACATCTGCTTTCATATAACTGTCATGTCTTAATTTCATGTCTAGCAGAAAAAGGAGTGTAAATAGAAGTTTGGATAAGATGACTTTGCGGAGATAACGGCTCTGAATTTGTTTACAAATCACAAAGTTGATTATTAGATAGTGAAATTGTTGACGGCTGGAAATTCAGTCTGTAATTTTAATCACACAAGTGTGAGTACACTTTGTATAGAAACTGTGGATGATAATTTAGCCTCTTAAAACAAAACACACTCCTCATTGCCTTTGCCATTCTTTCACTGCACTGAGTCACCCTGCATGTTTTACACACCCTCATAATCACATTTCATATCACATGTAAAGCTGCTAATCTGACACTGAGAATAGTTTCTTGTATTTCATGTAACCATGTGTGACCTGTAAGTGATGAACGCGCCCGTCTCCCATTCATGCCGTCATGAATTTTATGTTTGACCTTGTCATTCACCTTCTTCATGCTTTCATTTCCCTTTTTGCCATGAACTTAGTTTTCTTTGTGGGTTTCAGGCCATTGATTTTAAACATGAAGATGCGCTCCGGTGGCCTGCCGCTCGTCTTGAATTTACTTTTCAGTTTGACTGCTGCAGACATTCATAGACACATTCACACTCCACTCAAAGCAGGCACACCAAAGGGAGAGACTGCGAGAGAGAGAGAGAGAAAGAGAAAAGCGTGACTGTGCTTGCTGTATGTTTTTGTTCTGTGTTTTCACAACTCAGACACAGCACTAAGAGCACACTGTCAAACATAGTGATCTGTGATCAACACAATTGACCACAGATCCTGTTAACTTTAACGCATGATTTGGTCTTCGGTTCATCGTGAAGTTTGGTCATGCTGTAGCTTAAAAATCTCTCGCTGTTTCTCTCTCTGTTTCTCTCTCTTCACCTCCTTACCCCTCCAATCCCGGGCTCCCGTGTTAGAAACCACACTGAGGCCAAGCCCCACAAGTGCCCCCACTGCTCCAAGTCGTTTGCCAACTCCAGCTACCTGTCCCAGCACATCCGCATCCACACCGGGGCCAAGCCCTACTCCTGCTCCTACTGCCAGAAAACATTCAGGCAGCTCAGTCACCTACAGCAGCACACACGGTACTGGTCTGGGCTGTGTTGGTTTGAATGGCCGGATGTGTTTTTATGTGTGCATGTATGGGAGCAGGTGTGTGGAGAGTTATGGCATTGTGATAGTTTGCATCCTTAGGTTTTTGAGTGTCTTTCAAATTTGGGAGGCAGGCTGTTGTAGGTAAAGGTTTGCCACAATATATTTTTTTAATTATTCAAATGCTTCCTGCCAAACAAATATTTTTGGCTCTTGTATGGGACTTTACATTTAGAGGTCAACAGGTCAACAGGCCTGTCAGCCACAGCCAAGACCTTGGAAGGCTTAATACTGTTAATTGTTACACAGCTTCCTGCCTCATCATACAATTAGGTTTCCTCAATAACAGTATAACAAATGTTCAATATATCGACACTAAAAAGTTAGATTTAATTCATTTAAATCATGAACAAATTAGCACTTTTTTCTTATTAAGATATTTATTTTGTTAAGGAAAAGGGATTGAAAAAAGATTTTACTTATTTTTACTCAAGCATATAAAGAAAAGATTTTATCTTAATTGTTTTGAATGTCCTTCCTCAGATTTGTTAAGTGATCCACTGTTTGGCTTTTTTCATGTTCTGATCATTAAAACCACAATTAACCATCTGGTTTCTACAAAAAGCAAAAATCACCCTTTTAACTTGAAAGAAATAATGATTTGACATTTATTGTGATAATTATTGATATCGAATGCTATGAAGTTTTTTATCATGATAAAATCTTTCGCCCAGCCTTGCATACAATGATATAAAGCAGGATAAAGTATATCTAAAACAAACATCAAAAGGCAAATCATTACACATAATAGTTAATAATTTTTTTACATTTTGCGGAAGAAAAAGTAGTAGGAAGATAAAATATGAGGAAGCTTCTAAGCTATAATCTTAATGCCATTAAAGTACCCTTAGTTTGTTTACTTTTATTTGTTAATGATGGTAAATTATAGAGGTGTAAGGAATGAGCACATTGCCTTTGAACTGGCACAACACTGCTGTATTATATGTACAATATGTTGCTTTGGATAAGAGAAAGCATACTGAATATCCTCAATAATGCACATCACTCTCACGTTCATTTCCTTCATGCAAGTGCAGCAAGAAAATGTAATTTATTAAGTGTAGTTAACTTATGGGATGCCTTACTGTGATTTTCAGGATTCACACCGGTGACCGACCGTACAAATGTAACCACCCAGGCTGTGAAAAGTCTTTCACTCAGTTGTCCAACCTACAGGTAAATTAATACACTGGTTTGATCCTTGCTCCTGAACTGATTACATTGTTCTATAGTGAAATTATTTTGCCTTTTCCACTGTAGTCAAGATCAAGTTAAATGTTCTTTTTAAAAATGGCTCTTTGAGACTTTTTTGTGGTGCTGTCAACATCAGATTTTGAGGCACTGTGTATTTGGAAAACATCGCTTATTGATTGTGCTAATGGCTGTTTGTCCCCACCCTCCTCTGTGTCTCTCTTCCTCTCCCCACAGTCTCACCGTCGGCAGCACAACAAAGACAAGCCGTACAAGTGCCACAACTGTAACCGAGGTTACACAGATGCTGCGAGCCTGGAGGTGCACCTTTCCACACACACCGTCAAACATGCCAAGCTGTTCTCCTGTGGCCTCTGTAACCGATCCTATACCTCGGTAGGCTCTCAGTCATGTCAAACATCCGACACGGTATTCACACAATGCACTGACTCTGGCCTTAGACACATAAGGGGGGAGATTTCAGAAATTACAGGCTTGGAGAATGTATGTTGTTCTGTTTGTAGTTTGTAAATGATTTACTGAGGGTATTACTGTCCATGATAGGATATCAATAAATATAATTTCCTCAATCTGATATACAGTTAATGATTAGCATGTTTTATTTAATGAATAATTTAAAGAATGATAGTACTTTGTTAGACAGAGATTCTTTATTGAATCTATCATCCCCACATAATGACCTCAAGTTGGACTTCTTACCCTTTCTCATGGTTGACTTTGGTCATTTGTAAACAAACTTCATGGACCAACACAAATGTTTTAATGTATCAGGCCATTTTATCATGAAAAATGAAGTTCCTATGTTTTATATGTGCTGATGTGAATATTATATACAGTACAGTATATATTTTACAATCACATATGGAGAGCATGGTTATTTGGGATAGCCAGAACCAATGTTTACAGTAGAAAAGTAATTGGATAAAATTTACTAAACTTTTCTTACTGGCCACATTTATGGCAAACACATTTATCAAATATATGTTTTTTGTACGTATAGATATGGAATAGAGACAAACAGTAACTTTTATTCCATGAACCTTAAATAAAAGGTCCAGTGTGTAAAAGTTTGGAGAATCTATTGACAGAAATGCAATATAATAGCCATACCTATGTTTTCAGTTGTGTATAAAGACCGCACATAATGAATTGTTATGTTTTTATTACCTTAGAATGAGCCATTTCTATGGATTACATGAATGCCATGATGTTGCAGCGCCATGTTTCTACAGTAGCCCAAACGGACAAACTGCAGAGCGTGTTTTTTCACTACGTTAAATTTTAAATTGAAAGAAGTGTGAGGAATAGGAGAAGAAAAAGTAGTAGTAATAGTAGGCATCTGGTTTATCAGCAGTAAGAAGAGACATGAAATTTGGACAGTTGGGGCCCACATGTATTATTTAGCAAAAGAACCGACAGATTTTGTCGGCCATCGTAACTTCTACTCCATGCTCGGAAAGGGAGGGGTGGGCGGTGACTGATGGTGCATTCATGTGATGTTGGAATAATCTGAATCCCCCCTCCCTCGCGTTAAACCTTTTTTGCCAAAAGAGAAATAAAGTGCACATGGTACATATACAAGTATACAGAACAGTATACAAATCTATAAGAAGACACAAAGAATAAAAACTTTGTCAGGGGTAATCAATATTATATAAAGATATTAAAAGACTATTTGTTAACAGTTTTCACAGCATTTTTTTTTTTTGTTGGATTTAAAAATAAAATTGATATAATGCACAACCTCATGGAGAAAAACTACAGTTTTTTACTATATTTAAAAATGTTGGATTTTGCCATTAGAATTAATACGTTTATTATAAACTACTTATTTTCTTTTTTTGACTTTTATAAAAGCAAAATATCACATTCTGTCACATCAATGCAGCCCATGTGAATGCACAGTGAGCTGTTGGTTGCAGTTCTCAACTCTCACCACTAGATGCCACTAAACTTACACACTGAACCTTTGAGCAGATCCCATCCTCCTGTATTTTTCTTTCCAGCCATCATATCTTCTACTTCTCTCTCCCTGATTCTAGGAGACTTATTTAATGAAACACATGAGGAAGCACAACCCCGACCCGCTAACAGTGGCAGCAACAGTAGCTGCTCAGCAGGCCCAGGGCCTAACGCCAGGCGGAGGAGGTGGCAGGGGCCGAGGGCGTGGCCGAGGGAGAGGAGGAGGGAGCAGAGCGGGCCAGCTCCAAAGCCAGACCAATCCTAACAACGCCAACCAGAACCCTAACAACCCTGGACCCCCAGGCAGCTACCAGTCGCACCAGCAGCCCACAGAAGCTGTGGTTCAATGTCCATTTGACATGCATCAGTACAAGACAGTGTCAGCCAGTGAGATCCAGTACAAACCAGTCACTGTGGCGGACCTGCCAGTGGCCCACAAAGACCTCTGCCTCACCGTATCTACATCAGCCATACAGGTGGAGCACATGAACTCATAGGCTGCGTCTTCCCACCCTGTTCAAGGAATTACTAATTGTGTCTGCAGTGTAAAAAGGTCCACATGAACGAGTATTTTTTTTAATTCAGTATTATATTCTTCTTAAGCAAGAAAAAAATGGCTAGTAGGTGGGAAAAGGTATCATCTGGTTTGCTGATGTAACAAGACACTCTGAGTGACATTATTTTGAAAGGGGATGATTGGGTAATGTTTAAAGATACATCTAAAATGTTATTCACCCAATGCCAGTTTTTTCCTTCATTTTAAGAAGATTTAATTCTGAGTACAGCATTAAATTACTTGGTAGAACACAGATATTTTACAATGAGCAAGTATCTCTCAGTAGAAATGCTGGTCTAGGACACAAATATAAGCGGTTCATTCTTTCATACAGTTTACCAAAATCTAATCTGAGATCAAGTTTTGGCTTTTATATCATAAATGATATTGGGATTAAATCCAGTCTTTTTTATTCTAATTTCAAACTTTGAGTCATTGGACCAGTCATCAACTTACTTGCTCTGTAAAACTCACTGATCCTAAACCAGCAGTCCTCTGAGAAACTTGACAAAAGAGGCCCTATTCTTTTTTTATTGCATTGTTCGCAATCGGCATCATCGGAGGATGAAGGTGTAAATTATCTGTAAAATAATAAATTACACTCTTCTCTGCACGTTTATGGTCCAGAGAATGATGTAATTTTATGAGCACATTCAGATCACATTAATCTGAACATTCTCCATTATTTAGTTCAAGCCAAATCAAGAGGGAGAAACAAGACAAGGAATCAGTGATGAAAGACTGCAGGGCTTCATAACAGCAGCTGATACTGCTCTGAAAAATGAGGAAGGACTAAGTAAATAAGTTTTAATGGCATGTCAGCGTGCCGCGGACAAGAGAGGCTGAATCAAAAAGGCTGCAATGGAGCCTGAGAAAAAGACCACAAAAGAAGAGGGGCAGCAGAAAGAAAAGGATGCGGTATGATGAGATGAGGCTAGAACCTGGGAATCTCACAATGCTCATTTGAAACACAAACATGATGTCCGTATTTACATCCACCTTCCCTCAGACAGCAAGGAGTCAAGGAACTATTTCCTTGTCGAAGCCCAAAGTATTGAACAAAAGAGACGGGCCGGTTCAAGAATGCACTAAATATGAGGAATCTGCAGCAGAGCGAGACGGAAACACGAAAGAGAAAAGATGTCGGAAGGGGTGGGAGGAGTCATAGAGAAAGCACTTGATGAAGCTTGTACTTCATGTCTATGTTTGTCATCATTGTACTTTTTTTTTTTTTTAATATATATCGTGTATGTATTTTTCTACCAACAGAGGAACGTGTGAACAAACTGAGAGAGAAAGCAAAGTGAGTGCATGAATGTGAAAGGAACAGAGAGAAAAGTCCTTACAAAATGTTTTGCCCCCCTTTTTTTTTGTTACTATTCAAAGAAAGACAGTTTATTATCCCCCAAGGAGTAAAGACAGCCCATCTCGTCATTGTCAGGGCAGTTGTTAGGGAAATAATGATTGTGTGACAAATGGCTGACCGGTACTGTTATCAATCTTTTTTTTAAAGAACTTTTCATACATATTATTACTACTTTCATTATAACTGTATTGCAAATGTTATCCACATTATCAATCTGAGGCATTATTTTATTGCAGTATGCTGTACATAAAATAGATAGAAAATACTTTTTCATCTGTAAAAGGGAAGTATGTCCTGTGTAAAGCATATATGGAAACTAAAGGAACTCAAATTAACAAGTACCAAATCACTGGCCGTGCCCCAGGTCACCTCTAATGCTGATGGATCATAACCTTAATGCTCAGCAGAGTTGGTAAAGGAATGATAAAATCCACGCCTAAGATGTTTGGGAATTGCCCAAAAAGTTGGTTAAACTATGGGAAATATTTTTTTCTCTCTTTATGTAATGAAGTAGGATGCAGTATTTCTTGCAGTTTGAACCACACTTGCCGATTACACTCAATGATATTCATTGTAATTATGATCTAACCTGAAACAGTTTGATCAAGTAAACTGTGTTTTATTTGTTGGATTAATTAACAGAGGTTGTTATTAGGCTTATTAGACAAGATTGTTGTGGCTGCAACCTAAAAAAAATTTTTTTTAACATTGGTCCCATATGAATTCCTTCATGAACATTTTTAAAAGTGATCTGAGAGTATATCTAAAAAATTAAACATTAAACATGGCTGTGATGTAGGTGACCTGGGACGCAGGTGCTATGTTTTTTTGTGCACAAGCTATCTCTACCCAATCAAAATGTTCAAGCAGCCTGTAAAAATGGCTGATTGTCTTCATGTATACTCCTCCTCGTATTTCATTGTGTCTTTTTATGAAAAATAACACATTCTCAATAATCTTGTTAATATTATTACTGATGCTCCTGATAATAATACAGTTATTAACTGCCCTCTTATGCTACACTATTGCATACTGTATGCACAGTTACACCTCTTGCTCATCTGTTTCTTCCCTTAAGGAGAATAAAGATCAAATGAGTTCATATGAAAAGACTTCGTTTTCTGGTTTATTTTATTAAAATCCTGATTGTGCGACACTAAGAAGAACGTATCATTACTTAATATTATATATTCAAGTAATCTGAGACCCAAGTTGTTCAGTTAAATGTCATTTAAAAAAATGTATATCTTTAAAA
The DNA here is from genome assembly GCF_021292245.1 of Micropterus dolomieu. NCBI lineage: Eukaryota > Metazoa > Chordata > Actinopteri > Centrarchiformes > Centrarchidae > Micropterus > Micropterus dolomieu. Next base: position 6,075,114 of record NC_060158.1, read on the forward strand.
AATAGATGTGATGGATAGAGATGTATACATAACAGTGTAAAAATATATCACACAAATAATAAAAACTAAAACTTTACCATGGGTAAAGAGGACCAGGTGTTGACAGTTTTCACAGCCTCTTTGTTGTTGGATATAGAAATTAAATTGACATAATGTATAGCCTCATGGAGAAAAAGTACTAAGTTAAGTTTTTACTGCTGAATTTACAATTATGGATGTGGAATTTTGCCATTAGAATAAATACATTTATTTTAAAGTTCCGTTTTTTACGTTTCTAAAAATAAAATACTGCATTTTCCCACAGAGTTTACTTTATTCATTCTGGTCGGTGTTTATATTCTGCCGCACGCCAATGTGCACAGCGCATGCTGGCCGACCAGATACTGTGTGTGGAGCAGACAAACCCGGACTCACTTGTCATTGTTTTTGGTGACTTTAACTAAGGAAACCTCTGCCAAGAACTCCCCAAATACAGACAGTTTATAAAGTGTCCAACCAGAGAGGGGAACACTTTGGATCACTGCTCCACCACAGTTGGCAGTGCCTATCACGCTGTTACACGTGCTCCACTGGGACACTCTGATCACGTCATGGTCCGCCTGATTCCTGCTTACAGACAGAAATTAAAACTCTTTAAACCTGTAGTGAGGACATCGAAGAAATTGACCAGTCAAGCTGTAGAGGATCTTCAGACATGCTCGGACTGCATTGACTGGGATGTTTTCAGGACTGCTACCAACAATCTGGATGAGTTTACAGAGGCTGTGACGTCCTACATCAGCTTCTGTGAGGACAGCTGCATTCCAACATGGACCAGGGTGAGTTATAACAATGACAAACCCTGGTTCACAGCTAAGGTCAGACAGCTGAGGTTGGAAAAGGAGGAGGCGGAGAAGGAGTCAAAGTACAGGTTTAGCAAGGTGCTAAATAGCTGTATGCAGAGATACTAGAACACCAGTTCTCAAGGAATGACTCTGCTTCTGTCTGGAGAGGCTTCAGGCAGATCACCAGCTACAAACCTAAATCTCCCCACTCCATGAACAACTCACGCTTGCCAACGAGCTGAACCAGTTTTACTGTCGCTTTGAAAGACAATGGGACAGACCAGACACCATCCCCCGTCACACCACTGATCTGCCACAGTCCACCATCACATCCCCACCTCCTCCCCCTCTCTTACCATCCTAGAGAGGGACATCAAGACTGTTCAGGAGGCAGAAACCTTGCAAAGCAGCTCTGTCTCCCCATCCACCCTGAAGCACTGTGCTGATCAGCTGTCTCCGGTGTTCACAGACATTTTTATATCATGCCATGTTTCAGCCTGCTTCAAAGCCTCCACCATCATCCCTGTCCCCAAAAAAACAAGGACCACGGGACTAAACGACTACAGACCCGTCACCCTGACCTCTGTGGTAATGAAGTCTTTTGAGCGCCTTGTGTTGACCTTAAATCCATCACAGACCCTCTCCTGGACCCCCTGCAATTTGCCTGCAGAGCCAACAAGTCTGTGGATGATGCAGTAAACATGGCCCTTCACTACATCCTCCAGCACCTGGATTCACCAGGAACCTACGATAGGATCCTGTTTGTGGACTTCAGCTCTGCTTTCAACACCATCATCCCGGCCCTGCTGTAGGACAAGCTCTCCCAGCTCAACGCTCTGAAGACAGTGGAGATGGTCGTGGACTTCAGGAAGAGCCCAGCCCCACCATCGCCACTGTGGACTCCATCCGCATCCTGGGCACCATCATCTCCCAGGACCTCAAGTGGGAGCTGAACATCACCTCCCTCACCAAGAAGGCCCAGCAGAGGATGTACTTCCTGCGGCAGCTGAAGAAGTTCAGCCTGCCAAAGACAATGATGGTGCACTTCTACA
>NC_060158.1:6077009-6104928 GCF_021292245.1 Micropterus dolomieu
TAAACATGGCCCTTCACTACATCCTCCAGCACCTGGATTCACCAGGAACCTACGATAGGATCCTGTTTGTGGACTTCAGCTCTGCTTTCAACGCCATCATGCCGGCCCTGCTGCAGGACAAGTTCTCCCAGCTCAACGCTCTGAAGACAGTGGAGATGGTCGTGGACTTCAGGAAGAGCCCAGCCGCACCCTCCCCCATCATCCTGTGTGACTCCCCAATCGCCACTGTGGACTCCATCCGCATCCTGGGCACCATCATCTCATCATCATGGTGCACTTCTACACCACCATCATTGAGTCCATCCTCACCTCCTCCATCACCATCTGGCATGCGCATCATTCGCTCTGCAGAGAAGGTGATTGGCTGCAATCTTCCATCACTTCAGGACCTGTACACCTCCAGGACTCTGAGGCGAGCAGAAAAGATTGCTGCTGACAGCCCCACTGACACCCCCCCACCCCCCCACCCAAATAATACAATTGTCTCTGCACATGTAAATATCACTTCATGTCATATCATGCACGAACCTAGCACATTACACATATTTGTTGTTAATTTGTCTATTCGTCTGTAATTCTTATATAACTTGCATTTGTTTATTACACATTTATATATTTCTACATCTATTTATGTCTGTGTTTAGCTGTATGTCTGTCTGCTGTAGCACCTTAACATGTATGTGTAAAACACTACTTGTCAATAAAGCTCCTTTTGATTCTGATCGATTCAAAATCTCTAAATATTGTCAATGATGAATCTACTGACGTTTTGCCATAATTTAGTTAAATTTAGATTTCATAAATGACGTGGCTACCATCGTAAAATGATCAACAATCAAGTTATCGACTAGATTTTGAGTCAACTGTGCGAACAGCGCATAGACTGATAGAGACTGAATGGAGCAGCGTTTATTCCGCCCAAGCGGGACACTCCGGACGGTGTAACAAGCTTCCATAAAGACGGAGGCGGGGTTTACGCTGGCTCATCCAATCACAGAAGCTTGTCCGAGTCTCCCACCAAAACAGTTCAATTTCAAATTCAAACGGGCGGAGACGGTGGACCGGGTGGATCAGCGGCGGAGTTCAACTTTCCTGAAGGTGAGTGTTTTCATAAATTAAACCTGTTTAACACTTTCGTTTATCTCAAAATGTAAAGGTCGATGGAAAACATTGCTCTGAAAGGATACAAAAACTAAAGATCCTTTGAATTTACGTAGATCTTTAACGTTAACCCCTTTATGCTCAAGCTAACGGCTACAAACATCAACATGAACTACTGATAACATGGACGTTGGTTAGTTGTTTTTTTTTTACATTTACATTACACTTGTGTTTGAATCGATAGAGATTAGGTTTGATTATGTTTCAGCAGTTACGGTGTCGGCTCTGAATGTAATTTAATGTTTAACTTAGCCAACACACATAACGTTAAAATCCAAATAGAAATCCAAATAAAAGAAATGCTACTACGATCTTGAAAACACCCAGAAGGCCATTTCAGAAAACGTAACATTGTACTTCTGTTGTTGTGATCCACAATCCTAAAAGACTGTATCCTAATCCTAACAAAGATGTAATGACATAATGGTATGTCTTTGCTTCATTTACACAACACGTTTAAAATATCAGTTATATTTGTCTGTTATTACTTTTCATTGAAGTTTCATTTATGGCGAGCTGAAGAAGGAAAACCGGTTAAAACTCTTTTACTTTGTCATACAGTGGATTTAATACTTTTCACCCAGATGGTTAAAGTCTTTGGGGATTTTTGGAAATACCAGAGCAGCAGTAAGTTAACTGTTAAGTGTTGTGAAATGGCCTTTTTGAAACCATGGCTGGATTTTTATTTATCAGAGAAATGAATGCCGCTTTAACTCAAATGTAGTGGAGATACAAACTGGGGCTATCCATGGCTCCTGGTTGAGATTAGTTTGACAGAGAAGTTAATGTGCTTGAGATTTATCGTCTGTTTTGACCATCTTTTTACCTTTTTAGCCTCAACAGAACATGTCTCGCTTGCCAGTTATATCAAGCAAGAGGGCCCTGACAAGCAGCAGCAGCAGCTCAGAGAATGGCCAAGACTGTGCTCCTGCTCAGGTTTGTACTAAATATCATCTACATCTTTCGTTTCATACGCGTTACTAGTTATTCTCTTTCTGCTGCTGCACCTCAAGTTGTTCTGCATGTAGCACTGTGACATAACCTGTTAACCAGCACCCAGCTGGTGGCCTATTACTATTCCACATAAGATTTAAACAGTAAAATTGAGTTATTCTCTTATCCATGAAGTTTAGAGCTGTGACACGATACATGAACATGTGCCCTGTAATGTAATATCAGATAATATTTTTGTTGTGGCGGTGTCAGCAAGGTGTTGAGTTAAACTCTACTGGTGCTGAATCATTTCTCTTCTTTTACGCTGTGTTGTGCAGAAGAGGACTCGTAAGGAGCCCATCAAACCACTTGGAGCAGCTACGATCATCGGTGGCAGGCGGCCTCCTCTTGCTGCAACCAAGGCACCTATGTGTAGGTTACTCACACATGAGTTTTAGTATCTTTCTGTTGTTCACCAAGGACAGAAACTGCACAGAACTGTTAGGGCAGACATTTGTGTGCAGTAAATTATTGCTCAATATAATCTTGCAAATTGTCACCATTCACAAATACTAAATGAAATAATTTGAAACAAGGCTTTAGGTATTTATTTATTAAATACACATTTTTTGAAGCTTGTGTATTTATCTTATTTTGAGGCTCCTCTGGTTCCTATAATTTTGCCTTATTTAAACAAACATGTCTTTCTGTCTCACTTTGTCCCTCACACAGCAAGGCCAATCAGAGGTGTGGGAGCTGCCACCGTGGCCGCTGGTCCTTCCAGAGGTAAGATGAGCTTTCAGCTGGGCAATGGTGGAAAGAGCATAAATTGAGATGTTTTTCTTTGTCTGGATTGTAGCCCTGTTCACAAACCTTTTACGTGGGGCAGTGATTGAGCATTACAGTTTAACTTTTGCTTTGGTATAATGAATTAATTAAGACAATATTTCACAAGTTGTATAGTTTATCAACTGATGGCAAGAAAATGCGGACGTGCTTGGTTTATTATAAAAGGTAATAGAATCTGGTGTTACATGAATGATTTTTGACATGGTCTTTAATGAATTGTTCTTTCTTATTCCACCAGGTGTCCTGAAACCATCTCTAGCTTCAACTGTAGCAAAGGGAAGCAACATTAAACCAACTGTTGCATCCTCTGATGCAAAAGCAGCAGGTGAGTACTTATTTGGTTCTTGTTCCTTATTCTGTTTAATATTTGGTGCGTAGTTAATGGCAGAGCAGAACTAGAAGCCTTTCTGATTAATGACAAACTGGGGAGGAAGATTAAGTGTATTGTTAAGAGTAAACCTGTGGAACTGTTACTAATAACACAGTAAGTGTGACAGTATGACACTATGCACAATACCAGGACCCTGAAACTGACTAAACTAAATGGAATTTGACCTTTATTAATTCTATTATTTACACGTGTTTTTCCTTCTGTGATGTGTCAAGACGTCTTCTGTGAAAACAGTGTATGTAGAAAATGGTTGTTCTGTACTGACCTGAAAAGAGACCCGGGGAAGAGTCTGAGGTCTTAATGGTACTGTCACACCTGTTGATAGTGACGCTGTTGTGTACAGGTGGGGGTGGGACCACCAAGCGCCAGGCATGGGACATGAAGGGCCGGGTCAGTGACATGGAAGTTAAGATCCGTAACTACCAGACCAAAATGAAAACCGTCAACCAGGAGAACGAGGTTCTAAGAAGCTCGGCGGTCCAGAGTGAAACAAAAGTGGCTGAAATGCAGAAGGAGCTTGAGAGGCAGAGGAGCCAGATCAGGTGCAAAGACCATTTCATTAAAACTTTATATATCACTGTCGTCATTGTAGTGTCACTAATTTGTCTGTTTGGGTACCATTAAATGTCCTTTCATTTTAGTATGTATGAGGGGCAGCTGCAGGCGTTGTCAGGAGTCCGTAATGAGCTGGAGAAAGTCTCTAGTGAAAAGAGCACTCTTCAAAAGGAGCTGTCCAACTTAGAGGGAAAGTACAAGGTCATGGAGACTCTCAGAGAGAGCCAAGAGACAGAGCTGCAAACTCTCAAGGTAAAAAGTCTGGTGCTGGATATTTGCTAGTGCTGTTTATTTTGGATTTGTGGTATCATTAAATGAACATACCATTTGCCTAAAGCGCCTAACCCTAATGGAGCTAATACCACGCTCTACCTTTGGATTTATACAGATCATTTATTCTACAACTGGTTAGTTAAAAACCAAGAAAGGACCTATAACTTTCCTGAAATTTATCCAGGAAGTTAAGATTTTAAAACAGAGGATATGATGGTCAGATTTTGGAAAAGACAATTTTTATAGTTGTGTGTTTCTGTCTGTCTTTCCACTCCAGATGAAGCTCTCAGTGCAGGAGTCAACTCTGACCCGCTTGCAGGTGACCCTCAAAGACACAGAGGAAACAGTCCGCTCTCTTGAAGAGACGGTGGCCCGGCAGCAAGATGACCTTCATGCCAGGGAAATGGAGCGTAGACGGCTCCACAACACAATCCAGGAGCTCAAGGCAAGTTACAGTGTGGGGTGACGGCAGAAACACTGGTGAAAATTTGATTCCGTCCTTTTTTTTTTTTTTTTTTTTTTTTTTATGTCTTTGGGATTATTTTGGGACTTTTTGTGTTGTTAGCACTTGACATCCTTCTCTGACGAATTTATGATTTGTTTTGTCTAACAACCTTTTCATGCAGGGTAACATCAGGGTCTTCTGCAGGGTGCGCCCACTTGTGGATGGAAGCACCAGTAATCACATCCAGGTCCCGGCCAATGACCTCAAAACAATAACCCTGGCTAAAACAGAAGAGGTGAGAATCCAGTCAGCATACCAGCTCTCTGAGAAGCATGTTTACAGTTGAGGATAGTAGCAAGTATGATCCAGAGTTTCTGTGATCTAATTTATTTAGCTGATTAGACTGTAGGAAAATGTCACTATAACAAACATGTCTCTTTGAGCAACATTTTGCTTTGAGTTGTGTAAGCATATTTGACATTATTAAACTCAATTCTGCCCTTTTCTGCTTTTCAGTCTCACACAGGCAAAACTGCAGACACGCAAAAAAATTATAACTTCAATTTTGACCGGGTGTTTGGCCCCCAGGCCACACAACAGGAGGTAAACAATATAGACATGTATATAAAAAATATTCAGCTTATTATGAATAAATAAATAAGTACATGTACAAAATTACCTTAATATTTTGTGGCTATTTGCCACCAAACAGGAAATTCATGGCGACTTTTCACTTTGTTTTCAGATCTTTGAAGAGATCTCACTCCTGATACAGTCAGCATTGGACGGTTACAATGTCTGCTGCTTTGCCTACGGCCAGACAGGAAGTGGAAAGACCTACACCATGGAGGGAGACGAATTTGATGCAACCAGAGGTGTCATCCCCAGAGCTGTACAGCAAGTCTTCAGGGCTGCAGAGAAACTGGAAAAAGAAGGCTGGGAGGTTAGTGTGTAATGTCATGCATATAAACCTGCAATAACTGTATGGGGAGTTTTTTGTGGCCACAGAAACACGTTGTAAACACAATATTGACATCACTTTTTAAAGTTGATAAGACAAAACTGTCAGGGAGCAGTTCACTTGCTGATTTACACATTACACAGGTCTTTAGCTGCTAAATGCTCCCCTGTGTTCACCAGCTGCTGCTGAAAAGGACTGAGTGGTGAGAGTGCACAAACAGTTTAGCGTTTTTCAACTTTGAGCTGGACTGTTTGTAAAGCTACATGAAGATGATAGGAGCTGCTGATTCAGGTGATAATTTTCCGTAGGGTGATCGCTACAAGTAACCTGCTGGTGTAGATTCATGCCAATTTATACCTCCTGTTTGCTCTCAGGGACTGAGGCACACAGGATCTGCGGAGGAGATGCAGTATAATGAGGGGAAAGTGAACATTTTTATTAAATGTTGAAACTTTTCTGTTTCTATCTCAGTTCACATTCACAGCAAGTTTCGTCGAAATTTATAACGAGAGCCTGCGTGACCTCCTTTACACCGGCAAGGCCAGCAAGAGGCCGGAGCATGACATTCGAAAGGCGACGACCGGTGAGGTGACGATCACTAACCTCACTTATGAAAAGGTCATCAACGAGGATCAGGTACGTTCGCTCAGCCGCTGGACTGTTCAAGATAAGTTGCATAAATATTACATGACAGAAAAAATATATACAGTGTATATCACCTAAACTAAAAGATTACAGTCGTTCACAGCAGAATTAAGGTGATTTTAATTTTTAAATCTGGACACCAGTGTGATTGAAATGATTTAACTAGATGTAAATGTTTTGCTTTACAGTAAATAATCGATGTGATCCCCTCCTCCTCCTGCCAGGTTCTCGGCCTGATTGCGTTGGCCAATAAAAATCGCTCCACGGCCCAGACAGCTCAGAATGACCGCTCCTCTCGCTCACATTCAGTCTTTCAGCTGGATATCGAGGGAGTGAATTCTGGCAGGGATGTCAAATGTAAATGTAAGTATAATCACACTTATTATGCCAGAGAGTCTTGCTCTCACCTGTCCTGTCTGTTATTGTATGCTGTACATTTGTGGGGAGGATGATGTTGATTGGTGATGTACAGTGCTGTAAAAAAACTATTTCCCTCTGGGGACAATAACTTCTAATCTAGTTAAATCAAAAATGTGATTTCACCTGTGTATTAAACTCTGTGGTTAAATGGCCATCTCAGCGTAAATGTTATTGTTTCTCTCACCCACAGTTACAGAATATACCTAGTCTTGTATCTTCTTATCCAAACTTGTTGTAGTTTTTGCATAAAGTGATATGGGGTCTTTTTATAATCTGATTTTACTCTTTAAGTTGTTATTATTTTTTTTAATAAAGATGTTTTTTATGCATATAGCCACTCTGTGCCTGGTTGACTTGGCTGGCAGTGAGCGAATGTTGAAGAGTCAGTCTCAGGGCGAGCGCTTCAAAGAGATGACGGCCATCAACGGCTCCCTGTCCAACCTGGGCATCGTCATCGCAGCACTGGCCAACAAGGTCTGTACGCAGAGACCTGAATGAAAAGAGACTGCAGCTTCTGAGTCTGTGAAGCCATAAATATATGATTTATTTACAAAAATGCGAAACTGTTCAGTTAATTTTTCCGTTTTCATTTTGTTTTTTTGTGGCAGGAGAGCTACATTCCTTACAGGAACTCTAAGCTTACCTACCTTCTACAGAACTGCTTGGGAGGCAACAGCAAGACGTGAGTTTTTGATCTACAAACGCCATTGCTGTTATGTTGTCACTCGTGGCAGCAAATCACCCTTTTCAGTCATAGTTCATCGGCTAATTTGACTGCAAATATTCTCCATATTAGATCTGTTTACTTCTACAATCAAGGAGGATTTTTTTGTAGTTTTATTCTAATGGGGTCGTTTATATTATGTTTCTGTTTTTCTCATCCCAGCCTGATGTTCGTAAACATTGCTCCCGAGCCAGACAGCTTTGGGGAAACCCTCAACTCACTGAGGTTTGCAAGCAAGGTCAGTGGCATCTACAGGCATTAAATGTCCTGTCTCGATGAGACAGCTGATAAAAGATGACATGAGTACAAATGCGGAGGGATTTCGGCTGTGGCGGGTAACACAGTCACTCCCACTAGCCACTTTGGTGTGTTGAAAAACTGTAGTCTTGTCAAAATGCATCTGAAATTGCAATTCAAACAAATATGACATCCAGACTTTTGCCAAACCAGAACAAGCCTGTAAAAGTTGAATCTGTTATGGAGCAGCCACAGTCCCTCAGACCTGTAGACCCTCAGTCTCCCTTCTTGTTTTAACCTGATGGCATGATCTCTGTCATCACACGCGACTGGTCGCATGCACACACACATCAACACAGCGGTCAGTCAGTGTTGTGCTGTAAGATTACAGATATCTTCATGATTTAGGGGCATGGTGGTGTTTAAAAAAGAAAATAACAAACTACTAGCAGGGCTGCGCTTATATCCTGTCATATTGCAACTAGGCTATGTTTCCAGAGCTGATTCTATGTTTATAAATTAAAGTAATCATGCCATGTAGGAAAGCAAAAGATGCGTTTGTACTGGAATAATCTGGAAATAAAGACTTGTATACTTATTTCAGGTGGAAGTATCTTCAGTTAATCCAAGCTACCAGAGCTTCATGATAAACAAAAATCCGTCAGTGCTCTGAGGAAATGCAGATGCAAAAAAAACAATCCAAAAATGATATAGGCCTACATAAAGTTTTAATCCTGTTGCCTTAATTGAGGATTTTTTTCTTAGACAAAAATGATTTGTTATTCTTTGCCCTCGTTTCTAATGCAGATCATTTTGTACTCTGTATTATAGTATTTCAAGCTGTTATAAACTGTGTTTCTGACAAAAAAGTCAGTTTAGTTTTTATCTTTTCAATTCATATTTTACACCCATGCAGCACTTTAATTATATACAATAAGAAGCTACTCTTTTATTATTTATCTTAATAGACTATGTTTTTAAAAAATGAGCATTACACACAACCTTATCAGAGCTAATGATAATATTAGTACATTTTAGCCCCCCATAGTCAACTTTAATCATATAAAATGTAATTTTCCAACAACAAAAATGTGGCTAGTAACTTTGGAAAACCACTAGCCACATTGATTAGTGAGCAAAAAAGTTAATGTCAAGCCCTGCTTGGCTATACAAGTTCTTTCTAGACTTATCAAAATTACTCCTGTGACGCATTTCTACCTATATTACAATAATTCAATTCAGCTTTATTGGCATGAATGTAAAACAACAATATTGCCAAAGCTGCAAATAAAATTACAAAAGAACAATTAATTTCATACATATCATGAAATAAGTAAATAAACAGTAAAGGTTTGTGATTTAGAAAATATATAAAAATAAAGTAAAAATAAATAAGTAAATTATTAAGTCAAAGGGTGAACTGATCAGAATGTACTTTCACTTTAACAATTTTGTTTTGACATTTAGGGATTTTTACATGCAGTGTTTTGTGTTTGTTCTCTTTACAGGTGAACGACTGTGTTATCGGCACCGCGTGTGCCAACAAGAAGTAGAGCGCTTTTAAAAAACAGAACTCTGTTTTTTTTAACCATTATGGACACAGCATGAAACATTCAGTATACATGTTTTCCATGCTTTTTTTTACTTTTAAATGAATACTGTCATTTTTGTTCTTGATTTTTGGTGAAAGGTGTTTATTTCTCTGTCTGTAACATGGTGTTATAATAAAAACATTCAGTAAACATTCTGAAACCAAACTACAGTGTTCACTACCTTTTTGTATTCCAGGCTAATTGGTTCAGTTTCATTCGACTATAGTCTGGAAATTAACTCTAAGACATTTGTTTGAGAAGTGTGACTGTGAAGATCTAGTTGCATTTATTTTGGGTCTAAGTTATTTAGGCTGGTCAACTTCACATCAACCCTGTAGGACAAACAAACACGATTAACAGAGGTTGATTATATAAAGTAAACTTCTTGTGTCATATTTTTAAGGATGGATGTTTATTGCTTAACCACCATGACCGGCACATTAGTCACCTTTTGCTTCAGTCTCAGATTGTGTGTGTATACATAGGACATGAGGATAGTTGTTTTTTTTGTTTTTTTTCTCCACTGTATATCTTCTATCTCGTAATTTGAGGATTTACATGAAAGGAGTTTAATGAAATGGTGAAAAATAAATGCATGTAATTCAGTAAGTCTGTATGTATACAGTATGTTGGTTTGTGTGTGTGTATATAAGTATGTGTATGTATATACACAATGTGTGTATAATTATCTGAGATGATTTTGGAATAAAGATCAGAATAAGACAAATTCATAGTGCTGATTTATATAATATGAAGTTCCTTGCAACAATGCAATGTGATAATTTCTTAGTGTTTCTAAATTACATCTGTAAAGCTATAATAAGAGACTGAAACTGTGATGATTGAGGAGGAGACTTGCAGCAGAGAAACATTTTAACAATGCTAGCTTGGTTTTCTTGTTTTTGTTTTGTATCTTTTCAACTAACTGTGTGTTTGTACCCCAGTTGTTGTTTTTGTTTTGCACTAATAACACAACACATGACCAAAGTGCTGTGGAATCAGTTCAGATCAGTGTGGGGACACTCTGGTATAACCCATATCATTCACGACATACAAAAGATAGTAAATGCACAACTTTGCTGCAAATATATATAACAACGCTTGTTGTCACTATTTATGTGCTTTTGCATTAATTTGCCAGGTCCCCTTGGTTTCTTTAGGTGAACAATTTGGTGTTCTTTGTGTTTTTTATAACAAGGTGTTATGAATGAAAGATAAAGATAATGAATCCCAGGTGTCAAATTCACCAAAGCCAGTCAAAATGTGCTGATAGTGTGGCATATAGCAGTGGTTCTTAAATATTTTCACTTCAAAGACCCCTAAACTGATTCACATAAGACCAGTGTCCCCCCATCTGATCTCGGTTTTAGATGTTCTATAGCAGAAAGTGTGAAACCCATGATGACAATAGTTACACATTTTGTCATTCATTGAATTGAATTATTGTGATTATTTTTGCAAGGGACCCCACTTTGAGAACCACTGGCATATGGGGTACTATGTGTATTTGTGTTATTTGAAACAGTACACAGTTTATACAGTATATGCATTTAATTTTTTGACCCCCCCCCCCCCACACACACACACACACACCTGGGGTACATATCCTGCTGTTATGGAGCAACATCTTTCATTATGAGTTGTGTTTTTGGCTACCTGATGGATTTATCCAATATTCTTTCTTTTCAGTGTTTTTGGTCTTTACCAGCTCCTGGGGGAAATATGAGGCTCTTCAGCTGCCTAACGCTCCACTGGTTTGCTGTTGGCTGCTTAGCAGTTGTTGTACAGTGTTTTTCTTTACTGAAAAAGAGCTGCTTGTTGCAGCTGAAAAGGACTTTGAGTGGTGTGAGTGAACCAAGACAGTTTAGATGCAGATCAAGCAGCTTACTTATGAGCTGCTAGGAGCCGCAGGGCCAGGTGATAATTCTCTGTAGGGTCATTGCTACAAGCAACCTGCTGGTGTAGATTCATGCTCTGTGTGCCACTGTTGATACCAGCCACTAAAACAAACCAAGGGTACTTTTTACACAAGTGTATATCCTATAACCTATTTGCCCTCAGGGACTGTGGCATACAGAACGAAGGCTATGCATCTTTGGAGGAGACACAGTATGATGAGGGGAAATTGAACATTTTTATTATATGTTGAAACCTTTTATGTTTAATTTGAGTTTACCTCCACAGTAAGCTTTGTTGAAGTTTACAATGCCATCCTTTACACTGGCAAGGCCAGCGAGAGACCTGAGATCTGATGTGTGACCAACAGGGAGGTGATAAAGTTCCTTAACGGCTGTTAACGGTTACTTTCAGTAATCTGATCATTTGTAAATATTTCTAAATTAATCTTATTCCTACTATTACTGGAATGAATACTGGAAATGTTGACACTGTATGTTGACGCCGTGTTGAAATGTGTTTGTTTTATTATTTATTTAATTTATTTTCTGTCGGCCGAAGTCTGGCTCGTCTGTCTGGAATCCTTTTAAAGGCGACGCGTCGCTGTCTGCTGCTGCAGAAGAGCTCAGATGGGAACAACATTTTCAAAAAATGGTCCTCAAACTTCAGGGCCTGGAGAAGCTGGCGGGACACACTGCCGTCCGCTCGGTCAGAGACTGTACTTTTAAAGGCAGCGGTGTCAACTAAAACGGTGAGTTTGTTAATGTCCGCGGCGGCTCTCGGGTTCCTGTGGCCAGCCGTTTGAGCTAGCTAGCAGGCTAATGGCACATCTGTAACGCTATGAGTCTGAAGCTGTGACGATCTGCAACTGTGTCTGCTGTCTGAAAGGAGGAGACTTGCAGCAGAGAAACATTTTCTCAACAATGCTAGCTCGGTTTTCAATCAACAGCTTCGCTTTTGTGGCGTGTCAACTCACAGTGTGTTTGTAACCCAGCTGTTGATTTTGTCATGCACTAGTAACACAACACATGACCAAAGTGCTGTGGTCGTGTGTGATGTGATGTGGACACTTTCTGGTGTTTTAGTTCCCTGTAAAGTAAAAACAAAATGACACTGTCAATGTGTTGTGCAATCAGTGCAGGGACAGGCTGATACATAACCCATACAATGCATCAGGTCTGGGAAATAAAACAATAATAATTAAAGCAATATAATTTTCCTCAATAACAATATAACATTTTCAATAAAGGTTTGATTTAATTCGTTTGAATCATGAACGAATTTGCACTTCATTTTTCTATTAAGATATTTGATAAGTGTTTTGAATGTTCAACCCCAGATTTGTTCATTTATCCACTATTTGGCATCAAGTGTTTTTCATGTTCTGACTATAAAGAAAAGTTAACCCTCTGGCTTCTTTAACTTTCACTCAGTTCTTTAAACTTTAAAGAAATAATGATTTGACATTTATCGTGATAATAATCGATATCGAATGATATGAAATTTTTTATCGTTATAACATTGTTAGTCATATCTCCCAGCCTTTGATGCATGACATGACACACAATACATATGAAATGCACATAACTTAGCTGCAAATATACATAATGATGTGTGTTGTCACTGAATATTTGATTTTTGTATTAATTTGCAATACATATTCTAAAATACAGTTTTCAGATATGAAGATAATGAATCCTAGGTATAAAATTCACTCAAGTCAAAGCCAATCAAAGAAAGTGTGTGCTGATAGTGTTGCATGTAGGAGTGGGTCTCAAGCTTTTTCACATTACAGACCCCTAAAGTGAGACAAGTTACTTGATAAAAATGTTAGAGACACCTGCCAGTATATAGCAAATATAACAGGACCATGAAGTTGAAACCTATATTTATATTTATTCTTATAGCTGACACTTTTATCCAAAGCGACTTTTGTATCAGTGTGAACTAAATATCTTTGGACTGTTGGTCTGATAAAACCAGACATTTGAAGTTCTTTGACTCTTCAACTTGACTGGACATTTTTCTCCGTTTTCTGACGTTTTATCAAATAAGTCTGAAAAAACCCTTACTTACTTTAACGGGGTTAGAATTTGTTATAGGGCTATTAGATTGCTTTAGTTTTAGCTACGTCTACTTAATAAACCCAGAGCTGAATCACTTTCTATATATATTTTGGGGATTTGTAAAAATACCTTGAATTAATAATTTAAAAAACGCTGACGAGGTGAAGTTTATTTCAGAATAATTTCCAGAATGGCATTAATGTGACATTTAAACAAGTAATTGTTCCATACCCAAACAGATATGGTGACATTCTGGATATCAGAACACGGTCCTCTGGTTATTGTAAAAAATTTTATCTCACATCCCCACATCTCGACTGCAGCCTGGACAGCACACACTGCAGTAACAAACCAGGACAGTGTCATTATGGATGCAGTTGAATTAAATAAAAAACATAGTGGAATTGATAAAACTAGGTTGTTTTTTTTCTACCACCCAGATGCAGTCCCTGCCTATGGAAGTGGGCAGCAGCAGCTCAGCTCCCAGCGACACATCTGGCTCGGTGGTGCAGGTGTGCTTCCCCAGCGCTCGGACCTCGATGCTGGACAGCCTGAACCGGCAGAGAGAAGACGGCAGGCTCTGTGACCTCTCCATCCACGTCCAGGGGCACGTGTTCAAAGCCCACCGCTGCGTCCTGGCCGCCTCCTCACCTTACTTTCACGACCAGGTGGGAGTGTTGGGCTTTCAGGTCACCGCTAGGAAACAGCAAAACTTGTAAATGACAAAGATCTGACATTTTTTAATCAGGATGAACACATAAAAGCTGCATGGAGTCACACTGTCAGTTTATATTTTCATCAGGTGTATGTTACATCTACATTAAAATTTTGATCTGATGAATTTTAAATTAATTTAATTTGATGTAAGTTATGGTCATCAGTGCTGTATTGCAGATAGACACACAGGTGACGACAAGCATGGCAGAACAGGTATGAACAGTCATTCAGTCAGATATAACCATGTATTCAAAACTGAAATTCAGAAATAAAGGCCTGCATCGTGACAGCAGCCTCACACAGATCCTTTAATAATTTCAGTACTTTCTGCTTTTTCTGCTTTAATTATTTTGTTTCCAAAGAGCTTTACTCGCCGGCAGACAGATTTACCGTCCATAGAGGGTACAAATTAACTAGGATTTGGATTGTGACCAGTAGATTAATATTCCACCATTTTTGTATGAGAAAGAAGGGGCCTGGAGAGAGCGGGGAGGAGGAGTGAGGGAGGCAGACAAATCATTGATAGATTAGTTATTGTGACATGTTGTTCTCCACGCACCTCCAGGTACTACTAAAGAACATGTCTACAGTCTCTATCCCGGCGGTAATGGACCCGCTGGCGTTTGAGAGCGTGCTGAGCTGCGCCTACACCGGTCAGCTCCAGATGCTGCGCGAGGACATCGTGAACTACCTCACAGTGGGCAGCGTCCTGCAGATGTGGCACATCGTGGACAAATGCACGGAGCTGCTGAAAGAAGGCCGGGCGGGGGGAGGGAGCAGCGGAGGAGGCGGAGTGCAGGATGGAGCCAGTGCAGGAGGAGGTGGAGGGTCAGCTAACCTCGGGTGTAGCAGCAGCAATGGTGACGGTGGCGCAGGTGGTGGTAACTCAGCTGGTAGTGATGGTGGTGCTGGTGGTGGTCAAGCCCAGGTTGTAGGGTCCAACGAGCCCCAGCGTGCCTCCCAACCTCCCAGCCGGCCGTCAGTGAGCGAGAGCCAGTCTCCCAGCAGCACCAACTACTTCAGCCCCAGGGACGGGAGCAGCTTTGGAGGAAGCTGTGCAGCTGCAGCTGGGGCTTCAGTGGACGGAGGCGGGGCTAGCAACACCCCCGGCTACTGCACCCCATCGGGAGGAGAGGAAGCCTTTCTTATTGAGGAAGAGGAGGAGGAAGTAGAGGAGGAAGAGGAGGAGGTGTTGTACCACCAGAGGAAGAGAGGAAGAGGGGGCAGCGGGAGGAGGAAGAAAATCAGCTCAGTGTCCGAGCAGGAAGTTGGAGTCAGTGACAGCTTTGGCGTGTCTTCCTATCAGGTGACGTGTGAGGGTCCATCAGTGGGAGCAACCGACACTAATGCACCTTTTAAAATAATTTGAAAACCTTTTATTTAGAAAAACGTGTTCAGTTATTTTGAAAATTTACTTTTAGATTTTTACTGCTTTGTTTTCCAATTAACATTATAAAAACTATAAAAATGTTATATAAAACGACATTATGTATTATTTAGACAGTGGTCACTCATTGTCATTTTGATGTTATTACAAAATTTCTAAAATATTACAAAAGCATGGATAGAAATAATAATGCAAAAAACATGAGGAAGATCCTGTATCCTGAATATAAAAAATTTAGTATTCGGAATAATTGGGCCTTTTCAGATTTTCCTTTCATTAAAATAAATTATAACATGTTTGGTGAGTTAAAAACTTAAACTGAAACAAAAATTCATGGTTGTCAAACTCACCCTCAAATCTGCTAAATCTGAATATACAAAGTTTCCTCATTAACTGTATTATAACCTGAAATATCTCATTTGAAAGGATGGGGAGAACTCCGCGTTGACACCGCAGAAGCGTCCTACCTACAGCCAGCCCAGCATCATGCCTCGTAAACAGTGGGTGGTGGTGAAAACCGAACGCATGGAGGACGACGACCTGATCGTAGTGTCCGGGGAGGAGGGAGAAGACGAGGAGGACGAGGAGGACAGGGAGTTGGAGCTGGCCAGGGAGAGGGCTAGAAGCGACTTTAACATCTCAAACGTCAGGAGCCTTTCAGCTGAGCTGGGGGGCAGAGCTGAGAACGACATGGACTCACAGGTGAGCTGAAACTCACTTAAAAGACACAATGTGTAGAAGGTTTTTTTATTCACCACTAGGGGGCGACAAAGTCACAAAGTTTCAAATTGCACACAAAGAGGCTCAAACTTATAGGTGCTCTCAGAAAATGTGAATATTGTAGCAATATCGTTTGAAGTTTGAGATATTGTGAGCACCAGAACCAGACTGAGAGATTAAAGGCTCAGGAAACCTTTGCAGGTGTTTACATACATACATTATAATACATTTCTGTATTATAAATTCTTTATTCTAAAATTAAAGTACATTTTGCGATACTGGAAATTTGAGATGCTGTGACGGAGTACCGTCGCTATGATTGAGAATGTGCTTGGACTGCCATACCAAGAGCCTGGCTCTTTGGCGTTGCGGTCAAAGTTGCGCGTTTGGTACCCTGCAGCCCCGTATTTGTATCTGGGTAGGGTGATTGCTCTTCGCTACAGATGCACCTGTATGCAACTTCTTTCTTCAGTTGAGAAATACAACCATCTGAACCTGGGTAATGTGCAGAAGAAAAAATATTCATACAGCATATGATACTTGCACTACACTTGCAGTATGACACCAGCTGGTGCGCATTGTTACAGTTGTGCATATAGTTTGTGAGAAATCACTGAAAAGTATGTCTACTAGTTTTACCTACCTACTACAAATTTTGCTAATTGAAGTAGATAGGATCTTATAATTATAACTTCTTTTGCATTCATCACTGATCTAGAAAACCCTCCCTGTCTGTCTCTAGGTTGACTACTGCCAGTCTTCAGAAGACTACCTCAAGTTTGAAGGCAGTTTAATGGACCAGACTTTAGCTCAGCACCTTCATGACAGTGCGGCAGGTCAGAGCCAGAGCGCTAACCGTGCTGTTTCAGCGCTGCTGGGCCAGGTTCAATCTGCAGCCACCGCCCGGGCCCAGCTGTTCCCCCTGGACATGCAGGGGAACCAGATCCTCCTCTACAGCCAGGCCTCCGGACTCTCTCTGGACACTGCCGCCGCTCCCCTGGGGATGGCAGGTGGTATGATCGGAGGAGCCTCTTTCAAAGGTCCCAGTCTGGAGCACGGTGCGGTCCACCTGTCGGTGCAGGGCGGTTTGGGAGTTGACGGCATGGACAGCGGGGGGATTGGAAGCGGAAATGGTGGCAGTAACAGCAGCTCTGGGGGTTCAGGGAAAGTGTTTATGTGCCACTGTGGTAAGACCTTCACCCACAAGAGCATGAGGGACCGCCACATTAACATGCACCTGGACCTGAGGCCGTTCCACTGCCCCGTCTGTGCCAAGAAGTTCAAGATGAAGCATCACCTCACAGAACACATGAAGACGCACACAGGCCTCAAACCTTACGACTGCCTCGGCTGCGGCAAGAAGTTCATGTGGCGCGACAGTTTTATGAGGCACCGCTCGCACTGCGAGAGGCGCAGCGGGCTGGGAGACAGCGGCGAAGGCGGGAGCAGCAGAGATGGAGGGAGAAGAGGAGATGGAGGTGAGGATGGCCCTGATTTGATTTCCTCCCCTCACCTCCTCCTGTCTGCAGGTGAGGGCAGTATTCTGGGAGGAGGAGGAGGAGGAGGGGGAAGAGGAGGAGTGTCTGTTTCTTCTCCGCATCTTTCCGGCGCTGTTCTGTCGCCGCAGCACGTTGGCGTCTCAGCAACTGGAAGTAACAGCGGGAACAGTGTGAGTAACAGCGGCAGTAGTGCTATGAGCAACATGGCTGCTGCAGGGGCGCTTCTAGGGGTCGTTTCTCAGAGTCCGGGTCAGGGATCAGGGATGTTTAGTGGTCTAGGGTTGGGTCGAAGTGTGTGTGATGAAGACGTGTGTGAAGTCGGTGCCAATGACAGTAGTGTGACTTAAACCAAAATTGTGTGCAATGTCTAACGGGTGCCTCTTTCTGAGCAAACGATCATCTTGTTCCTGCTGCTGTTTTTACAAAATAGTAAACTTGGAAGAAGCGCAGTGCTCTTCTGAAACACTTTAACTGCCAACACTCAGCATTTCAAGCAGGAAGTGCGTACTTTGTCAAGTATGGGGAAAAAAGGCGAGGCTCCCGTTGGACACAACCCTGAAGAATCTGTTAGTATTTATAGAAAAATGGGACTTTGAGATTCCAGTCGACTGTTGTGCCGTGAAGTTGCCATCTTAAATTAAACTCAATTCTGGTACCGCAAAGACTTTAGAAAACTTGCCTCCTTAAAAGTGGCCTCATTAAAAATGGACCTCCTGTCTCAGTGAGTAAGCTATTGTTTAAAATATCCGAGATGTTATCAAAGTTTTATTTTTTTTTTGGTTTTGTGAAAGAATGCTGCGCGTGTCGAGAGGAAACCAAAAATGAAAAGACAGTGCTTACCTTCTGTGGCGACGTTCAGTAGTATCAGTAGAGTAGAAAAATGTCTGTTCTAAATTGCTGTGATTTCCTGCAGTAGTGTATTGTAATGTATCACTGTCATATGATTGAAGTAAATAAAAAAACACACATCTGCAAGAGAAAAGAGAAAAACAAGTAATTCATATAAGAAAAGAACAAGCTGAAGTTGCAGATTTGTGTTTTTTTCCTTACAGTGGTAACAGACTAACCGTCAGCACTGCCATGTTGTTTTAGATGATACTACGGTGCTGCTTTGCTTGAAATCTATTCTGGATTACAGTGAAAGGCTCAATAATTTAACCTCACCACCCTGAAAGATCCCAGACATGTGCAGATATTTAACAGACAGGAACAATTTTGTCTTTCGGCTTCATGTAGGATTCAGCCGGTGAGCTCGAGCCTCCTCCAGATTCATTTTTCAAAACATAACAACCTGTTTGCTTGTTGAAGTAGCAAAAGTCCAAGATGATGTTGTCAGTCTCTTTACGAGTATGGTCCGGCCCTACATAAACACAAACACTACCTGTAACTGAGAAGCTCGAAACGTGCCCTCCGGAGCTTTAAGAGCAGGAGGCGATGAATCTACTCAGTAAAAGCCCCCCCCCCCACTGGCTTTCAATTTTGCTGCTGTTGCCTGCTTTCACTTTCTTGTTCACAGAGTTCTCGTGCTTTGAGAAGTATATTGTTACTGTAAATATATAGAAATATATGTGGTTTACTGATCAGACCTGGAACTAAAACTAACTTGTTATACTGATGCAGGAGTTAATGAGTTGTCGAGAAGGTTTTTGAAAGTGTGATGAAAAGTATCAAAACCTAGCAACGTTAGATGGTGGTCTTATCAAAAAAGCTATACAGTGTATAGTGTGTTTACAAGCGTACCTCCTCCGAATAGTTGATAGAGTAGATTTTAATCTACAAATGTAAAGAGAACCTTCTTTTTCAGCAGCCGTTATGCACACGAAGAAGAAAAAAATGTCTTTTTACTTTCCAAAATGTTGTTATGAAGAGTGTTACACGTTTCATTTGCCTCTTTGTCTTTGGAGTACAATATTTTCCACTTGTGGATTTTCTTCCTGCAGTAATTTAAAAGCATTATTGAGTCATACAGGTCCTGACCTCCCAAAAGTTTGTAAATGTTGATCGACATTTTATCTCTTAATGACATTAGAGGTGAGCAGTGTTTCAGTCTCTGTTCTTGTTCATGTTTCAGCAGTGGTTTTGGTTCCTGGATGTGAATGTGGTAATAGCAAAGGTACTTTGTTATAAAGAAAAGCATTAGTTTGAAATATAATTTAAAAAGTGGTTCGGTTCGAATGTAAGTTTTCGATTAATAGATAAAGATTTTAGGTAAAGTTTTAAAGAATTTCCACCATGCAGTTCATTATTTTTTCTTTGTCCCAGTGTAGAGAGGAAAATGCAGGGAAGAGAGTCATCTGTCAAACACCCTGAATATTGTATTTCCTTTTTATCCCCATTTAGAACAGTGATTGTAAAGCTACTAATTAATTAGTTGATAGAAAAAATATTCAGTGACAATTTTAATACTTGTGTCAGGTCAAAAGTGTCAGATGAAAATACAAAACATTTTGTGTTAATTGGTTGATTGGCATTCCTGTCTATTCAGATTGATTTGTAAATTTAAAACCTTTTTTTCTGTCTGAGAAAAATGGTGTAAGACAATAAGACGTCTCATTTGGTTGTATTAACTTAAAAAGAACACTAGTCATAATGTTAGACTATTTGAAACAATTAATCTGATATTATTAATAATAATAATAATTGAAACCACTGCTGAATTAATATTTGGGGAACTGCTGCATTGCTGATAATATTAGTTTCTTGTAGGATCTCAGGATCCTCTTGGTTCACTCACAATAAAAACAAAATTAAACTTGCTCTCAATTTGTTTACTTTGAACCTCATAGAAATGTAACCTCACAGTTTCTCTTCAGTAGCGTGGGATGATTTATGGACCATACTGAACATGTAGCGGTACAACTACTGTGAGGGGCATTACACTGCACATAATACACAGTATGAATACTTTCTGCATTTGTTTTTCCATTAAAACACTGAGTTGGTTATGTTTGTAAAGGAGGCTGTATTTTTCCATCTTGCCAACATGTTTGAAAGTGGGACATAATAAGTTCAGTTGCCTTAACAGCACATTGACTTACTCATTCAACTAATTGTTCAAGTGATTTCTGTATTTAATAATTATATTTTGTAATGGTAACAAAACTTGTAGTTATACGATTTAAAACTACTATAAAGAACATAGTGTTTTTAAAGTATATTTAAACCATGGAGCTCATTAGTACCTTGTATTGGAACACTTTAAACATAGTTCAGGTTAATTACTTACCCATCATTATATATTAGTGTACAAGCTATATTAAACCAGAGGTAGCCACAGCAACCGTGCCGATCCTTTAAACTATATCACCAGATAACTCACTGGTAAAACTAATAATCACACATTGTGGCCACAATAAAAGAATTATAATACATTCCAATGTGTCCTTTTATAAAAAGTCATAAACTCATTAGAAGAGAGGAAATACTTCACCTCCACCTCATTCGTTGTTTTAAGTTGTCAAATTACTTAATAGAACTCAACATTATGCATCTGTAGTACAGGAAGTGAATAGTGGGAGTTTAGACTAAAAAATTGTTTATGTAAATACTTTTGATAATATCATTAGTTTTAAAATGTGCTGTGCATCTCATTCAGATGTAACCTATATGTAAAAATGTGTCCCGTTTAAAAAATCAATTTAAAAACTAGCTATGGTACAATTCAAAGAGAACATGGTCTTCTATGAGAGAAAAGTGTCTTTATATGTGATAAAATCAGGCGCAGCCTTTAATTGAATGTTTCTTTAATCAGTATTCGCTTTCAAAGAGATGCGGGCCCCCTTGTGGCCACTGTTGGTACTACAGCAATGAAATACATAAGAGTGTTTATGAAGAGATGTATCTATTATTGTTTCACTCCTATATCTAACATAGTTTAACAAAATCAAACCTTGTAGAAAACATACTTCAGTGTGTAGCTACAGCACAGGACAGTCAGTGGTGGAGGAAATTTTACACCCGACCTCTTAAACATTTTGCATGCCGTCAGAGATGTTTTACATTTGCGGTTACATAGAGCAAAGAGATGGAGGATCTGAATGTTTTACCTTCTGTGAAGGCTGGGTTTGGATATTTTTATATGCAGGTTTGACGTGAAACGACTGTTGGCTTATGTGTGTGTTCAGTGACCTCCAGTGTTTTTTCTCAATGACTCTTTTTCAGTTGTGTTTGTGGGTAATTTTGGTTACACATTTGTTCCTGTTTGTTTGCACCACTGATGAACAGCTACAGAGAAAACACTGGATGATTTGTAAGAGCAGACTGTATGAGAAATGATCTAATGCTTTGTTTAATTGTGGAGTTTGACACATTTGAAGTGTGGCACTCGCACGTTTAATCACGCATGTAGATAACGTTCACTGAGAGTGAATGTAGTGAACAAGATGAGCACGTTTATAATGAAGAGACAGAGTTGTTTAATGTTCAGGCTCAGAGGGGAATATGGGAATTCTTAGTCTTTACTTGTGAAACCAGTCATTCTGATTTCTAAGCAAGACAGATTAATCTCTGCTTTTTACATACAATAACTGAAGAAGACGGTTTCTCCTCTAGTCAGTAACAGCCCTGATGATGAGACTCTGTAATGCTCAGATTTAACTTTCCTGTGTCATGTAAGTCTACACACGAAGGTTAAACCTGGATTTAAGTTAGACCGGCAGTTCATATCTGAGTTTCAGTTGACTTTGTGATGTGCAAATGTGCTCTTACAGTTTAAAATCCCTCAAATGATAATAAAACCTCAACAACATGTTTTCGGTACAGTGTTAAGTCTCGTGTAAAGTGCAAATACAAAAACAGTTTTATAAAAAGGTGGTCATAATTTGATCTTGTTATATCACCTCCACATCTCTTAATGTATCAAACTGTAAAATGTCCTCATTCAGGAGGTGTATGATGACAAAATTAGACCACAGAGTTCAATTTTTTAATTTGTTTAAGGGCCTTAATCACCCCATTATTTCACATTGCCTTTTGTTGACCTCCTAAATAAAGGATTAATGTGACGTGTGTCGTATATTGTTGTTGTCTCCAGCAGCTCTGCGGCTTCATCTGCTGCCGCACCGACACGCTGAACAGTTTCTGACCTACAATAGACAATTGAAAACTCCAAACTATAACCTAGTTTTCTCTGGCACCACCTTTTATTTGAAAGAGTGACAGAAGAGCCAAATATTTACCTCCTTTATCAAGAGAAAGTAAAAGATGGAAGGATCTGTGTAGGAAGCTCAAAGTTGCTGCTGAAAACTAGACTGAGGTATTTTAATTATTTTTGTACATTCAACAAACTATGTTCCACAACTGCTTACATGTCTTCTGATTGACCAGTTGATTGTTGAACAGAAAATGAGTTGTCATTTTTATGTAAATCCTGAGTGGTACTAATAATGTAAAAAAACTACAATATTCACCTCTGCCCTGTATCAAAATAATGGATTAATAAATGATTTGTTGCGAACAATGGACTATGTTTGTCATCTCTGTTCAAGTGTCAAAAAAAATTACGAAATCTTGGGAGTGTATTTTTTACAAAATGATTAAGACCAAGAGAAGCTATACAGGTTTAGGCCTGATTGGTACCTGCACAGCTGGAAACAGTGTAAACACCTCAACAGTCAGAGAAAATTGCAGCTGTGCAATAGCAACATTCATTTGCAATACATAAATATTAATTTCTATAATACAGAAATGAAGCTACAGATGCAACAATCAAACTTCCTCCCTCCCAATACCAAAACTCAGGTATCTGCTGATGCTGAGTAACGATATGAAACCAGTGACCTCTTTTATTCAGTTTTTTAAATTCTGTATACCTCATCAGCTTACATTTTTATGTAAGGTGACATAAGGACCGTCATGATGGAATGAATAAAACTGTTGGTGGAAACACTGAAGTTTATAATTTTTTAATTATTAATTTCTTTTTGTTTTTTTTGTTGAATCTTGACCCATTAAAAAAAATTTTTTTTAAAAATAAGCGGGGGCGGCACAGATCTGGTGGATTGTATCAGTTCATTTGTAGCTACAACTATAAATGAGCTTTGTAGGTTAAAACAGTGGTGTCACCTGTGAGAATATCCACCAGCTGAGGAGACTAAAATTACCTAAATACCACAATAAAATACACCGATTAGCCATAACTTTATAACCGCTGACAGGTGACGTGAATAACACTGATTACCTCTTTACCATGACACCTGTCAGTGGCTGGGACATATTAAGAAGCAAGTGAAAACTGTGTCTTCAAAGATGATGTGTTAGAATCAGGAAAAAAAACAGGCCACTGACAGGGTTTGAGCGACTTTGATGCATCTCCAAAACGGTCTGCAGGGGTCAGTACCTATCAAAAGTGGTCCAAGGAAGGAAAAGCTGTGAACCAGCGAGAGGGTCATGGGGCAGCCATGGCTCACGTGGGGAGTATATCCATATAGCCTCAGCAGACCTATGTATCTATGTTTTTCATACTGTAAAGCTCAAGAACAAATGAAAATCCAAATCAGCAACACACATATATAAAAAAAATGTATCATTTATTTTATTATCAAAAAAGAAAAAATTCACAGTGAATGATGGATCACTCCTCTGCATAAATTAGGCCTGATATCGAAGTTATGACAAACTACAATCCAGGTCTAAATTCTTGGACTTTTTACCCAAAAATATAATTTTGTATGTGTGGTAATATTTAATAAAATTGGGATTCAGGAGGAAAAAACTCAAACAGGAATTGTTATAAGGATAAAAATTCACTTCACCAAAAGGCCCAGACGGTCAGTATACTAGTTCTCTAGGGACCAGCAGGACAACTTATGGTTTTTATAAAGGACGCGATGCACATTGATAACAAGATTTTCAATCATCAAACTGAAAATCTTAAATGCAAAACTGCCTATAAGAAGAAGAACAACAAAAAATGTCTCCATAGACCCAGTGTATTAACAAGAAGAGAACACAAATCTAAAAGCTGCACTACCAAATCAGTGTGTGTCAGACTAAACTGGATTTCCTTCTTACGTGGTTTATGAAAAGTCAGCACCGCTGGAAATTTTTTTAAGATCTAGTCATTAGACTCGGGTGTTCATGGTCGTTAACTGGGCCAGGTTTGGGTCGAATAGAACTGGTTTCACCTTTGGTAATGAGACAAAGACTACTGTGGAGTCCAGGTGAATTAACGTCGTTATTGGGGCAGGATAGAGGAGCTGGTATTGAGGTGAGATTCAACTCTGAGATGCATTAAAATGAGAAACTTACGTCCTCTGCTTTGGAAATGTGCCAGAATCACCAGGATGCATTTTTGTGCTATAGCTACTTAAAGGATTAGGCTGGCATTGTTCATTGTCTATTTTTCTTAATGTCAACAAATCCCATTCAAAGTGTCAGCTCATCTATCTACTTTCAGACTTCCTAACCCTCTCTCAGCCCCAAGCCCATTGTTTCCCATCTACATCTTTAAAATGGCTCAATAATTAAAACAGCTGGACCTTGTTTTTAGCAAAAGTTACACAAGAAAAAGGTCTTTTCATGGGATTTGTTATCTAGAACATTGCTATCCTTATGCTTCAAATATTTGTGTATTAGCCTTGTCAACATTCCTCATTCAAACCCATAACTATCTGGAAACTCTTTAGCTTCCCTGCTGCAGTCTTAGTAATTTACTTAATTGTAAATCTAAAAAAATAAAAAGTCAAATGTTCCCTATTCTCACTGCTGCAGTCCACAAATCTTGCTAACGAGAGTACAAACCACAACACAGCTCACTAATTCAATGCATAAATAGCAACAAGTAAAACAACGTCAAAATTCCTGCTATCCAGGCCAACACTTCCCTCTCCTTACAAAAAAAAGGGAAAAAAATGTAAAAAAGGCGATTGTAATATAAAAATGTAAACAAACTCGCCAGTCAAGTGTCTGTGAAAACAGAACTCCCCGTCTGGGCCACGTGTCCGACTGCACAGTTCATGTTTTCAGGCACTGGTTTCTTATCTAAACCACAACAACAAATGTTGTATGAAGTCATGGAAAGAAAATCCCACAAGAAGGACTTTTTACTCTGTGTTCAGAGCAGTAAAAAAAAAACAATTTCAATGCCACTACCAACAGGAAGTCAGACGCGTTAGTAGCGTTGCACTGAAAAGCAGGAAACAACAACGGTTTGGCTGCTGGGCTCACCCGGTAGATCTGGACGAGGTCATGTGTACTGTACCAAAGAAGAGGTCAACGTCAGCCGATGTTTCTCTACGTAAAGAAAAGGACGGCTTGTGCACGCGGCAGAAGAAGAGTGCTCCCAAAACCATGATTTTTCCAAAATAACATGTCCTGTTTAAGCAACTCTCTTTCAAATGTTACAATTATTTTATTATTAAGTCCTTTACAAAAACTCCTGTCTTGTCTTTTGTTTGGTAATATTTAATCAAGTGAAATCAGCTACTTAATTCAGTTTTCTGTCTTCCACAGCAACATCAGCAATTTCAACAGTTCTGAAATGAAAAAAATAAAATGATTGCGCTCACTGGACTGCACGACTCTTCCACATGTCACCTGTGTTCTGGCACCGATTTCTTGAAAAAAATGCATTTCTAAGGAACGTTCTTATGTGATGGCTTGTAAAAAGGGTAAAAAGGTGGAAGGTCATTCTGAGTCCGACAGGACGATGATCTCATCTGGGTCACACTGGGTGGCCACGTTGACCTGGAAACACAAACAGGGGAGCGGTTAGAAAGTGTGTCGTCTCTGAAAGAAATGAAACCAGTCGCTCACATTTACATTTTATACTTTATTTAATTCTGTGATTCAGTCACATTTCATCGGGAATCACATTTTGAGTGATCATTTTGAATTTCACAAGTATGAGTGTGATCGGGGCTCATACTTTAAATTGATAATAAAAAATCTGAATTTATCACCATTTAAATAGAATATTAAACATTATAGAAAATTGGAGGAAGTAAAATGATTATTTTTTCTTTAAAAAACAGTTAACAGTTTATTTATTTATAAGCACATTGTGAGCTGTAAACTGTGGTAGACAAGATCTACTTGTAGCAGGAAATCTTTGGGTCAACATAAATAACAACTCTGTGAAAATCTGTTTAAACTGATTTGCTCGCCCCAATAAAAAATAATTCTGTCAAAATCAGTACAAAAAAGATCCTAAAGTAAACAGCGATGTAAAATAAAAAAATATATATTGTTAAATTCAATTTTGTGAGATGTTTACAAATACGTAATAATAAAACTGTCATAATAATAATCCACTATATAAAATGAAAACATGATACAGTGATGGTGATAACTTAAGTAAGGATGGGAAACACCTGTGGAACATACTGAAGAACCTGAGAAGATCATTTCTTTTACATTAAATACTGTATAAAAGAGACACAAAGTCATAAACTAGATCAAACCTACCCAATTAAACAATATAAATACAAAGTCAAACTGTTCTGTCAATCTTGTAACAGGACTGTGATACAGGTTCTTCACATGCAATCCTCACTAGGACTGTACTTTATCTCATTTACCATCTGTTTGCCCGTACCTTGTTTTTCTTGGGAGGTGGTGTCGACTGTGAGCTGCTGACAATTTCCTGGGTTGGGGTGTCCGCTCGGGTTGACTCTACCTGCTGTGGAGAATTGCAGCTAATAACGCCCATATCCAGAGGGATATCTGCCTCACTGGGGAGAGAACAACAGATGGATGTAGAGCGGGATGGATAGAATTAGGGTTGAGAAGTAAAGAGGTACAACAACATCAACAAAAACCTTCCTAATAATTTAGTCCAGAGCAACATTATTACTAAATGTAATACAACTACAACTAACATTGCGTACGAGTCTTCATAGATACAACACAGCCTTACAGTACCTGTCAGCGATGATTATGTGCTTTGTATTTTGAGAGCTCCCTGATGTCATTTCCTCCCTCTTCCTCTTCTGGCTCCTCGTAGTTCTGGGACTGGGCGGCGGCGACGTACCGTTGCTCTGCGTGTCATGCTTTTCTACTATGACAGCTGGTGACAGGGGCAAAGACACCCCATTGGCCGCTCCCAGGGAGTCGTCTGCAGAGTCCTTCGTGACTTCGCTAGTGCTTACGTGCACATGATTGGATGAGTCCACAGGCTCCTCTAATCCTGCAAGGTTACCATTAGACAACGGCCTCTGGTTTTCAGTCTGCATTGGCTCTGATTGGCTGGGGCTGTGACTCGGGGAGGGGATGTCAGACAGCGGAGATATCTGGGACTTGCTTTCATCCGAAAGAGGACTGAGTCCACTTGTGACGGGCTCCTCGTCCTCATCTTTCACGCTTCCTTCTTCCCCTGCAGAAACGTTTCCCGACACCTCGGCTGTCTGATCGTCACACACTTGTTCCGCCTCGTTGTTGTCGTCTTCCTCGTTCTCATCGTCGTCTATAGAAAGACAAATATTAATGCGCTGATATCTTTACTCCCCAAC
>NC_060158.1:6105028-6135510 GCF_021292245.1 Micropterus dolomieu
CAGGTTCTTCACATGCAATCCTCACTAGGACTGTACTTTATCTCATTTACCATCTGTTTGCCCGTACCTTGTTTTTCTTGGGAGGTGGTGTCGACTGTGAGCTGCTGACAATTTCCTGGGTTGGGGTGTCCGCTCGGGTTGACTCTACCTGCTGTGGAGAATTGCAGCTAATAACGCCCATATCCAGAGGGATATCTGCCTCACTGGGGAGAGAACAACAGATGGATGTAGAGCGGGATGGATAGAATTAGGGTTGAGAAGTAAAGAGGTACAACAACATCAACAAAAACCTTCCTAATAATTTAGTCCAGAGCAACATTATTACTAAATGTAATACAACTACAACTAACATTGCGTACGAGTCTTCATAGATACAACACAGCCTTACAGTACCTGTCAGCGATGATTATGTGCTTTGTATTTTGAGAGCTCCCTGATGTCATTTCCTCCCTCTTCCTCTTCTGGCTCCTCGTAGTTCTGGGACTGGGCGGCGGCGACGTACCGTTGCTCTGCGTGTCATGCTTTTCTACTATGACAGCTGGTGACAGGGGCAAAGACACCCCATTGGCCGCTCCCAGGGAGTCGTCTGCAGAGTCCTTCGTGACTTCGCTAGTGCTTACGTGCACATGATTGGATGAGTCCACAGGCTCCTCTAATCCTGCAAGGTTACCATTAGACAACGGCCTCTGGTTTTCAGTCTGCATTGGCTCTGATTGGCTGGGGCTGTGACTCGGGGAGGGGATGTCAGACAGCGGAGATATCTGGGACTTGCTTTCATCCGAAAGAGGACTGAGTCCACTTGTGACGGGCTCCTCGTCCTCATCTTTCACGCTTCCTTCTTCCCCTGCAGAAACGTTTCCCGACACCTCGGCTGTCTGATCGTCACACACTTGTTCCGCCTCGTTGTTGTCGTCTTCCTCGTTCTCATCGTCGTCTATAGAAAGACAAATATTAATGCGCTGATATCTTTACTCCCCAACCGATTTATGATACAGGTCCGGGTGGTCTGTACAAACTTTAACTCAATGCAGAATCTAATGTGTAAAACATGGCATCATATTATATTATATCTCCTGATACATCAGCACCTGATTGTGACTGACATTGCATCAGGATGTGATCAATGAGTCGCCTTCTGTGCTGATCCAGAACCATCCCATAATCAATTCAGTTAATAGATAACAGTCTAAAAAGAGTACTAGAATATAAATGAATTATTGACACGTTACTTCGATGAATGACTGTCAAAGAGCAGAATGATGTACGTGCAGAGTTTGACACAAGAAGACCGTTTTCACATTTTACTACAGGGGACAGTTTCAGGCAGATGTGGAAACCTGTAGCCTACAGCACGGACACTGAGAATCGACATTTCAGTGAAGTCGAAAATGTTTTTCTCCAGCAGTCAAACCTTTAAAATGAGCAACATTTGCATTCCCATAGATTCAGGTGTTTCTGTGGGGAGGAATGATTGCAGTATATATTTGAATAATGTAATGTTTTTTTGGAAAGGAGGTGGGGGTTATCAGACATTAATAATTTTTCAAGGCGGAGCATTTTATATGTCTTTATATATATCTGGAGGGGATCTTTAGTATTTTTTCTGACTTAAGCAGAGGTGCACTACAAAAACACTACAGGAACGCCTGGTGAGGAAAATATGAAAGAAAATATCTGCAGCACAGATTTTCTTTTTAGCATTAGGTGGGCAGAGCTATTTGCATGATGGGAATATGGAAATTATTTAAAGCCCTAGCCACACCTAAGTGGTGTTCAGGGACAAAGACACTAATGTGCTCTCCTAAAACAGAAACACAGGGTCAGGGTTGCACCGATCAAGTGAGAGAGATTTCCAAACTGCAACCTCATAACGGAAATATGCAACAGAGATGCTCGGGAGGTGCTCATCACTATTAGAGACGTTTTAAATAAGACATTCTCAATAACCTAATACCGTTTTAGAGTAAACTAAATATGTTTTGGAAATATCTAGCTGACATTGTGAAAAAACAACCATCAAGAAATGAATTAACATTTGAACGAATATCTCCGCTCTGACCTGGTCCATCCTGCTGAGTGCTGGCCTGGATCTCGTCCTCGATGTCAGGGTCTGATGATTCATCTTCTTCATCGTCATCCTCCTCCTCCACCTCTTCGTCTTCCTTGTCTGCCACTCCATTCACCTTTTCTTCCTCCTTCTCTGCCACTCCATTCACCTCTTCATTTGCTTCCCCATTTTCTGATTTTTGGACCTGACAATAAGATGAGTGAGGGTCAGGCAGGAACAGAGACGAAAGGTCAAATATACACTCAGTGGCCACTTTATTAGGCACACCTTTTACAATCAATCAATACAATTACAATTCAATACAACAGCACTCCCATAAATTCTACCTTCACAAGTTGGTGTTTGAAGGTCCGGTACAGCCCATTTCTATAGACTGACTATTACATGATTTTTATGATGTTGTTACTTTTTTTTTTACTGCTGTCTCTTCTTATATGTATGGTTTTATCATTTTATTCTTTTAAGGCACTTTGTGGCTGTTCAGTGAGTTATATGTTTAATACTGAGGTCATAGTTAAAGGTGGTATTGGACTGAACTTCATGATATTGAGAGGAATTTAAAATTTTTGTCCAACCCATTTAAATTAAGGAGCAGAATATTAGAAATGCTTCTCAATATAATGCAATGCAGCAAAAAACGTCACTAATTATAACCTCAATTTTACAACACTTAATTTAATTAAAACCTTTATGACAGTGTAAAAAACAGATCAGTTTAAGTGCCATAAAAGTAGACTTTCTGGCAGAACAGCTGTATGGCATTGAATAAGATTTTACAGGTGTACCTAATAAAGTGGCCACATACAGTGTAATGCTGAGTTTTATTATTATATACTGTACTTTAAACAATTTGCAGAGAGGGAATGCAGTTGATAGTTCAGGTAGGTGCATTCATGTGCCGATAGGAAGCTGAGACATTAGTTTCATTCAAAATGAAACCAAAACCAAAAGCAGAAGATGGTGATGATTTTCCTCCTTCCTCAGATGTTCTCGTACCTCTTTCCCTTTGCTGTCCTTCTCCTGTCGCTTGGTCCTCTCCTGCTCCTCTGTGTCCTCTTGTTTGACGGCGTACTTGGTGATGACCTCCTCCAGACGGGACAGAGACACTTCTCTGTTCGACCGCAGCTTCCGCTGCAGCGCGGGGTCTGACAGAGCCGGGTCTTTGGCTTTAGAGAGGAATGAAAAGTGTAAGCAGGTGTAGGAGCAGTGGGTGGAAAAGAACAGATAGATGGAGGAAAAAAGGACCAGGCAAGAACAGACGAGAGTCAGGTGAAGGCTGCAGACAGAAGAAATGTTTATCCCTGCTGAAACCTTACCAGGCATGTAGTGGTCGGTGAGGTGTGAACCAAAGTTGTACACCAGGTCCAGGTGACGCCTCTCCTGCATTTGGCTCCCCGTCTCTCTGAAAGCCTCCTGGGCGATCTGGTTCAGCTGTTTCCTGCTCAGGCACAGGTTGTGGCGCTCATTGGCACGCAGCACCTGGTGGAGGATGTCTTGGTAATCTGGAGGGTTCCTGTGCGCCTCAGGGCTGTTGATGAAACGCTCGATCTGACAGGAAGAAGAGCCGTAGGACTAAAGGATCAGGGGCACATCAAATTCACCCGCAGAAAAAACAGTAATACCGAATGAAACTTCTCCGCCAACCAAACACACAGTCAATATCTTAACACCAGACACATGGTTAAGTCTTTGTTTCCCCATTTAAACTTGCTTCTGTATGATGTTTGTGTTGCTTTGTTTTGTTTTTATGAGTTACTTGGTTCAAAAAGTTGATAAGTGAATGACAGCTTAACTGCTGCATCTCTAGATTGTACCAATTTCCACTATAAAGCTGGACAACTAGCAGACGTGGAGGTGAGTGTCTCGCAGTCATTCAAGATCTGCAGAGCTGGCCTTTCATCTCTCACAGTGTGGGATACTGTTTCATCTCTTTGTCAATGGGAGGGTTTGAATAAACCTTTTTGCTGAGATCTGTGAACTGCCCTTTTACTTCTCAATAGTTAAAGTGTTAACTTGCCAGACAAGACACCGGGGAGATCTCCACCCGTGGGAGATAACAGCGTGACTGGAGCCACTAAACGACTCTATTATCTGGCTACAAACCACAGGAAAAGGTCTGAATACAACAGACAAACGTTTCCTTTCCGTTTTCTCTTTCTCTGTCTCACACACACACTTTTTAACAACCTGATCTTTGCTTATGAGTTTATTATTACTACCTAATTTATTAATTTCTTGATCAACATTTAACTTTAAATAAATGTTTAAATTATTGCCAAGTTTTGTCCGTGAATTTTTATTTAAAGCAGAGACTAAGGATCAATGTATTGAGAAGTTACAACTCAGGTTATAAGACTATATTATAATATTACAAGATAATAAGAGATTCGTTTGATTGATTTATTTCCCCTCAAATGTAAGAGGGGGCCCAAACTTTAATGAGTGCAAAGGTTTCATTTTAAAAGAAGTTGATACTGCTACAAAGTTATGTAATTTTGTGTTTTCTTTTGTGCTCTAAATGTTTTAAAAATCTAAATAAAATAAAAAGATTTATAGTGTCATCAAATCCTGCTGATAGTAATAATTATGGCGTTCATGCAAGACTGAAGTCTGTAACTGCTCTCTCTAATGTTCTTACACTCAAAATTTGACACGGTAGATGGTCGGGACATTAAGTCCTAGTTGAGAGCAGGACCTTGAAAAAAAGTTTTACCCAGCTTTCCAGCACACTTATAAAACCAACAAAAAGCAGCTCACCCTCCTGTTGATCTCAGGATAACGAGTGCTTTTGTAGGGGATCTTCTGCTCAATGACTCGGCCCGTTAGTGTGCTGCAGTCCTTTAGTTCACACAGCTTTTCATAAATCTTCATCATCTGGAAAAAGAGGGCGGAAGGCAGAGATTTAACTAGCTGTCACACAGCCTGATGTAATGGCTCTTTTCACATTGTTGAGCACTTTATAACCAGAGAGGCTCCAAACTGCGTCAAATTCCAGGCTGACCTTGCGTTTCAGCTTGTGCTCCTGGATGTATAAAGATTCCTCAGACCCCAGGTCATCTAAACTCAGCTCAGCCTGCTGGAGGCGGTAGATCTCTTCGTTATACACCTTCAGCAGGTTCTCCAGGTACGCTATCTGAGAGAGATTGAGAACAGACATGAAGGTCAGGCGTGTTTTCCACAGACAAAATTTTGCGTATAGTTGTGTTTATTTTCTAAAGCGTGTGCGTGAGGCGACCACTTCACCTCACTCTAACAGGGACACTTGTGGCTCTGGACTAACTTGTTTTAATATGCTAGATAAAAGGTAATGCCCTGGCAGTGTTAAATATCTTTTGGTTTTATATTTGATTTGATCACATTAATGTTTAAGCTGAGATTTACAAGAAATTTATTTCTACTGTGTAGAGGGAATACTGCTGGTAAAAAGCACATTATTGTGCTTATTATTATTGTATATAGCAGTACATTTAAATCAAAAGTGCGCAATACACTACTTTAGAATTCATTATTTAATTTTGCGCATAACCATGCGATTAATTACAATTAATCACAGAAAATCATGCGATTAATCACAATTAAAAATTTTAATGTTACCCAACACTAAAACAAACATAACAAGCCCGTTTACTGCACAGTGAACAGAATAAAATGAGAGCATTCTTACAAACCATTACACATCAGAATGTGACCTTTCCTTTATTCCTACCCATTTATAACTTCAGTCAACAACGCAGGTTTATTGATGCATAGAAACCATTGTTTGCTCTTTTTTCTGCTTTTACACTTTTATTCTCTTTGTTTCCAAAGTGATCATATTTTCTAATCTACTTTTTGCAAAGTGACATACAAATTAAATTTTTAGTGACCATCACGTGCAGCTGAACTATTTAAAGGTTGTTATCAGCCAAAAAGAATACAAGTCACGCCTAGTGACTAGATTTCTACACTCACCTGCTTCCTGGAGGCCCTCTTTGCCTTTTTCTCAGTAT
The DNA here is from genome assembly GCF_021292245.1 of Micropterus dolomieu. NCBI lineage: Eukaryota > Metazoa > Chordata > Actinopteri > Centrarchiformes > Centrarchidae > Micropterus > Micropterus dolomieu. The sequence goes on from NC_060158.1 coordinate 6,111,086, forward strand.
CGTGTTCCTCTTTTTTAATTTCCTCCTGCAGCCCTGACGTAGAAGGTTCCTTATCCTCTGCTGCCACCCCTTTGTCCTCCTCATCAGCTTTATGTTTAGTTTTGTCTTTACTTTTAAGCGTAACAGAGGTAGACTGTAGAGACGTTGATGTTGAGGTACAAGGCCCAGACTCAACCTTGTTGAGGATCTGCCGCTTCTTGGCTGCATGCTGCCTGAGTACAGTGCACAGTTCATTGATGTAGACAAAGGTTTTGGTGCGGTTGGACTGAGCGCGAGTCAAACATCGTCCCAAGGTGTTCCTGAACTCCACCGATGACAAAAAGTCAGGAGAGGCTTTGGAGTGCTTGACTCGGAGGAAGGTTATGACCTCCGGGCAGTCCTCGGTGTGAGCTGAGCAGTACTCCACAAACTGGGAGGACAAAGAAAACAGGAAGAACAAATAACAAGAATATAATTATACTGTAGATCAAAAGCACATTGTGATTCATGTTTTTCCAGTTCAAATCCAGTTTGAATGTATTGTCAATATTATTACAACTCTGTGGTATTACAACTTCTGTCAATAGTTGCACATCTACCGTCGGTCAGTCAGGTGCTGGATACAAAGCAATTAAAAGTGAAAGGCTTAAGGACTTCTTGTCATTTAATACTACCAAAGTTATCAGGGTGAAAAATGAACACAGTTATCAGTCAAATGCTAATATACTTGGACTGGACGGGTCTGGACAAGTTTCATTACCGTTATTTAAGCAATAACCATTCATAATGTTGTTATATTATTTAATCTAAATGGTTTGTGGGTTAAAAATGACTTTGGATAAAACAATCAGTTTGAGCCCCTTTCTCACCTCAGAGAACAACTTTTCATTCTCTGCCTGCAGAACATGTGTGTCCTTCTTTGCTGAGGCAAAAGGTGACTCGATAATGTGGGTAGGGGCAGGCTGCAAGGCTTTTTTAGCTCGATGCCGAGAGGACGAGGTGGAGGCCGAGCAGGAGGGTTGAGGACTCTCCTCTTCATCGTCATCATCAAGTATTATGATCTTATCTGCCATCGAGGCAGGAGCCACCGCCATCCAAAATGTTGGTTATTTCTGCTTTCACAAAAAACAGGGAGAATGTTGATCAGGGCAAGACGTAAAAGAAGCAGTAAGACAATGAATACTTGAGATTAGTCAGTATGAAATTTGCAGTGTTCTGGTGGAACATGAGTGGTGTGGTGGGTGTAATAACAGTACCGATGACACAAGATCCAAGTGATAGACGGTGCATTTTGTTTGAAAATCCCCCAAAACATTTTGCCCCCAAAGGTCATTGCTCAACACTTGGTGATACGTGTTTGAGAAATTATCAGTGAAAAAGTGAAGTGTGATAGTGCTGAGTGTATACCAAAACAACAAACGTTAGTCATAAATGTTACACTTACAGTCATGCCAAATATTTGGGCACCCCTGCATGTCTGTCACTAATGCACAAAAAATAAATAAATACACAATTATAAATGCTTTGGTATTTTCATTTTCAGGTGAGACTACAACTGAGCTTTTTGGTAAAGGACATCATTCTTCTTGTTTTCATAAAACAAAATGAAGCCTTCAAGGAAAGGAACATGGCCACTACAGTCAAACACGGTAGAGGTTTATTGATGTTTTGGGATTGCTTTGCTGCTTCAGGGACGGGATGTCTTGACTGTGTGCATGGCATTATGAAATCTGAAGGCTACCAAAGAATTCTGGGGTGCAATGTAGGGCCCGGTTTCAGAAAGCTGGGTCTCCATCAGAGGTCATGGGTCTTACGCCAGGGGGTAAGCCACAGTTGGAAAAGTGAAGCTGACCAAAGCCTGCATGGAGGGCTCCATGTAGGCCCAAAAATGACGTCAAAACCCTGTGACATCCCGTCACTCATGAGAGATGTAACTGTATTGTTTACATTATAAACTCTGTGAATAAAAAACTAAACTAAACAGCCATATAGTGACGACGTGTTGGTTTTTATCAGGTGTAGTTGGGCTGACTAAACAGTAACGATCCGTGTCAGACAAACACTCTGAGCCATGAGACTTTTTGTTGGTGCAGCTATGCAGCTACCAGAATTACGGTGTTTCTGCTGTTGCTATACGTCATTAAACCACGGTTATACTGGGCGATCATGCGCAGCAGACGCTGGTGCCAACAGGAAGTAGCCCTGTAGTAGTATTTTATTGGTCCAAAACTGGCTTCACTGCTCTCCATTCAAATCTGCGGGTTGGCTTCATCCAGTAATATACTGCCTATGGTCTTACAGGAGGACAATGACCAAAAGCATAATTAAATGCATCCAAAAATGGTTTAAAGGAGACCTATTATGCTTTTCCACAATTTATGACTTATTATAATGTTGGATGTTCATGTTAAACGTGGCCAAAGCTTCTAAACATGAGGTTAAAGTATTTAAAAGAAATTCCTGTGAGCAAGAACCTCAGATTTCCTGCTGTTCTGAACGCACTGTTTTGAACAGCTTTTTCTACCAACGGCTCCGTTCTAACTAATATGGAGCCGGTGTTCCATATATGCTCATGTGCTCCCACACTAATGGCAGGCAACACTCAGTCATTAAAAAACATTTTTACTTTGAATCATGCAAAGCTGCTATACAGGCGTCAAAGAACTACAATACAGGACTGGAAAAGCAGTATAATAGGTCTCCTTTAAAGCAAAATCCTGGTGAGTTTTGAAGTAGCCAGCAATAAGTCCAGATCTAAATTCCATAGAGAACCGGTGGAGAGATCTCAAAACAGCAGTTGGGAGAAGGAACCCATCACATCTCAAAGACCTGGAGTTAAAAGCACAAAGTCCAGCCTAAAGGGAGTTTCTATCTCCCACGAAAAAACTCTGCTCTCAACTGCTTGAAAACAGCTCGTTTGTAGTCCAGCCCTTCCCTTTCATCCCTATGACGTCATAGGGATGAAATCTAAATGGCCTCACATAATGCTCGCCAAGCGGCTACTCCCTCACGCCCTCAAAAACACCAGTGGAAAAACACTGAGATGCAGCACACTCCTCCTCTCCCTTCCAAACACTAACTACCAGGCAGTAAATGGACATAAAGTTGTTACTGTGATGTAGAGACAGAGCTCAGTTAAAACTTTATGGATGAAAGATACTTTTGTTACAGATTAATAACTCACCACTCTGAAACTCTTGCTCCAGTCTATGTTGCCAAGCTGGTCTGCAACATGTACAGCTGAAAGAAAGCCTTGTTTACGGTCTTTTTGCTGGCCAGCCCTTCTATGCTTCTGATTGGCTACTTGTCCTTAACTAGGAACTGCGCATGTGCAACTCCCAAGAAACATTATTTACAGACAAGATGTATCACTCTGAAGCTGAAACAAAGCGTTCAATACAAGGTGAAAAGAGGCGCTGCAGCAATGTGCAGTATGACTAAAAATATGTTGTTTTTTGAAAATTAAACCATGTAAACCTGTTCTAGTACAACCCCTAAATAGGATTTTGAACCTGGATATGAGCATAATACCACCTCTTTAAGTTGAGGGTGCCAATAATTTTGTCCATTTTTTGGAGTTTTGTGTGAAATGTCTCAGATTTGGCTTTTTGTAAATCTCTGCTTTGTTTGTGTTATTCCAATGCAAACAAAAGAAATAAACATGAGAATACCAAAGCATTTGTAATTGCAACAATTTTCTGGGAGAAGTAGTGCATTGTGTGACAGACATGCAGGGGTGCCCGCCCATATTTTTGGCCATGACTGTATTTGATTCATTAATTGACAGAAAATTAATCTGCAGCAATTTTCACAGATGATTAATCATTTTCAAGCAAAAATGTCCAACTTTCTGTGATTTACACTTCTCAAGAGAAGTGTGGCTATTCTATTCTATCTTATGATTTTTCTTTTCGACTGTTAAACCAAACAAGCAATTTGAAGACATTAAGAATGGGCTCTGGCAACGTAATGGGGATTGTTTTACACTATGTATAGACCAAATGTTTGATCAGTTTGTCGAGAAAGTAGTTATCAGTTGTGAAAATAATTGTTAGTCCCATTACCTACACACAGTTACACCCCAACATTAACACGCAAAACACGGACAGATGCATGGATTTTCTTTCCATGATGCTCTAATATGTTGTCTCTGGTTTAAGAAATTAAACAGCAACGACGACTTGAACAGTTTTAGTCTCTTAAACAGAGAAGTGATCGAAGCTTTAAGACACACAGTCACGTTAACTTACAGATGGCAAAATTAATCGTTAAGAAAGAAAGGTTACACAGAGTGTGACATACAGACCTTTTGTTTATGAGTTGTTTGTGGTGACAGCAAAACAGGATCCACCATAACGTATCATAACAATTCTGTTCGAGTTAGCTAGCATTAGCTTTAGCTAGCTAGTTAGCAGTGTGAACCAACTAAGTGAGCGAAGTAAGAAAATAACGAACCGGCGGAAAAACCCGCATCCTGTTTCATCACATGCGCTGTAAGATAAACAAATTCGCGATGCTTTTTAAAACCCTTATTTTTAATCACACAGACTTTCTGTTTACCAAAACAATGCTCTTCAACTGCTATGCTATCCACCCGAGATCGAAAGTGTACCCGCTAAAGCCGTATCAGCATCAATGCCTCTGATTGGTTGACAGATGGTTCGCCGTCAGTAATGTCGTTAACCATTGGGTAACTTCTTTAGGCGAATTCTTAAAATAACATTCAACATTTAGGGATTCAGTGGAAACCAAAACTAAAACTTAGTGAATTATTGTTTTGTATATAAATTAGTCTGTCGATTCAGAACCTTCAAACGTATTTTTTAGTTTCGTGGTTTAAATACCACTCCAAAACTGTACGCTTACATGTCGAGTTTTATTTTGAAAAGCTTAGCGGAAGTTACACTTTCTCATTAATTTCAGCGAACGGAGTTTGTCCTTTTTTGACTTTTGATACGAACTAGATCCTTTTCGTCTTATGTGTAAAGCCAAAGCTATGTTGTTTGTAAATGCAATATTCTTCAAAAATAAATAAATAAATACAATTCGAGAACGGGTGCGTTGCGTTCAAGACTCCTCGTAATCGAAGGAAATTCTGATAAAGAGTTTACACATAGGTCTATATCATCCTTGCAATTAATTTCTTCACAAGTTTAGACATAATCTCTTCCCTTTATGTTCTTTTTGTAAATCAGAGATTGAGTCGTTTTTACTTTTTCATGTGACATATGGTCACAAATCTCTTTATAAATGTGGGAATCTCATCATGTCTTGGTCCCTTTATCTATAAAGTATGGTCTTATTTTTGAATGCGGAATCTATGAACTGTAAAAATTGTTTAAGTGATATGTCTTCTGGGGAAACATCATATTCATGAACCAAAATTCATGCAGTTTATTCTAAATAGACATTTATTACTTAGTGTTAATTAAAAGGCTGGCCGTTTTAATGGAAACAAGTAAAATATTGTTAACTCTGTAACCGTCTAGCTATCAGTTGGTAATCCTACATGTTGTAGGCTTTATTTCATGCATTAATGTAATGTTGTCCCATAATGGTAAAGAATGAAAAAAGAGAGTTATTGTTTAAGATTTGAATAGAATATTTTATAATTCACCAAGAAGGCCCAGCAGAGGATGTACCTCCTGCGGCAGCTGAAGAAGTTCAGTCTGCCAAAGACGATGATGGTGCACTTCTACACCGCCATTATTGAGTCCATCCTCACCTCCTCCATCACCATCTGGTACGCTGCTGCCACTGCCAGGGACAAGGGCCAGCTGCAGTGTATCGTTCGCTCTGCAGAGAAGGTGATTGGCTGCAATCTTCCATCACTTCAGGACCTGTACGCCTCCAGGACTCTGAGCCAGGCAGGAAAGATTGCAGCTGACCCCTCCCACCCCGGTCACAAACGGTTTCAGACTCTCCCCTTTGGCAGGAGGCTGCGGTCCATTAGGACCAAAACCTCTCGCCACAAAAACATCTTCTTCCCGTCTGCAGCTAGCCTCATCAACAAGGCCCGGGACCCCACTGATACTCCCCCCTTTGCAAATAATACAAATGTCTTTGCGAATGTAAATATTATTTCATTTCATATCATGCAAAAACTTGGCACATTGCACATATAGTTGGTAACTGTTTATCTTTGTTGTTGTATATTTTGTATATATTGTATATATATTTTGTATTTTGTATTTGTCAATTTATATATTTATGTACACAATATTCTCTTCTGCTGCACAACACAAACCCGGAATAATGTACATGTATAAATATCTGCAATGTTGTTCTTTCTCGGCAAATATCTGTATTCTTTTTCTCTATTATTTTTATTATTCTTATATAACTTGCATTGTCTATTCCATATTTATATATTTCTACATTTATTTATGTCAACTGTATGTTTGTCTACGTGTAGCACCTTATCACCAAAGTAAATTCCTTGTATGTTTAAAACATTACTTGTTGTGAGTCTGCAGCTCTACCCCCTGACCCCTTGTGTCCATGTTCTCTCCCCTCCCTGTGTCTCCTGTTAGTCTGTCTCTGTGTTGTCTGGGCGTGGCTTCTCACTCTGGGCCTGGCACTCCACCTGCACACCTGATCCACATTCCACTAATCAAGACTCTGCAGTATATCAACCCGGCCAACTAGCCTTGTAGTTGATATTCTGTTGTTTGTTTCTCTCAAGATCACTAACCTTGTCTCCCTGTGCTCAGGATCACTGCCATACCCTGCTCACTGCCTGCCTGCCTGCCTGGAAATCCTACCATTGCCTCACTCAGCCCACCGCCTACCTGGAAATCCTGCCACTGCCTCACTCAACTCACCGCCTGCCCGGAGGTTCACTTGCTGGTCTCCTTTCCCTGGTCTGCCCTCTGCTCTGCTCACACCCCGCTGTTCAATAAACTCTGAATTCCTGGATTGAAACCTGCCCTGAGTCTGCTCTTGAGTCCATTCCCCTAGTCTGCCATAACATTACTTGGCAATAAAGCTCCTTCTGATTCTGATTCTGATCCTAAAACTAGTAGTAAATATTAAATGGCTTTATCAGTTTAAAATACGTAATTTTAAATTGGAATTTATAAAAAATAAACTCTTTACAAAGGTTTGTTTGTCTGAACGTGATCCTCAGGCAACATTTTTCCATTATGGAACAGCCTATTAATCTGTAAAAGAGAGTACGCCTACTCATTTTTTCAACAAGTTTACATTAAAAATCTTTAAATCCAAGCCATGTTGGCGGGGCTTTGTTCATTTATATGAAAGCTGGGGTGCATCCCAAGACTCTTAATTGCACCCAGAGACTTTTGATGGAGTTTGTCTGCACACAGGTTCACTGTGCTAATAATACTAATCTCAGAGTTGTCACTGCCAGAACGGTATATTTTCTCTCTGTAGCTGCTACCTGTTTAACAAACTCCTGCACATGAATAAAAGCCTGCATTCTGTATTTTGCTCAGAGCCACAGGAATCATTTCTATTGGCACAATACGTTTATATTGTTTATTCATCTGCATCTGTATTTATTTATATTCTGATTGTATATTATTATTGAATAACCCAGAAAGTGATCATCGTGCATTTTGAACATATTTATGATTTATTATGCTAACCTAAATGTTTCTGGGAAATTGAAATAATGTAACTCATATCAAAGCAGACGCTCAGCAATTATTGTCACCAATGTTAACACATTTTAAATCAAGGCCAATTATTTGCACAGCTGCATCATCTGCCCATTGTGTGTCCACTGTATTTTATGACCTCTGTCAGATGAGCATAACAGCGTTCATGTCATATTTTTATGCTATTGTCACAAGATAATATAATGTCACAAGAATGCATATGTATACATAGGCTACATCCACAAATCTCAGCAGGTAGACAATCAGTTTTGCTGAACAACACACCCACCTCTTATGTTTGTTTTTAGACACTTGAGGGTCAAACACAGTTACCAGCTCATATTTTGGGCTGTTTGGACTCGACATTGGGCATTTCATACAGTGCACAGCATAAACAAGTACACCCTAAAACAAATTCTTCTAAATCTCATATTTTGTACGGCCTCGTTCATTTTTAAGAAGCACCAGGTCTTCTAGACATTGAATGAACAAGTTCACAACATACAGCAACATCTATCTTTCTCCACTCTTGAAGAATTAATCTTTTCAGATCCTGGATGCTGGAGGAGAGTGATGTTCAGCTTGTCATTTCAGAACCCCCCAAGTGTTCCCTTGGGTTGAGGGCACGTTCACCTTTTGCTTCCTCATAAATGAACCAGTGGGCTTAGTTGTGTGTTTTGGGTCATTACCTTGTTGTTCTCTTCTCTACTTCTCTATTTCACAGCACATTTGTTAATTCATGATGCCATCTATGCAATGCAACTCCCAAACCACCTGCAGCACATGTTGTGTAAAAAATTCAAGACTTAGCCGGATGAGAAAGCTTGAACTTTTGCCAACATTTTCATTTTCAGCATAAACAGACACCAATTAGAGTACAAAAGTTTCAGAGAGGGTCAGAGATCGATGCCAAATATACTCCCATTCTGTTGCCAGAAGAGAGACCTGAGTTGACATGACGGCATGTAACAACTGATTTTCAACTTCTTTTGGACCTCCTTTTTATAACTGTGTTTCTAAGCATGATGCCATCTTTTGGCTCTCTTTCCTGACCGCACCTGGTTCTGTGGAAATTCCCAGATTGATAGAAGTGGCTGTAATGGATTCACCATGCGGCTGGTCAGCAGAGCAGAGATATCTGCCTGACCGAACACGGCTCTGCCTCTCTGTGGCCTTGGCATGCTTATTGCTAAACGTGACATCTCAACTACACCTAGCTATGTGGAAAGTCCCGGTGAGTCTTCTGTGCTGCGTCCTTACTGTGCTCCCTCACTCTACTGTGTGTCCTCCCCTACCTCTACCAGAGCCACAAAGTCTTAACTTTAGCTATAAATAGAGACACCTAATGTGCAAGCATCCATAAATTAACACTTTTAGAACTTTGCAAATCAAAGGGACAGATTTCAAGATCAAAACATTTTCTGATTACATAAATAGGGTAAATCAACCACTTATTGCTGAAATCCTATCATTCTTTGCAATGCATTGCTTACAACTGAATGCCTCCCAGGGATTTGCCAAACTGGTCTTCTTCTTATATTTTTGCTGACACTAATTTTTTGTTTGTTTATACCTTCTTGTGTACTCACACACATGCCTGGTGATAATTGCCCTACACCTGGATTCTTTTCTATTCACATTTAAAAAGTGTTCACAAAGAGGAGAAATCATTGTCACTCCTTGGAGCAAAGACTCGTCATGCAGAGAGAGTCAGTTTTAAACCTTATTAGAACTCATGTATACAGTAGATAGTGTTTCTCAACACATATAAAAAGAGTGGCCAGTAGAGGGGTTTAAACTGCATTATTTAGTAACTTCATCCTGTAGCTTAAACATTGCACAACATACACATGTAGCCCCACACAAGAATGCAGCCCCACACAAGAATGCCACCACCATGCTTTACTATCGGTACCGTGCATTTTTCATTGTACACCTCACCCTTGACACCATACAGTTTGGATCCCATCAAAGCCAAAAAGATAAATCATTGTATCATCACTCTAATGTACACAGTCCCACTGGCCTTCACCTTTGTCAACATGGGCCCTGGCAAATTCTAGACAGGCCTTTTTGTGCACAGGCTCAGCATTGGCTTCGTGGACAACAGCCATGCATGCCACTCCTCTGCAGTGAGCGTCGTATGGTGTTATGAGAAACACTTACCGCTGTTTGACGATTTAGCCAACTGTGCATGAACTTGCATGCTGATTTTCTTCAACTTCTCTAATCACAAAACACTCTTGACAGGGTGGGAACTTCTGTGGATGGCCCGGACGTCTCAGTGAGCTTCCATCCTTTTTGAAAAACCTATTAACAATGCTTTATTAATTTTATTATAACCTTTGTGCAAAGAAATTATTTTCTTCTCAGGTCTTGCGAAATTTCATTATTCATGTGGTGCCATTTCATCAGCATTGAATGGGAGTAGATTTTCTCCCTGAAATACCGCTCTTAATTGTCAATTATCACCTGTGTGATGATTGATTAGACTCAAATGTTAATTGTAATTGTAAAAGGGTTTTCTCCTAAGACATTCATTGGGGTCTACTCAATTTTGCACCATTATCATAAATCTTTTTGTTAGAATAGTTCAAATTTTGCCTTTGGCAGTGACTAATTTAATTTGAAAACCAACAAACCAAATTTGCATGGATATCATATTGTATAGGATCCTATTGAAAATATTAATTTTAAAGTGAGATGGATGTTTTTCTAAGATATCTGTCAAGGTGTACTCTATGCTATGCACTGTATACGATGAATCTTGGCAGGTAGAAAACCAGTTTTGCTGAAAAATGCATCCACCGCTGTTTGTTTTCAGAAACTTGAGGGTCAAACACAGTTACCAGCTCATATTTTGGGACTTTTTGACACAAAGAATTTCATACACTCACAGACCTATATGCTGAGAAAATAGGTGGATGAAAATCTCGGCAGGCAGCCAAGAACATCTGTTCTGTCGAATAATGCATCCACCTCTTAAGTTCCTTATCAGAGACTTTGCTGTGCACATTGATCAAATGCGCTTATCACTACATATTTTTGGCTTATTTGGCTCGACTGAGTAAATTTCATAGGCGACATTTAATATACCAGGAGAAATACCAGGGGATGCAGCTGCAATCACTTTCACCGAATAATGTATTTAGCTTAGTTACCCCCTAACACTCGGTACAGGACACTTTAAATCAAACTGTGATAGGAATCTGATGGTGTTTAATAGAACTGAAGAGTTAATTTGACAGCTCACTAAATTAGAGATATTGTGTATTCCCTATAAATGACCATGTTGCACGGTGGCTACTTCCAACCCAAAAAGGACTTGAGACTTGTTTTGCAGCATTTAATCACTTGTGAAGATATATATTGAACACAATATTACTGTAAAACACAAAGTTACGTATACCTTGAATAGTTCATAGACCAAGTAGCCTATTTTTATAGGCTTTTACTTGAATAGGTTTGTGAGATGGAGATTTTTTCATGGGAGTAATTGTACTTTTGCTTGAGTAAAGATTTTCAGTAATCTACCCACTTCTGCTTGTTTGTGTTGCAAGGATAATATCAGTGTATAATTCAATTCTGTACATATGTAACTTTATTTGTCAGTAAAAATTCAGAAAATAAAGACTGGCTTCAGGAAATGTATTGAAATTGAGGCTGAGAAAGAAAAAAATCAGGGTCTCCACCACAAACAGAGAAGTAGCCTACAGGTCAGCTCTACGTGAGGCAGCAACATAAAGGACTGGGAAAGAATCAGGACCTTGGAGATGGCTAATATTAGTTAACTGCAGCTGAGACTGTCAATGGCGCTGCCAAGGGAGGGCTGCTCGCTGCGCTTTATGAAAGGTACGGAGCAGGGTGGCCACCCCAGTGCCCCCCTGGCAAGGAGCATATGCATAAACTGTTTATATTATGTAACCCCCTGGTTTGAGTTAAAAGGTGAATAGCAGCATACAAGTGCCTCCGATTCGTCCATGTAGATGCCTGTCGTGTTTCTAAAATTGTGACTAACAGGCAGTGCGGAGCGGAGGACACCGGTGTTGTGCCGAATGTGTGTGTTACCTGTGGAGGCAGCAACAAGCTGCAGAAGAAAAAAAAGTCTAATTTAATTAATGTACAGAGACAGTTAGTAGCCTGGCTAGTATTGTACTGTGTGTGAGTTATTAGTCTGCAGATAGCAACAGGTTGGCACCATCGCTAACAGCAAGCTAACAGGCGCTCCAGTGAGCAGCACAACAAACACTGCGGGGCCACGACGAGTCGGCGGACTGTCTGAAAAACTTCAGTCACCCAGAAGTTTGCCCAGAGGAGAAACCGCCGGCTACGGATTAACGTTGTTGTCATAATGTTGTTGTCATATAGCCACTTTCATACTGCCTTATTATTCGGGATTATTAGGCCAGTTTGCTGCTCGCTGCGCTTTATGAAAGGTACGGAGCAGGGAATGGGACATATGTTGGCCGACAGTCTTTCCATTACGATTGCAGGATCTCTGGATCTCTGGATCCCTAAAACCTTGTCTGTGTGCGTGGTTGTTGACCTCAGTGGTGTTGAGCTCACTGCTCTTTGCTTATGGCCCAGTAGGCTCGTTTGTTCTGGACGTGTCTGCTTAAATATTGTATTATTAATCTAGGTTTGTGACAGTGGTACTGTAACTTGTGTCAATGCTCTCCTCTCTCTCTCTCTCTCTCTCTCATATTAGGTGTTTTGTGGAGCCATGCTGTTTGTTGACATGTTAAAAAACACAGAAGCAAGAAAGAGTATTGTAGTTTTACTGGTATTTATGTTTTGAAATGGTTGGTGCCCCCCCCACCATTTTTACATATAAATATGACACTGGTCAAATCGGTTGTTAAAAAGTGGGATATTTCAAGAATAACTATCTTAGTTGTTTGTAACACCAAAGAATAACACCAAACTCAGTATGTTAACAAATAATTACACAACTCTATACAGACACATATCGTATATATTTCAATTTGAATTTAAAGAAAAATATTTATTTCTCCATGCTGTCTGTAATCTTTGAGTAGGCTTGTTCCCAGTAAATGTTTTGTTCCTCCCCATCAATACACTCCTACAAATAAAAGCTGTATTTGTCTTTTTAAGGAAAAGGTTAACTTGCCTATTTAAAGAACAATTAATTGCCTAACGCGTACAGACAACACATCAAACAGGATTTTTATGGAATGTTAACTGAACTGGTTTTAGTCTACGGACAATAGACAATTTTAACTGTAAAATAAGAAACCAAAGTATATAAAATCTGTGATTCTTATCTCATATTTTTATGTAGTATTCAACTAGTCCATTCTGCATAATAGAATTCCTGAAATTCATTTATGGCTTTTGGTTTAGTGTACAACCCCAGGATTTTCAGTGGCCCCATCTGGCCACCCCTGGGAAAATTTTCTGGGGGCGCCCCTGGACACACTGTCAAGATACTCCATATTCTTGAGAATTCAATGCTGCTATGGTGCAAATAAGACTGGCAGGTCAACCCACTTTATCTCATCTACCTTACACCAGAACTGATGTGTTATGAACACATCATAAGTGCGGAAATGAGCCAGGGAAACACACCATCAGTCAGTCAGAAGTCCAAAACACACACGCACACGCACACACACGCACACGCACACACACGCACACGCACACACACACACACAGGCTGGGACACGAGGATGGCAAAACGGCAGGAAAACACAGGGAATGAGGGGGAGGCAGGACACCGGACAATGACGAGATGATAAAATAACTTTGGGATTTGTAGCTGCTTGACCAGATACATGAACATCAGATTGGAGAAATCGTGCATGTATAATGGTGCCCTGAGGTTAAACTGCAGAGCGGCTGCTCGTGGCTCCAAGCGATTTATACCGAAGATTCACGAACACCGCCGACCTCAAATGGTCCACAAACCCGAGATCAACCGAAAGTCTCCAGTTGCTCCCGATCCGGCCCCATTGAAGTCTGTTGTTGTCGGTCTGGGGGCGATGGGGTGGACGAGATTCAAGAAATAAAGGAAAAAAAAGTCGATTTCCAGGAAGCATCCCTCCTGAGCCCCTCCCAGTCCAGTGATTTTCGGATTCGAGGCTTGACAAAGGTAATTACCATCATCCAATTATGACTGTATATTACAGAAATTGCTCTTTTTCCCCTCAATATTTCGTTCAAGCAGGGAGGTAGTGGGTTAAATTCTGCAGTTTTTCCTTCGCTGTTTTGACTATTTGCTTGTGTTGAGCGGTCCCACACGGCAGTAACGGCTGATTTAGGGCGTGTAACCAACAGCAAGGCAGCGAAGGAATACAGGATGGCTGCAACCACAGGCACCTCCACTCAAGAATAAAACAATTAACGGTTTCCAGACATATCAGAAGAGGTTAACCTTCTGAAATGCATGAAAAAAACTATAAAATCCACATTATCCAGACAGGAAGTCAAGCATTGCTCAGACAAGACATTACTGAATAAGGTATTCGTGCACAGAATGGCCTCCTTCCGTATTCAAATATTTGGGTTAATTATATGAATTCACTAATCTTTCTGCTGATGTCTTGGACACTTCTAAAATTAACACCGTATTTGCACGCTGTTGCTAATAATCGGACCACATTTAATGTTGCCAAGACTGTGGTGCATTATCATGTCTTGTATTCGGGATATCCCCCTCTGAATCAGGTATTTTCTGGTCCATCCCAGTGGAAATGGTTACGCAATGTACATGCACCCATTAGAGCCGCTGACTAAGTATTTGTCACATAGAAGAGCCATTAACAGAGTGTTGAGGAATGAGGACAGTACCTGATTTCCTATGAATGGAGCAAACCAAGACATCTTAGAAGGAAACAAGTAAGCTATGCGATTTGATTCATAACAAATCTCCTCTAACAACATGTTCACAGATTTTTGCTTGATCTTAACCAAAACTATGTATTATTACGTATTATTAGCTCACCAATGCTAAGGGAGATGCACAAACCATCACCCAAACTATGTCTTTGAGGGAAAGAAACTGCAGAGATAAAGAGAGAATGCATGCTGGGATCCTGGGACATAAAAGATGAATATATTATGCACTGATTCTGGCATTAGAGTGTCTGGCAGTGGTGGTACAACCCCAAACTCTGTCCAGTCTTCAGTCATTCATTCTTCCCGTCTCATTTACTCCATCTTCCACCCGGACATCCCCATAACGGGACAGCCCCATTCATGCCGGTCGTGACACACCCTTGGCTGCACCAGCAGATGCTCCTGGCTGAATGGGCTGCGTAAAGTGTGAGGAGGGGGAACGAGGGGGATTGGAGGTGGAGGTGCAGAAGAGGAAAGTGCAGAGAAGCAGATGGCCAAGAGAGGGGAACCATTTTTAAGTGCCATTGAACTATTACATTTGACTCATGTTAAAAAACGGATAAATTGAAGAACCTCTGTATGGCATTGTGAACATCAGGACACAGCTCTTAAATTCAGGTTAATAAAATTAGCAGTTAGCAGCAATGGTAGAGAGAGCTCTGTCTTAAAATACCAACCGGACATGGAGAAACCATCACAGCGATGTCAAGACGACTATAAAATATATTTATTATTAGGGTGATACTTGCCCAGTATACAGCAAACCAGTATATCAGTCTGAACATCATAGGACTCAGTTACAAGGTGAATTAAGGAGAGGATAAAGAAGACAACAAAGGGAAGAAAAGACTGAACTAGACAGAATTTTTTCAGAGGAGGAATAGAAAAATAGAGACAGAGAGAAGCAGACAATACTGTATCAAGAGGAGGATGGAGGCATGATGCTACCGCCCTCCTAGCTTGTGTGGGAGAGCAGAGATGAGGGGGAAAGAGGCTCTTATGTCAGGATGGATGTCAGCTTGATGAGATCAGCCTGAAAGATGTAACCTCCACGCCTCTCACCTCGAGGAGGCTGCTGGATGTGTCACACTCACTTCACCGAATGCTGCGTCTCGTACAGTCCGATTGATCTAATTGGTCATAACAGGAGACAGGAGAGCAGTGACCCCATTTAGAGTCAGACAGAATTTATATCACACCCTCAGCCAAAGGACAATGGTTGTATCTGTATCTCAGGGTTCTTAGCTGAATCTTTTATCCAGGACAGTCAGTGGTGAAAGAGTATTTTTTCCAGAATTTCCACCTTTAATTACAGCACCCCCCCCTCCCCACCCAAGGCAGCCTATTTAACGTTGTGTAGAAACACTGGCCAAGGCTTCATCTTCCCTCCAGTTTTTATCAGATTGTACTTGCTGAGAATGTGTTAAAGTTTAGTTTTTTATCCATCAGGCACCCAATTAGGACAGCAGAACTTTTCTTTGTGGGTTGTAAGGGGGGAAAACTTGGCCTTGTGTAGTCTCTCTACACAGCTTGATTGTGCATTCGATGCACAATCACTACTCTGTCTGCACTTTACTGAATACATTTTTGTGTGCAACTTGCCAATGACTTGCAGTATAAACTTAATACAATCAGCAGCACATCTCTCATTTTCTTTTCAGATGTATAGTTATCTCCATCAGTGTATTAAACGTGTGAATTATGTCTTTGTTAATGGCTCTGTAGAATATCAAAGGAAGACGATTCAAACCTGTTTCACTGGGGACCGATTAGAAAATATGCTGTTATTACTGTGTTTCGCTGAAAGACAAGGACCCTCTTGAGAACATTTTCGGACCACTTTATAGGGTGTTATTTGGAAGTGACTTTGTGTCTGTTTGTGTGCAGATGGAAAGTGGATGGGCTTTTTCTTTTGTTTTTTTCTTTAAATGGCACTCTAAACTCTCCTCTGAAGAAGCTGGCAGAAATACAATGGCTTTAAATTGTTCTCTCTTTCAGAGTCTATAGATGCACTCTATTCCATAATGCTGCAGTGCATACAAACAGCACTCAACTTCACTGATTTTGCAGAACTCTGAAAGCCGCTTTATATTTTTATAATTTTTGCAAGCTAGAATTCATAGCATGTATTAAGCTGGAGAGGTATCTCATTTTAGTGAAAACTAATATCATACAGGCATTTGGTATCTTTTTTTGGGTCTATATAAACGATTCAGTAAGGCCACATTAAAAGAGTATATCACTCAGTCACTCTTTCAGCCCATGGCTGTTGGTGCATTTCCCCCCTAATTCACTTCAACAGGCTTTTTGAAGTCAGTAGTTTCAGTCATCTTGTTGTTGAGACTGAGGTCAGAAACAACTGGATTGCTAGTTGTTGTCCAATTGAAAGTGTAGCAGACGATGGTGTTGTAGTGTAGATGAATGAAGCAATGCATGCTATTATTTTCATAATCATATTTTTCAGTCAGTCTCTCATAATATAATACTCACACGCCCTCATACACATTGAAATTCTTGCGGAAAATAGTCATTTTGTTGTGGCGGTGCTGTTGTTGTTTTGGGAAATTTGACATCCATACTTCATGTAATTTCAACTCTTCAGAATTAATAGAGTTCTACTTGACCAGACTTGGCAAGGATCAGAGTGCTTTGAGAAGAGTTGTTAGTAATTTTGTTTTCCATTCAAATCTCCTTCTCTTTTCAGCCATTACTCTCTATCTCTCCCATTATCTATTCATCTAATTATCCCACTTTAACTCGGTGCTACTACTGCTTAGTCTAATCCAATGCAGTAGTCGTGAAAGGTCAAAGAGTCTCCTCATGCCAGCTGGCTCTCATCGACCTAATAGGATGACCACGTACTCTTGCGTGTATATCTCTCCTGCCCTCTCGTACTCTCTGGCATACCCTCTCTTCCTTCACTGTTTCTCCTTTCTTCCTCTCTCTCTGGTTTGTCATCATGTGTCGTGAGTTGGGAGCTGATTGACTCAGCAAGAGAGCTGCACACAGTGACTCACAAGCACACGTCTCTCTCTGCTTTGAAGACGCATTATCTATAAAATTTAATAGTGTATTTTACTTTACAGCAACACTATAGATTTTCTTGTCAAGGAAGGTTGGCCCTGAGGCATTTGAATTGCTAATTTGTGAAATGCTATTTAGTGTAGCGGGCTGGTGCAGAGGGGAAGGGGGAGAGAACTTCTCTTCAACTTGAGCACACAGATTAAAGCTGGCAGAGATGCATAATTAAACCCTTACCCAAATTAGCAATACATCTTTAATGTAAGAAAGCTTCGACAGTGAATACAATTACGGAGCCAGGGGAGGAGTTAAAGTTGTAAACTTACAAGGAAAAAAATCTAATATTCTCTGAGATTATAAAGCAATACATTTGCAAGAAAAAAATATAGATATTATGAGAATAAAGTCACAAATTTACAAGAAAAAACTCAAACAATTATATTTTTCAGATGTGCTTGTGTTATTAAAGGCTCTATGCAGTAAATAACATCTAAGCTACTTTCACCAACCATTATTATGAGAATCTGAAAGCTCCACCTCTTCTCTTATGTCTGCTCTGACTCTTGTCTTGCATTATTAATGACTTGTAAGTGTACCACTTTAATCTTGGAAATCTTTTAAATAACTACAATAACCCAAATATGCTATTGTAGAAATCAAGTCTCTTTTAAAGAAAAATATGCTTATGTCACATAAAATTATCCCATCTTGATATAGTTACGGTAGATGTCTCTTTTTAGAGTCATGAATTGATCCTTTGGAGCCATAATCATAAAATGAAAAGCTATACATAATTGTTGTGGGATTCTTTTTTTCAGAGACAGACGATTCAAGATGAAAGTAATCAGCCCTGCTGTGATTAGCGCCCTGTTCTGCACTGGTAAGCACAAACATAATCAGTCACTTGGGAGCAGGTTTAGATAAATGAACAGCTGAAACAGACTTTCAGCAAAACTGAATTTATTTCAACTGAATGATTTGCATATATTCTATGAAAACCACACCCAGGAAGCTATTTTAAGTTGTTTTGTGATATATTTAATTTTCACTTATTGTTTTTCTTCCTTTTCTAATGAGAAAGTCAGATTGTGTTTACATCTGGTCTATTTTTAGCTGCCAGTATGTGAAGTATTTACATTTCAAATACTTTCATACTTTTTGGGGAAGTGGTTTTTCAATAAGAACAAAGGAACTCTGACTCATTTAGAGCTCTTTGTACAAATCAGCACACAACTAAAAAAAGATGTATTTTAAAATAAACTCCTCTCTATCTGTTCTTTCACAGTTGTGTCAGCAACTTTGAAAGGTAAACGTGCATGCTTATTTGTATTGTAATACATGACCAGGAATGCTTTTTGAGAGTGTACAAATTATACGTATGAGAAAAGATACAGTCATAGTATAATTGGTTTCATACCTGGGCAGATAAAGTAAATAAGAAATAGCATGTTAACTATAATATCTAATAAAACATCTTGATTGTTTCTACCAGTCAAAGAGGAACACAGGACAGCCTTCTTTGGGGAGGACATTCACATCGATGTCTCGCCTGGGAACGTTAGTGAGGTTGTGTTCAAACCCAGGTACAATCGCTCCGCTGAGGTAGTTCTACTGCAAGCAGGCCGGGTGATGACTCCACAGGGCCATATCAACTCTCTGGGCCACCTGGTGCTGGAGGACGTGCAGGAGGAGAACGAGGGGTTGTACATTATGAGGAACCCCACTACACCCAACTTAGCCAAGCACCTCATCCTCATTGTCAGGGGTAAGCGGTCTGCTGCACTCTTATCCGGAGGTGGGGAGAGCGTTAGGAAGGGTCCCCCTGACTGAAGTCTTTTCAGGGAGCGAACAGTAGAATCCTAAAGATTAGCACTATTTGTTATATCACAAAAGACCATGTGTAATCCACCAAATCATGTTGTATAAGTTCACAGGGTTTTATTTGTATAACATAAATTCTGATTAGAGATTGGATGGATAAAAATAGAATATTCTGTTAAGGTCTAAAGATTTAGCATTAATGTTAATCACACAACCAACTATAAAACTATTTCATCATTGATAATCTGCTGAAACAGAATTGATTTGTGCACAGTAACTTTCACCACATCATGACAAAGCTCTGTCACCAAGATCCTGCTTTGACTTTTATTTCCTCTGGTCTTGTTGAGCAGACTGTGCTTTGGAGCAAGTGGTGAAGTATGGAGAAACTTACTACATCCATCTCAACCAAGTCAAAGGACCCATCACCCTGGAGTTCAGGTACGGTGGGCGAAAGTGCGTCACAAGAGGGGAAAATAGGATTCATAAATGTGTATATATACGGAGTCTATTACAGATTGTTTATTTGTTTTGGCCTAAATTTAAAAAACGCACCGGGACGGAAGCTGTAAAATTAGCTTGTGAACTGTGAAACAGTTTTTATCTGTAAGGTCCCTGTTAAAATAAAGAAATAATTAGGACTACGACACATGCTGCTGCTAACTGTAACAAACCTCTGACCACACCCGAATCAGTGATGACACAACAGCGGCAATTAGAGGTTGTAATGGAAATTTTCCTTAAGTCTTCTGAAATAAAGAATTCAATCCAGACGTCATTTAAGGGTTTTATTCTTTGCAAAGGGTCAGACAAACATATAGAGTGCAACCAGTCTGCAGAGTGTAAGACCAAGAGCCACTGAAGAAACAGGTGACTTTACACTCTAATGTTGTTGGAACCAACTGCCCTGAGATGAAGGCCTAATAAGGACGGTCAGACAAGGAAACCTTCTAACGAGCTACATTCCTATTGGAACCTTCACCTAGCTGCAACATAATAAAATTATCAAACACCACACAGTGAAACATAGGTCTATAATAATGCAGCATACAAGGTAAAACAGTAAACATACAGTATATAAAATATCAAATTTCCATCACAAGGTAAAACACCTGCTGCAACATTACTGATTGGGTTGAAGTAGATTTACATTGATTGCTCATGTGCTAGTTTAGGAAACATCTATTGTCTTCAATTTTATTTTTAAGGCCCAGTCTGGCTCATCCCAATCAGACTGAGATGCAGCATGCAACAGAGTCTCCATCTGTGATGCTGTATAATCAGACAGCGGTGTCAGCAGAAGAATATGTGGGGCGACTCAGTGTGTCGGAGAAACGGGTGATGCTGCACTCGGTGAGGATGACGGACGAGGGGAGCTTCACAGTGCTGGACCGTGACGGCAAAGTGAGGAGGAGGAACTGTCTGAATGTCAGAGGTGAAGAAACATCTGTGATTTTGCTGCATCCTCTCAGCTTTAATTGACTGATCTGTCAGCGTTATGTGCATGTGTCGTTATTCTGCACATGCTGGTGTTATATGTGTCCCATGTAAGTGGAGTGCTGATGTTGGCACAGTACTTGAATTGCTGAGAAATGTGATATGCCAAGTTCTGATATAAGCCTTCATACTCTTCACAAAGTGTTAGTTGTCCATACCTTTATCATAAAAGTGCAAATAGTGTTAGTGTTCTTTTTACGTTTCACAGTTTTCATCTTGGCCTAGAGTCACTGTCAGCATAATCTCATTCTTGACTGTATTAATTAAAAAAAAATCCTCAAGCCATAATCTCAGAAAAGTTCACAAGGTTTTAATTAATGTATTTAAAATGAGGTTCAACCTCCCGTCTTATCCACTGCCCCATCACCACCCCCCTGCATCTATTAAAGATTAAAACTATATCAGGAACACATTTACTTTAATAAAGGTTAGGGAGCCAAATGTTACACCTAAGCTGAATGGACTGACAGACTGATTAACCAACATTCCTCTAAAAAGTGTATATGTGTATATCTCCTGTCTATCGATGTATCTGCAGGTGTGAAATGTGCATCGTGTCTCGTCCACATTAGTAGATATTCAGGTTGGCGGTGCAATTGTATGTGTGTGTTTAGCTGTTTATGCTGTTACCACTAACAAACCCTAGAAATGTGTCTACATTAGCATATACACATTGCTAGGCTATTCATATACGCTGTACATCGGTTTACATTTCTGCCTTTGGTTCTCCACAGAGCACCAGAACTTCATGCACCTTTCGTATGGAGCAAACCTGAAGATGAAACTCTATGTGCACCATTCCAATGTTAACATTGTCTACAGGCGCAAATCAGACAATCAGGACCAGGTCATCCTGGATCAGGGGGTTCTGGTGACACCGCTGGACCCTCAGCTAGAGGGCAGGCTGAGTGTGCAGGGATCAGAGCTCATCATGAAGAAGGTCCATGTGGCTGACACGGGTGTCTTCAAAGTGACAGACCTGTCTGGGTATCCTGTGGCTCATGTCTACATAGAGGCAGACGGTAAGAGAAAGAATACTGTAGTACGTTTTTACAGTACATTGCTTTGTGATATTGCCCATTTTATGGAGCCATTTGGACTTTGCAACCAAACCTTTTGTGTCAAAGTCTAGTCTAAGTGGAAATAATGAAACTGTGGCATAAAAGCAAAACACAATCAAGGATGTGATAACAGTGACACAGATAATGGAAACAAATGAGACTGCCACGCTTTAACTGATGACCTTTCATTTAGATATCCTAAGCTGCACCGGAGAAGAAATGTAATCTTTAACTAGATAAACTTAATTAAAACAAGATTCAGTTTTCACAAGACACTGAGATGAAAGATGAAAAGCTACACAGCAAAGTCAGTCTGACAGAATTCCTGCAGTCACAGAAGACTTATTATTTTTCTCTGTGGATGTTTTTGTTTTCTTCCCTCAGCCTATAAGCTGCCTCCCCTGACTGTAGCCATCCTCTCCCTGCTGTGTCTGATCGCTCTCATGCTGCTGGTGTGCTTGCTGTCCTGTCTCTATAAAATTCATAAGAGGAAGGAGAAAAACAAGAAGCTGATGCTCATTGCTCAGCAGGCTGGCAAAGGAGACGGCGAGGCTTTTAGACAGGTAACACCCACCTAGTGCATTACCGCCATTCTTCATTTCTCTGTGACGGAGGAATATTGTAGAGTCACTGCCATAGGAATAAGAAAGGGCTCTGGTGGAATGGAGAGGTGTAGAGTTAGGTGTGTGTGTTTGTGTGGCTGTGTTGGCTGGGAAAGGATTAAAAGGCTTAAGGAGGGTTCTGTTCCTGCTGTGAGTCAGCATGGTCAGCTGGTCAACATATGGTTACAGCCAAATTTACAGACATCAGCACGGCTGAGGAAAACTCACAGAAACATAGGATTTCTAGCTCTGTGAATGTCTTTTCTCTTCTCTCACACCTATATGTTGTACATTAACCTTCCAGAGACACAAGTGTGTCTGTCATATCTGTCTTTTGAAAACTAGTCATAAGTTGTTGATCTAAATATTTTCTATATTCCTCCTGCTTAGGTCACTGTAAATCCCATTGAATAGGAGCAGCAACTAAATGCGTTAAACAGCTTAATGTGAAAGTAAAAGAACAGAAGGAATTCACGTGTATGATATATGAAGTAAACCACTACAAATTAAATTAAAAGATTCACACTTCACTCTTGACCACACTTCTGCATTCATTTCTTAGTAATTGACTATATTTAGGAGACTTATGAGACAAACATACTCCAGTGGGGAAGCTTTGAGCTACAGGAAGCAGTTTCTACACATTTAAAATGTTTAAAATATCCTTTCCATTTTTAATGAAGTACAAGCACAACTTAGAGTCTCAAGCCTGGCAGCAAAGAGTGCTGTTGCACCAGATACTTTTTGTACCTGCACCTGAAATTGCACTGCATTTGCACAGGGAACTCATTATTATTTGGGAAAGAAAATGCTTTTTAGAAATTTTTATACTATATTTTAATACAAATGTTAGCTGAATTTTAGTAGAATATAGATCACCCTGTGTTGTCAGATAGAGACTCTGTTTAGCACTCACCATGTAAACAAAATAATATTTTTAGTTTGCATTATTGCTCATGATTTATTGTAAACGGTTCATTCACTACAAAAAAGCCATTTGAGGAATCAACATTACTGTTTGTAATTCTTAAAACGTCAATTCTGTATAAAATTATTCAATTAAGAATTAATTGTGATGCCCTCAAAGCCTATGAGGACAAAAATAAAACAAATGAAAAACATTGATTGTTTTCAATTGGCAATTTAAAATCTTTGCTCTCCTTCAATTCACCTGCCCAATGCTGGCTAATTGGATGATTTAGGGGAGTTGTTAATTAACTTTCTATCACCACAACCCTCCACTCATCGTCCCCAGTTCGAGATTTGTTAAAGGAGCTTTATGAGACATTCCCTGCTGCTAAATGTTGTACTAGAGCACCAGCGTCTCAGACCAAAACAGGCGGCCTTCCACTTTCCACTTTCCAATCTCCAACTCTGGTTTGGTCAAAATAAACCTTAATTTACTGAGTTAGTTAAAAAGAAACAGTTGTTGTATCCTTTCAGACCAGCTGTATAAACAAAGCACAGAGAGGCTATATCCTAACATAACAAATTGTTGTTATCTAGATGTATGGAGAAATTATAAACCCATTACAAACAGATTAAATCTTATAATAAAGATAATCAAACTCAGCACTGATGTAATTCTGAAGGACCAAATGTTAATTTACAACCAAGCTATCTTAATTTGAAACTAATTCAGACAAAACAAAATCGCTTTTATATGACTTAAACTAATAATCAGAGACATTTACTGCTTTACCAAATGGTTTATTGGCTAAATTATCAGATTTTTAGAAATAGGTGACAGTAAATAACCAATTATTCCCTAACCAGCATTCCTTCTAAATTGCACTTTAATTTATGGTCCAATTAAAACACTGCAGACAGATGACTGACTCATTGTAAACAACCCAGAAACAGCTGCAGAGACTGATTGCTTTGTAGATACTATTAAATGATGTTTTGGACAATATGTCATATCACTAGCTTGAAATAGTAAAGATGCATTTGAGTTCAGTGTT
>NC_060158.1:6135610-6201981 GCF_021292245.1 Micropterus dolomieu
ATTGCACTGCATTTGCACAGGGAACTCATTATTATTTGGGAAAGAAAATGCTTTTTAGAAATTTTTATACTATATTTTAATACAAATGTTAGCTGAATGTTAGTAGAATATAGATCACCCTGTGTTGTCAGATAGAGACTCTGTTTAGCACTCACCATGTAAACAAAATCATATTTTTAGTTTGCATTATTGCTCATGATTTATTGTAAACGGTTCATTCACTACAAAAAAGCCATTTGAGGCATCAACATTACTGTTTGTAATTCTTAAAACGTCAATTCTGTATAAAACTATTCAATTAAGAATTAATTGTGACGGCCTCAAAGCCTATGAGGACAAAAATAAAACAAATGAAAAACATTGATTGTTTTCAATTGGCAATTTAAAATCTTTGCTCTCCTTCAATTCACCTGCCCAATGCTGGCTAATTGGATGATTTAGGGGAGTTGTTAATTAACCTTCTATCACCACAACCCTCCACTCATCGTCCCCAGTTCGAGATTTGTTAAAGGAGCTTTATGAGACATTCCCTGCTGCTAAATGTTGTACTAGAGCACCAGCGTCTCAGACCAAAACAGGCGGCCTACCAGTCTCTATTAAAAAAAAACACAAAATCTAAATAAAACTCACCATAACCATCTTTGTTAATCTTTCCACTGTTCCAACAATCTCCAACTCTGGTTTGGTCAAAATAAACCTCAATTTATTGAGTTAGTTAAAAAGAAACAGTTGTTGTATCCTTTCAGACCAGCTGTATAAACAAAGCACAGAGAGGCTATATCCTAACATAACAAATTGTTGTTATCTAGATGTATGGAGAAATTATAAACCCATTACAAACAGATTAAATCTTATAATAAAGATAATCAAACTCAGCACTGATGTAATTCTGAAGGACCAAATGTTAATTTACAACCAAACTATCTTAATTTGAAACTAATTCAGACAAAACAAAATCGCTTTTATATGACTTAAACTAATAATCAGAGACATTTACTGCTTTACCAAATGGTTTATTGGCTAAATTATCAGATTTTTAGAAATAGGTGACAGTAAATAACCAATTATTCCCTAACCAGCATTCCTTCTAAATTGCACTTTAATTTATGGTCCAATTAAAACACTGCAGACAGATGACTGACTCATTGTAAACAACCCAGAAACAGCTGCAGAGACTGATTGCTTTGTAGATACTATTAAATGATGTTTTGGACAATATGTCATATCACTAGCTTGAAATAGTAAAGATGCATTTGAGTTCAGTGTTGTTTCGAGATAAGGAGTTATAAATGTTTTATGATTTGCAAACATATTTCAGAGATGCAGATCAAGCAACAATAAACAATTTCTCAAATTTTAACTTTCCAATTCTACTTTCACTTCACACTAATTAGTATTTGTATATGGCACATTAATGTTACTTATGTTTGTATTTCTCTGTTCCCTCTCTTTTCTTTTTCTGTGTATTTGCTCTTCCATCCTAAATTCATATTTAAGGACACCTAACACATTAAAGACCACTCTCAGGCATCTGCAGGGTACAGCTGACACACTTGTGATGCTATTCAATGCAATAGTCCTTATTCTCAGAGTTATCATTTTGAGTTTGCTTTGCGTTTTGGGTGGGTAACTACATTCAGTACAATGGCATTGCAACACAAAGAAAACAACTCGCTGGGTTAGTAGGAAAAAAGTTGGTAAATTACCAACAGATGTAAGCTTAAGATAAGATTTAAGTTTTTTTATTTAACTTCTACCAACTATATACATTGTATGTATGTTTGAATTTATATTTAATATTTAAGAATCTGAGGTGATAAATGTTTGTCCAGTTTATGATGTTTTTATGATGTGCATCTTGCTTCAAGTGTTGAGAGAATTTAAATTACTGCAGTAGAAATGAGGCCTTTATGCTCACAGCTGGATGTCTCTGATTGGTGGCCCAGCTAACGCTGTTGCCTGTGCGTTGCATTTCTCCCACTTTAAGGAACCTCAAACGGAGCCTCTTCTTGGTGAGAGAATTGTGTTCTGGCCTCTTTCTTCGGCTCTTCCTTCTTTATATTGGTGTCTAGAAAAATGTACAGTTTATTTTGGCAAATAAGCTCCTTGATCAACTTCCTGTTGTGTGAAAAGATTCTTGGTGACAGTTTCAGAAATGTGTGTTCAGTATTTTGTAGATTGTGGTGCTTTTGAGATAACAAAAAAGTTCATTAAAGAAATTGAGTTCCAGCACACTAAATAAATCCTGGACACTGGGGAGAAACTGCTATCATCAATCTTAATGAACCAGCAGAAGTTGATTGATGACCTAATTTGACAAAAAGTAAATGAATTAACTTAAGTGGATCTGGCACCACAACTTGGGACAAGCTGTCTCGTTGATCCGTACAGACTTTTCAATATTCAAGTGACTGAGCTGTGCGCAGGCATCCCCTTTTAATATAGACGTATAAAAGTATATTATTAATTTAGTATTTTTATATTATGTGGTACAGGGTCAGGTATCTCCAGTTTATTTCATGAAGTAGATAACATGTTAACAGCCCAGGAAACTGAAATTGAATCAATCTTAAAATGTATGATACATTTTGAAAATGACTGGCAGTAGTATATGTATTTTGTTGTTAATGGTTAAAACATGGAAAAACACCTGTATGGTGTTAATAAAAAAGAAAGGAGCTCTAAATCAATGTTTAAGTTGAGGTAAAGGACATAGTAGGCCAGTTTTGTGTCTGTGCCAAGTCCCAAAAACTGTGTAGGTTTGACAACCTCGGTCAGGGGTGCGATCTGTCTTCCAGGATTTTAGATACAGTTTTGAACCAGGTTGGGGTGCATATTGCAAATATGTCCATATTAACAAGTAATTTAATACAATGTTTATTCTTAAAATCATATGTTTCTTAAAACAAGTGAATTCTCAGCTGAGGTGCAGAGCTGTTTCTACTTGGCTCCATTGCAGTTTGTGGAACAAGAGAAACGAGGCCAGGTCTTTTTAACTTGCTTTAAGAAAATGAGATTTTAAACTTGAGTCTAGAGACTAAATGACCTGTTGAGATGGTTTATATCACATTTATATTGGTGTGTAACTGCAGCTGAGCAACAATATTAGAGAAAGTCACAACAATGTCGTGTGTGACTTTTTCTTTCCAACGTTTGTGACTAAACATTTGCACCACCCATTCCTCTTCTTTCTCACTTTCCTCCCTTGTTTCACTTTTTCTTTCTGCTGATACACTGCTCAGACCTAGCCCTGCAGTTACTCATAATTGCATTAGGCAATGTGGTGATTCAGCTAGCTAAGCGCACACATGCACATTTCCTGCTTCAGTGTTTTATTGTGTAGGGTTCAGGCAAATATCCAGTGTGTATGTGTGGGTATCTGTGTTGATTTTGCGTGTGGTGTACGTGTAAAGGGCAGTAGTGATTTACCTGTATGAGCTTTATTAACCTTTCCTTGATGTACAGTAGATTTGTTCTTGAAGAATTGTCACTGTGTTATCAACTACTTGCCCAAAAAGTATGTGGGTGAGCTGTCTGTGTTTTCTGTGTTTGTCTAGTGTCTGTGCATTATGTTAATTGTCCATATTGTAGTTTTCAAGTGATGCAAAGCAACATGTAAACATGTGACATGACACCAAGACATTCCCTCTATGGCGTGCTGTTTTTACATTTATTCCCAAATATCACTAGTCACCAAAGACTTTAATTTAAGCAACTAATCACTATTCTTTAAGTTATTATTTCCTATTTTGCATTATTGAAGTCTTTTTTAATGAGCAGTGGTCATAAATTTGGGTCTAATTATTTCCTTTAATAAAGACTTGTACCAGTTTCTGTTTAAAATATAAAAAGACAGAATAAACAGCCACACTAGTAGCACAAGACAGGCTGATCATTTTGATTTCACCAAAACTATATTAAAAGACAAATAACATTAAATTATAGTTACATTTTATGACCGGTAGAAGCCAGTATAAAATAAATGTTAAATCAGCAGGTCGTACTCCCTTGCACAGTACTTGTACAGTAAATGGCTCATTGTCTGTGACGTGTCTAAAAGTATTGTTTGAGTGGGTGTTTGTGTATCCTTGAATATTTGTGAATATACTTACATAACAATATGTGTATGTGTGTGTGTGTGTGGGTGCGTGCGTGGAAGTATAATGTGCTCATAATGTGCCTTTAAAATTTCATGTGTGTATGTGAACTTATATATTATGTGTGCTTGTGTATTGACAGTGGAGGTTGAGATGACAGCAGCTGCCCTTGATGTCGGTCAGTCTGACATGTTATGGATTTCCTCATAGAGCTGAGAACACAGACAACACGTGTGAGCGGACTTAACCCAAGAGGCCGACATGAAACTCAAATCAATCATACCTCTCAACCTGGCTCTTTCTCTCTCCCCAGGGTCCGTCTCTCCATCTTCATGTCTCTCTACCTAGCTGTTTTTCATCCTGCTTTTATATCTTACTTTCCATCGTCCTCATCGCTCCCCCTGTCTATTTTCTCTGTAGATCTTTAACATCTGTCTTACTCAGTTTCTCTCTTATGTTTCTTTTCTCTCTCCTCTCCTTTAACATTAAGTCTCTCGTGTCTTCATTTTGTTACTTTTGTCTTCTCTCTCTCTGTCTCAATTTCCACTTGTTACTCTTTGCTCTTACTTCTCTTCCCAGCCTCTCTTCCTCTCATTTCCCCTCTTTCTTTCCTATATATTTTGTGCCTTTCCTCCCTCACGTCTCTCCCTGACCAAAAGATAATCCACTGTGGTGCTAATACAGAAGTTGTTTTATTCAAATTCAAAACTTTTATACTTTATAAATATACTTTTTGTGGTCTACATGGATATTTGTTCAGTCAGTCATTTAGACTTTACACATCACAAACACAGAACATTCTTGTTAATTCACAACAGCACAATATTTTTACATTATAAATTGTGATTTAAGCCCTGCAAGATTTACTTACCTCGATATAAATTTACAGCAATTCAAGTAATTCTGCTGCATTTATGCATTTTTTTCTTTTTCAATTTTGGTGAACCAGATGTTTTCAGTGTAGAGTTTGCGTATGAATGGTTTTCTGTCTGTATGTGTCAGCCCCTGTGACTGACTGGAGTCCTGTCCAGGGTGTGTACCCCGCCTCTCACCCAGTGTCATCTAGGATTGGCTTCAATCCCCCCTCAAAAACAGCTACGCTGGTATTGAATATATAGAATGAATGTAGTTTTAGCATGGAGCACCAGACTCAATTATCTGCCAAGGACATACACACCATTTTGTGTCTACAGTGTGCTCTCATCCCTTGGCTAAGCTGACTAAAGGCCAGTTTCTCCTAAATGTATTCAATTATTGAACACCTTCCACCCCATCTCTCTCCCAGCTACCTCACTTTATCGCTTCCCCTTATTCCCTCAAAGCTGCCTCACTTCCCATTTTTCCTCTGACTTGTTCTATCTCTTTTTTGACATATCCTTCTTAGTCTCATATTTCTCCTCCTCTCCCACTTTTATTCTTCAAGCCGAGTGTATCTCGTCTCCATCTATCTTTTACCTTCTCTCATGCTGTCTTTCTTGCAGTTCAGTGGAACCACCATTTTTGTAAGATTACGGCCCCTTTGGCTCTGTTTCCTCTCAACCTCCAGCCCTACCTTGAAGACAAATAAAACAGCTTGTCTCTCAGTCACGTCACACAAGCTTCCACTTCAGTATCTTGTTTGTGTATTTAAGAGCTTTCTGTGCAGTTTCATGTGCTGTGGATGTGTGTGTGTGTGTTATGTCCTCAGGCAGTGTCTGTGTGTTTTTGATGACTACATTGCAAAATCTCAGCTGCTGGGACATTACATAGTTATGGACACATTTTGATATGTATCCTGTTTGTGTGTTTGTGTGTGTGTGTGGGTCTGCAGGTGGTCCACGAGGCTTATACCCGATTCGCTGAGGATTCTCTGATGCAGTCTGTGTGTGATAAGACCTCGGAGAGCACTGAGGTCACAATTAAGGTCAGTGGTGGAACCGAGAAGCAGTTTCTTTTTCACACAGAGGGAAGTGGGGTGACCACAAATATAATTACATTAAAATAAGTTATCAACATGCCATAACAAAGAAGTATGTGATTGAAAAATATAGCTCGTTGTCAAAAAGACACTTTGGATTTGCAGACAATTTCTGAAAAGCAGCAAAACCTACATGAGTTTTACTTTGACACAGATCAGTCAACAACTCAAGCTCCATCTATTCATCACTGTATTGGTCTTGAAAGTGAAATCAGGCTAATAGGTCAACAAAACAGCAGGGTTTTTGATAAGATACAGAATAATTAGAGCAATAATACCTGAGAGTGAAGTCTTGATCTTGATCACGAGAAGGAGCTGCAGCTGAGTAATGTCTAAAACCTGATTACAAAACGCCTTTGTACTGTCAGGGAAATTTTCCTTCAAAGTGGTATGTAAAAAAAATCATCAGACAACAGAGAAATCATTAACCGTCCTTGTGTTTTAGATTGCTTGGCAGAAACTGGCTGCTACATAATGTCACCTCAATTCCAAGTGTAATTAAAAGGCAATCAACCTTACTACGCTCAGTAGTGGAACAGATTAGATTAAAGTTTATAGGAAGGACTTTTTGTGAAACTAACATAAAGAGAAAGTAAAGTGGTCATGGTTCAGGGAGTTCTTTGAGTTGTTTGATTAGAGCTGTGCAATTTAACATAAAAGTACAGTAGCTTTCTCAAATGTGTTGATTCAAATATCAAGCAATATCTTGGCATCTAGTTAATTGCTGGACTAAATTTGGTTGAAAATGTTTTTACATGCCTGGCTTACATATAACTATTGTTTCAGCAGATTTTAAATAGTTAAGAAGGTACTCACTACATGTTGAAATAAAGTCTTTGAAATTCTGTTTAAGCAACAGTAATATATACCAAGACAAATAAAGTTTTAACACCAAGTCAGTGCTTACTACTTTGACAGTGGGCAGAACAAACAGTTATCAGACTCACACCTGCTATATCAAGGAAAGCTGCGTGCAGATGTAATTTATGTCCTTATTAGGTTGTGTCCTCTTAAATTACCCATGTCTACATCTTTAATACAGTTCAAATACATTTTCTGTCAACATACATAAATCCATTCCTGCAGAATGTTCTCT
Source organism: Micropterus dolomieu (assembly GCF_021292245.1). Lineage (NCBI taxonomy): Eukaryota > Metazoa > Chordata > Actinopteri > Centrarchiformes > Centrarchidae > Micropterus > Micropterus dolomieu. The sequence goes on from NC_060158.1 coordinate 6,142,761, forward strand.
GCTTCAGTTATGATTCTGTACATTTTTGTTATCTCCATGTAACAAGAAAATAAGTAGTGGTGGCTGCATGGCAGTGGAAGGTAAATCTATAAATATGGTCCTAGAAACATGTACATAAATGATTCACGCTGTTTTTTCACTGACCTAAATTTTTACCCCTTCTCTTTCCTTCCCTTCCTCCATCCTACGCCACTTTCCTCCTCCATCACTCCCACTCTGTTGTGGTGATCTCTTTTGTACTTGTCTCGCCCCATCCCTCTCTCTTTTCTTGTGCCTCCCATTAATTTCCGCCGCCAGCTTTTTGTACTTTTCCTGGTTTCTCCTTCCTTCTTCTCCCCTTTTGTTTATTATTATCTTCATCATACCTTCTCTACTCCCTCCTCTTTCTCTTCTTGTCTTTGCCTTTTGTAACCTCATATTCCATATGGCTTGTTTTTTGACCCTCACACTTCTGATGTCGTCTTCCTCCTCCCTCTTTTTCTGTAGGGCCTTGAGGTGTCCAAACCGGGCCGCTACCAGGCTCTCACCTCAGACAATTTTTTGGAGATGAGCGACTCTGGGGTGGAGTTCACCATGTCTGGCCTCCCACTGGACAGTGACACTGATGCTGCGATGAACTATGCCTCCCATAAGCCGCTTCTGAATGCCATCTCCCCTACAGCCGTGACAGGAGGAGTTCACTCTGACAGCCTGACCACAGTGTCCCCCCACGGTGACCTTAGCGCAAGCCGGACCCCTGACTCCGTCATGAGTGCCAGCCCTGCTTCCAATCCTCGCTCTCTTGCTGCTGCCACCCCCGATGGCAGCCTGCGTGGTGCTGCTTCGCCGGGAACAGCCTCCAGGGCTACTGCTGGATCGGATTCAACCAAGACAGAGGGAGGGGCGGAGAACGGAGAAGGTGGGCAGAAGGAGGAATCAGCTCAGAGCACCTGAGAAGATGCACCAGGGTGTATTTTTTTTAGCTCATGATCCTTATACAGTAACGACATCCACAACCATCTGGCTGCATTTCTGGGAACCTTATCATATTCAAACAACACCAAGTTCTTGATCATTGCATTTGAAACAACATCACAGACAAAATATTCATGCTTGGATCCAGATTTCAGTTTAGCCTAGAAGAAAATAATAAAAAGGCAGTTGCACAATGTGCCCTATACAAAATTGATGCACCAAATGAGATGCAAGAAAGAGCAAACCCAAGCTCTATCAAAAGAAGAACAAAGCAATTCTGTGCGTATGGAAAAAGCATGCATTTAAATTAAACATTAAAGTAGATATCATAGTTCACATCTACAGGAAAATGCTGACATTAGAGTAGATTGACTGCATGAAAGCTTCAATGGGCTAAAGAAGCACAGGCTCCAAAAGAAGTTATGATGATGTGAAAAGGGTAAAACACACTCAGCACTTTTAGGAAAAACCCTAAATAGGATCAAATGATTTTAGGTCTTGTTAAAAGTTTGTAAAAAAAAAATAAGAAAGAAAAAAGAAAGAAAATACAGGACTTTGACAGTTTGACAGGTAGAGTCAGTAGACTCCAAGGAATCAGATATTATTTTCTGAGACCAAGGCCAACAACAGCAAAGAGCTTCTACTGTATTGAGTTGAATCTCAATGTGTTGCCTCTGACAGCACTTTTGTTTGCTCTCATGGCATCAGACAAACACTGCAATGATTGCATTTCATTCCACCCACACTGACTCCATTATTAACAGTACAAGTATGTCAGAAAGTGTATCAGCCTTGCAGAAAGAACTGCTTGTCTCAGCACTCATTCACCCCTATCCATGAGCAAAAACCTCCTCAACTTATTCTTTCTAAAAAAACCTGCTAACTGAAACAAGCTCAGTAGACTGAATACCATCACTCCTATGCAAGCGCTGCTTGGTAGTTTTGCTTTCTCTCACATCTTGGTTGTCAAGATCTGCCACATTTGAAGGCATCATCTAAAGAATCCCGTTGAAATCGTCCACCTCATCTCACTCACGCTAAAGATGAAAGCCAGAGAAAACACCCACAAGAACAACAACTAACTGTAGAAACCATCCTCATCTATTTTTATTTTCCCCCCAGTGGAGTTGTCACAAGCCCTGTCAGAGCAAAATAAAATTCTGAGAATACTTCTGGGACTTTTGGAACAGCTCCCGAGAAAGTAATTGGATTCTTGGTCTCTGCGCAGAAGGACCGATTCACGGACGCCATAGAGTGAGGAGTGGTGATAAAAGAGACGACAGAGATGGAACAGGGTACTATTCAGGGAACAGATAAATGACTTGCATGATTTAAAGCCTCCTATTTTCATCTCAGCCCCCATCCATCGGAGGAGCGCTGATTATTGTAGCCCAGTTGTTTGCCAAAATGAAGTGACTGGAAAGACGCAGTTGGATCAGTCTTTGATAACGATGCAGCCTACAGCCCCAGCAGAATGAGACAGAGATTATGAGAGGTGTGTGTGGAAGGGGGTTCGTACAAAGCAACCATCAATATTAGACATTCTGTGCGCTGCATGGAGACATGATTCCTTTCAGTGCATGAAAAATAGGAAATGAAAAAGAACACATTCTCATAAAAAATCCTGAATTAATGATTAAAGTAATATCAATAACTAAAAAAAGTGCTGATGGTGCTACATGGATCCAAACCCACCTACAATCCAGTGACATTGATGCTATTATTGACAGTACCAGAAATAATATTACAACATCCGCTTAACCATTGAAGTAGGGAAGGTCAAATGTTTACAACCCCTCCAGTTTTTGTATTCAGCTACTCTGTGATCTTTAATTGAACCAAGGGCATTCAAATCCTAATAACTGATGGTTCATACTGTAGATTTGGTTAATTTAAAGTGTTCTAAATTATCTTTTTTTAAAAGACCCCTAATACAATACAATACAATGTTTTTTGAGGATCTCCTCACAAGGAGACCTGGGCAAATCAGAAACAAGGGGCTCATTTAATAACACACTTAACAACAATAAACACACTTTATGGGAGAATAATAAAAAGAAAGAAAAGATACAAGTGATGGACCACAGAAATATAAATTAGAGAAAGTAGAAACAGTGATGGGACACAAGTTCAAACAAATTTAAAGAAAAGCACGGACAGAGTCAATTAGATTAAACTCTCACAGCTATAACAATTGCTTTTGACTAATTAACACTTTCTTTGCAGTGGAAGAAGCCTGTGGGCTAATTCAGGTCACAGGAAACTGATTTACACCAAAGACATTTCACAGAATGAGAGCAAGACATCTCACACTGCTGAGGAAACTTTGTCAAAGCGTCAAAGCCCCCCCACACACACACACATGGCCAAGCAGTCTATGATACTTGCATAGGGCTCCTGTATAGTAAGAGTGCAGCCCTTTTACACCTTTGGAGAATCAGAGCAGTATTCATAGCAACATCATTCATGCGCTTAACCTACTAAACTACACCAAACCACAGCGATCTTCATCATAACAAGGCTCTACTGTCCCAAGGATCCCATTTAATATCACTAATATTGTTGCCATTGACAGCTTAGCAGTATATGGCTACCTCATGCTGCAATTGAGTTGATGTCAACCTGGAAAGTCTGCAAGATTTACGATCTTTACCTCTAAGGGTTGCTAAAAGCAGTCAGACAGACACACAAGTTTGGTGTATGGACAAGAAAAGCACAAGATTTAACACACATAATCCTTTTGAAACAAGGAAGAGGTTCACATTGTAATTAAAAGGAGTGAAAAATAAGTAGCAGCTATTGTAAATACATTACGTGGATCAGCAAAAAATGAGAAGGCTAACTTCCCTTTCTTTTTCAGGAAAATGTAGTTTGGATTGAGTCTTTAAATACTGCACAGGAATCATGAGTGTGTAAAATGACTTGCATACCCTGCTTACATGTCATAGAAGTGTTGATGTTGTACAGCTGTTTTATTGGGAAGTGCTTTCACTCATACAGGGAATTCTTGACTTTCTCATATATATTAACACTAAGAGGCCACATCAACGCTCCTTTGTGTATGATAAAAATATCAGGTTGACTCAGATACCCTCCGATAATAAGGTTGGGTGTATTTAAGACAAAATAATGTTCAATTCAATTAAATCTAAAGCAATATTAATGATAATGGCACTGAGACATCGCTAACATCCACTAGGAAAGTGGAATCTGAACTAACACATCAGTCACTTTTAATCATTCTTTTTTCCACTATTGTAAATATAAAGACATATGATATGCATGTTAAAAAACAATATATTTCTTATTGCAAGGCTTATGCAAGATTTTATACGATCAAAACGCTGCATTGATCCTTTAACCACACATCCACAGTTGGTAGAAAACTAACACGCCGGGCTGCAGATGTATTCAGCTCAGAAGACTCTCCCGTCTAACTCATGTCATGTTTACATGTTTGGGTCACAGACAGTGATGCTGTGTGAAATCCTTTCATCAAAATTTGCTTCAGCTGTGTTGGAGTAGAGTCGCCTCAGGGGTGCACTATTTGACAGTGTAGTCTTATCTAGACTGTTAATTTTAATTTTAAAATCCACTATTGTGTCCCTGAGCAAGACACTTAACCCCTAGTTGCTCCAGAGGCGTGCGACCTCTAACATGTATAGCAATTGTAAGTAAGTAATTGTAGTGTCGCTTTGGATAAAAGCAGCTGCTAAATGAATAAATGTAAATGCTTCACAATTATGTAAAAAAAAAAAAATGTATTTTTTATTAAAGCAGCAATCAAATGAAAAAACAATTTTATGTTTTTCATTTGTTGTTATAAAGTTGCTGATGTTGTGGAGAAAATTGATGATTTAAACATAATTCTCCAGCATTTTGGAAAAATAATAATTTAATGTCTCGCTGACCTACATTTTGATCTGAGTTAAAATAGTGTATTAAGGACTGGACTTGCTGCATGTAATCACTGAGGCGAGCTGATGGAGGTTAGAAAATTGCTGTAATGGTAAGCTAAATGCTCATTAACCCACAATATCTCATTTCCTACTTCCACATGTGTTCATAACAACATGCATGCATACCATCCATCCATCCATCCATCGTCAACCGCTTATCTTGCGTACAGGGTCGCGGGGGGGCTGGAGCCAATCCCAGATGACATCGGTTTCACCCTGGACAGGTCGCCAGTATGCATGCATACATACAACAAAAAATAAGACAGCTTTGAAGTCAATAGCGCACCTTTGGTAGGTAGACTAGCTTTCACATATTGCTGTCCAATTAGTGAACAGACTGTAATTACAAGCAGCTGAGTGGGAAAAATGTTTACGTCAGCCTCCCAGTTGTAGTCAGAGTCCGAGATATTTGGTATTTCTAAAACGATACAATAGCTTGCACTTGGTCCACCAGTGGCAAAATGGCTACAAAGCCACCAGTGCAGGCAGTTATAATTAAATAAAATCTCTTATTACCACTAATGCAATCAATTCAGCTAATAAAAAAGGAGCTATACACTGTTTATCTGGTTTTAGTTTAACTTTAGCCACAAGCAACATAAAGCAACATAATAAATAGGCCCTTTATCTGGAGTGACTAAAAGGCAGCATAAAAGCTCCCAAGTTGAATAACAAGAGGTTTTCTGCTTCTTTTGCTTGAACATCGCTTGAATGCAGCATAACAAAGCAAATCAGCATATTACCCAGAATGCCTGAGTATTCCTTTAATAATGTAGGGGAAAATTACCTAAAATTGGAAAGCAGCACAAAGGTGAAATGTTTCATTCTTGACATAAATTACAAAGCCTCTGTTGGACGGCGCTTTAGTGTTTTGCAGGGTGAAGGGCCACGAGCCTCCAGCATGTTCCTGTTGGAAGAATAATACTAAAGTTCAGACAATAACAGTTGATGAAGGCTTTATGAAAGGATTTCACTGTCATTCAACCTCATCTGATGTTTTCTGTTTCATTACACATAAGAGCTGGTATGCACAAAGCCTCTCAGAATAGAAGTGCTGAACCGTGAGTGGATAGGGAGAGATTTAATAAAAATGTTCTTTCAGTTCTGGTAGATTTGCTCATCTGTTAATCTACTATTCACAGTAATTCCCAAGAATATAATGAAAAATCATGAAATTTTGCCTGCAGTGTGACAGTTTGCTAATACCTTTGATCATAATAGAAACTTGCTTTCACCGAAAATATCAGAATAACTGTCAACTGCGGTTTCTGACACTGAGATAAATTAATTTTAATTCACTGTATAGCTATATTCAGTTACTGTGATTAAATTTAGTCTTATCTTTGATTCATGACAGATAATTGGAAGTGTCACTCTAAGCCCACTCTATAATGTATAGGAAGAACATTTTTATGAATAAGGAACACACAATTTCAAATCAGGTGGATATTCTTTTGGACAAACCGGTCCCAGTTCAGTAACACTCCCATTGTGCTGTTATCGGCTTGAAAAAATTTTTTGTAGTTCCCACACGTCTGTCCCCACCGTGATACTCCCAGCACCTGAGAATGTTTTTTGTACAAGAAAAAAAAACCCTGAAATGATAATTCTAAAAATAACTTTCATATAATCAGTGTGTTTGTACGGTAGTTTGACAGAACAAGTGCATTTGCAGAAAAAAACTCACCTTCTTTGAATGAATGAACATGCTTGAATCATTGTCAGAAATTTTTGTAGTATCTCATTTAGCACCAAAAAGACTACTCTCGCTACCTGTGTGCTTTGTATTTCTCTTTACTCTGATATTATAGCCTATATCTGCTGTCCAAGTGTATACCTAAGAGTTAGTGTAACTGCAGCATGCTGACCTGTAGATTGCTTGTGGACAGCAGCCGTGATGCTAATAGCTAACAATGATAGTAATAATATGAATTGCAGTTTTCTGTACAGCTAGCCTCCCGAGTCCATCCTGATCTTGTTGCTGGGCTCTGGCCCTGGTTCCCCATGATCCTCTTGACTCCTAATATCACCTTTCACCGCCGGCAGAGCGATGGTTAAAGGACCTTACAAATATTAATAAAGGTCACTGCCAATCATCTAGGGTGTTTTTATTTCTTGTTGCTGTCAGCACAGGCAGTGTAGCTGAAAACGAGAACCATTTCTTGGTGGAAATAAAAGGCTTCACTTACAAAAGAATCACTGTTAACATTTTTGCTTTCCAACTTTGTTGCGTTGTTCATGTTTTTGTCTAAGGCATCTTTGCTGGGACATACTAATCTTTACTTTGCATCACTTCTGATATGACTTGCTTATGCAATTCTCCAATTCTTAGCCGTGAAGCTGATGTTTAATTAAAAGTTTAGAAATTAATATACATGGTCTCATTCTAAGCAGCATTAAAGTTTGTGCTCCAGAGGTATTTTTTAAATATTATCATCACATGTTTAATGCCATTCTATTTGCATCTACTAGTGATTTACAATTCACATAATCTCTCTCCGAGTTGTAAAACGGTTTTGGGAAACCCCAGAGTCAGGATGGCTCAAAAGGCTAAATTAGATTTTATTGGATGTTTTAGCGCATGAAACAGGCAGGAGAAGTATTGTCACTGTCAATGTTACTGTTAAATATAAAAGGTTGTTTAGTTAACGTTTTAACTAAAAAAACTTTTACATGAGAAAATCTTTCCTTTTCACTTGATGAAAAAGTGTCTGCACATTATTTTATTTTCTGTAATCAAGTAATAATTGTCATATTTTTAGCTTTATAGTTTAAGGCAGGAATGTCTGTGTGGAGTAAAAGAAAATCATGCAGCTGACAGAGGAGTTAAAGTCCTATTGCTCCTGTCATAGCTCATGAGAGGCTATATAACACTGTTCATGTCTTAGGGGGAGGGGAAATCAAGATATGTATCTGTTTGTTAAATCTTTATGAATTCTGAATTCTTTGAAAACACAAATGCAGACTTCCTCCAGGATGATCTGGTTTCTCTGCTTCTGTACATGTGAGTTGGTCATGTGTCATTTTCAGCCCAACATAACGTGTATTTTTCTACTATTATGAATGTTTGGATAAAAGGGAGCATGTTTTCTGCATTGTGTTTGAGCTTTGATTGATTTAGTGGAATCCAGATCTATTCCAGTTTACTGTCATTGATGAAAAATGTACAGTAAACATCAAAACATGGATGTGTGTATTCCCCAGGATAGTTTTGGTTGAAAGTCAAAAAAGAAAAGTTGCAATGAGGCATTAGAGTATGATTATTCCTGTACATCTTAGATACCAAAAATTCTGGTCTGGTCACTGGTTTGTCTGCATGAAAGTCTCTGTCGTTACTTGTTTTCATTTTCATTTTGAAAGAAATCACTTGAATGCTTCATATCTAAGAGTTCAGATCTCATTTGATGTTTTTCCAAAGCTGGGTAATCATTAACTTTAACAATACTTCACTGCACTGCCATGAACAAATGACCACACACCCACTTGTTTGCTTGAAGAATAAATCAGTGATTACCGGTGTAAGACCTTTTCCTGCACAGACTTTTGTAAAGCTTCTCTTTTTTCTGTAATGAATGAATAATTCTAATTAAATGACTTTTCAACAGAGCCCGAATCAAAAGATTTAGTGTGTGTCATATGTGTCACTGCTTTTCTTTCCATTTCATTCATAAAGTTATTTCCCATTTGAATTTCAGTAATGGATTAGCAAGCACACAACATGCTAGGAAAGCCTTGTTACAATAAATAGTCTGGAGAAGATCTCAGTCTTCAGCCATTTTACAGACAAACAGCGCACGGTATGATCAGATCATGACCTGAAATTGAAGCTCTTAAACTTTAAGATTGCCTAAATACAATAAGAAGTAGTAGAAGCTGTCATAAGTAGAGAATAGATTTGTACAGTATTGACTCTGGTTGATTGTGCTCCCACTGCCTTTACGCAGAGTGGGTGCTGCAGCTACAGGACTGCAGCTTACTTACATAACATATTTCCGCAATTTCCCCACTGTGGGACAAATAAAGGTTTTCTTGTATTTTCTTATCTTAACATTTTCTTAGCGCTTTTACTTATGAGAGAAAGTGGCTGGTAATGAAGTGAGGGGCCTGCCGGCACAGCACACAATATATATATAATTTATAACAATTGTATACAGAAACATGCTAAGGATGAAACTCCATTCTGCTAATGAGTTCAGACCAGGGGTTTTCAAAGGGGGAGGCGGGCCTCCACAGGGCGCTCAGTGAATAGAAGAAAGAAAAAATATTTCATTAGTTATTAAAAGCAGATCACATAGAATAACCGATGTGTGTGATTTGGTTAAAGATAGTAATGGGGAAGTTTACTGTCTTTCCCAGAGTCAGAAACTAATAATTGCCATACTCTGAAGTTATGTAAAACAATAATATTAGGTTATCTTGACTTAATTAAGTGTCTGTGGGATCAAATAACATAATTATGATCCCATAGGTATCCAGGAATTGAGCAAAACTAAGCAGGTAAACTAACATGGTGAGCATAGGTGTCCACTGGGGATGCTGGAGACATGTCTCCACTAGTCTTTGAAAGCATTTATTAAAAAGTTTTTTTTTTTTACACAATAACAAAACATGCAATGCAATGTACATATAGAAATAAATGCACATCATCCAACAAAGTAACTTAAAGTAAAAAAAAACAACAAGCTACTGATTACAGCATTAAATTCCATTATATATATTTTTTATTTTGAGTTGTCATCTGCCACTTTTGGATTTCCCTTTATATAAATTAAGACACTTCCACCATAAATTGGTGAGGAAGTTTTCTCCAGAATGCAGCAAATTAACTGTTTAATGCTTGAAATCTTCTGGGTGAGGCTATATATTTCAACACTGAACACTTCATCAAATCAGCGTTAAAATATCTTCTGCTCTTGTTCTAGTGAACCCAGTATTGTGCATCGCCACACACCCATAATCTGTCTGAGCCCTTATGTCCCCACCACTTTTGAACACAAAGTGACACCCTTGGTGAGGGGCCACCTTTTATCCAGGTTTTGTTTGAGGTGAGGCCCACAGTCTCAGATGGTTAAGACCATATAGTCTGTGGTTTAGCCTGCATAACCCGAGTGATAGCCTCTGTACCAGCTCTTTGACATGTTGGCTCCAGTTGTCCTCAGACCGGCCTGTCCTGCTCCCGCTGAAGGCGCCCTGGACGCCAGCCAATCGGGGCGGAGCCGGATATGACGTAGATTCTAGCGCAAGGAAGCCCCGGGACTGGCGCGCCAAATTTCAAAGGACTTCCTCCTGGGAGGAAGGGAGGCGAAAAGCTGCACCGAAGTCTGGCAAGCAACGGCGGATAAAATCCTGCAGAAACAATAAAATGTATGTAAACTTGACGAGTTAAACCCGCTGGTTGAGCAGTCGACGGCGTTTTGAGGAGAAACTCACATAAACTCGATGTGAAGCTGAGTTATTATTGTAAGTGGCAGCTTTGACTTTCATTCTGTCCTACAAGGAACTAACGTCAGCTAACTTAGCTTACTCCTGTTTCTGACTGACCGCAGAGCTACGCTTTATCACCTCTCTTATTGAGCTCTTATCTCACCGTTAATCGACGTGTGCTTGAGTAGATGTGAAGATTACACGAGGATAGATGCAGATGTTGCTCCTAAAAGGAGGTTTTGACCTGACAAGCCGATCATTTCGTGTCGGTTATTGTTTCTTGCTTTGTGTCGTGATCCCATGATTTGTCAGTGAGTCTTCGTGCAGACGTGCATGCGGTGCATTACTGCAGCTAGCTGAAGTTAACAAAGTGAAGTTGACAGTTTGTATGATCTGTTGTAAATTTAACATCTATATGTTTCTGCTTCTGTCTGACTTTAGATTCATTTTGAAATGGCAAAACGTGTTTTTGTGCTTTTATGTCGTCTGTAGTAAAGTAAATTAAATTTATAAAGTCTAAGCTTGGTTTTTTTTTCAGACACTAAGTAGAGCAATTAAGCAAAAGCCAGTTTTGCTTCAAGGACTTTTCTTTTGTTTTCTTTCAGATCAGACAGTCCTCAGCCGTTACACCCTGTCAGGCTTCCCACCTGTGAGGCAGCTGATGTCAATTGATGTCAGGAGCCTGGGATTTTAATCTCACTCACACACACATGCAGGCTCAGATGACAGCTGTTCAAACCTGAACATATTAAACGTCAGAAATCTTAAAGCTAAAAGTCACGGCTGTCAAGTTTTCTGGCAGGTTTACTTTTCAGGGTTTTGCTGTTTACTGCACCCTTTTGAATTAGCAGCACAGCAACACACAGGCTGTCCCCATTACTGAAGCTCTTTATTCTCAAATCCACCGTCTTATAGCCTCCTCTCCATGGGGGTTTGAGGTCTGTTTGAGTTTGAGCTCATAACACTGTGCAGACGCTCAATTCTACACTTCACCAACTTATACAGTTACTCTATATCTTCATTATTTATTCATGTATTCACAGCAGGACACAAGTCATCAGCTTTCCATACTAATGCAAGCATCTGTTGCTACAAGCTGCTGCACCTGCCTGTAACCTTCACAATCAGTGCTTCCACGCCTATTTTTTAGAATATTTTATCTTGCTTCAATTTAGCTTTATGAAATCAGTCAGCACTCTTTGGTTAAACCCAAATGCATTCACTTTAAGTGCTGTGCACTAGCAAATATTTGCATCACACAATGGAATACAACCTTCTGTAGCTCAGGGCCTGTCACAGATAGGGTTGTGGCCTCTGGGTTGAGCAGGTGAGGGCTTAGCGGTGGCAGACAATCAAACCCTTCAGTCATGCTGTCCGGGGTGCAGCCATGCTTCCAGTTGCTTCGGATCGGTTCGTCAGCTGGAGTCTCGGCGCGGGACCTGTACACGTTCAGGCCGACGCTGAGCCACTCTGTGTTCCGTCTGGGCCGGGCGGCGGAGCTGTGTGACGTCACGCTGGACTCTACGTCGGTGTCCCGAATCCACGCTGAGCTGCATGCAGAGAAGGAGGGGAGCGGAGGTGACGCAGCTGCACAGGAGGAGGGCTGGAGGGTCCACATCAAAGACAGGAGCAGTCATGGTGAGAGCAGGCCTGAGTCACACACACCTACAAGTCAAGATGAGACACACTCGCACCCCTAGACAGTCATTGTGGGAGAGAGGAAGAAGCAAAGTTACACACCCACTTACAGGAAATCTATGCTTCTACAGGAAAATACACTTTCCCACAGACACAAAGTGCAATTATTTGTGTGTGAGAAATAAAAAATGTAAAACAAGTCTTTGGCCCGCATACCCAGGATTGACAGGAATGCAGATACTAAGTGTTGTAGACTGGTGAAACAGCCTAACGCACATTTTTTGATGTGGGGGTGACACACACACACACACACACAGCCTTCTTCTGAATTACTAGGAGGAATACCAAAACACCTGCAGCCTGACAGGAGCCTAGCCACACAAACCAACACATACACGGCTATTAACTGCCCAAACGCAGCTGTAGACATTCACTCAAACACACACATTGAGATCTAATTGCATCTCTGAAACCTCAACTTTTTGGAAAACTTTTTAATTATCTCTCCCACCAGGACTTTTATTTTATCTAAATGGTTTAGAGTTGCAGAATTTTCCCCCGTAATCCTCCCAGTTAGATTTGTAAAAAAAAAAATCTTCTAAATTGAGTTTGATAGTGATGATAAAGAAGTAATTACAGAGCGTCTTACCTTTTCCTTTGTGAATTGGAGCATGAAGCATGACACCAGCTCTAAATTGATTATATAGAAATGAGAATGAATTCAAACCTACAGAGGAGTGACAAATTAAAGTAAAAGACCTACAGTGTATTATAAAGGGCCACAGCAGCTTCAGTGCTCCTTGGCACACATTCCCCAAATCTGTTTAACTGTACCAAAAGGATAAACAGCGTTCTTCAGGTACATATTCCCTTTTTTGGTGTTTTTTGATTAGGCCGAAGTCAAACACATCTGTCCACCATCTCCCATAGGTGTCCAGTTAGGATGAGGTCTGGTGACTGTGAAGGCGGTAGCACGTGATTCACACCATTTTCATACCTATCTAATTTTTCAGTGAGGTTGTGTAACCTGTTTGACACATCAACATTTGATCAGTTATTAATTTTTATCCCTTTTCTTTATTACCAGGATGTCTGTGATCAAAGTATGTTATTAAAATGTCAATAAAAGAATATAGAAAACAATAAGAATAATGTCATATCAGTCTTGGCAATCGCTTGCAATGTTATCTCAATTTGAATGAAAACTAATATCTGCTTTAACATGAACTGTCAATAACTGACCGGGGATCAGTGTAGGACAACAGGTTTAAAAGCTGCCATAACCAAACATTTCCTCCAAAAAAAAATCTGCCGCCTCCAATGTTTGCACAGAGCTCAGTGAGTCGACAGTATTTTTTTATTTATTTATTTTTGAGCCTTACCTCCTCGACTTATGGGCTCAACTAAGCTGTCAGAAAGTTGATTAATTGCTTAGTTGGACAGAAAATAAATTAAACGATTGTTTGATAACTGATCAGTCTAGTCCACTGACTTAATTGTAGGGATTTGCTGCTTTTCCTTGTCCAATTCAAAGTCGGACAGAGCAAACAATTTAAAATGTCACCTTGGGCTTTTAGAAATTGTTGTGGAGGAGGATACGAAATTAATCAATAACGAAAAAAAGTCTTTAGTTGCAGGCCAACTTTATAAAGAAATAAGACTTTACAGATATGACTTTTAGACATAGTTTTAAGCACATAGATTATGAGCCAGCAAAAACATATAATTAAGTTTGAAATGTATAGGTATTAAGAAAGTCAACAAAGACTTCTTCTTTCAGTCTCAAGTGGTCATTCACAGCCAAGAGCATTAAATCGATCAGATGTGAATGAAAAACAGGAGTAATAATGAGCAGAATGTTAAAGCAAATTCTATATTAAGAAGTACTTAGTGGGTTTGGGTCTTTATGTAGGTGTCAGGGACATGAGGGAAGTCAGAGATATTAGTCCGATAGTGTTAAGTGAAATCTGAAGTGCGCAGGAAGCAGTACAAGGTGAGGGAGGAGGAGATGAGAGTGTGCGTTGCGTCTTCGCTTAAGGCCGATAGACTGTGTCTGACAGGCTCCGAATCTAAACTGTGCTCTTACTGCCTAATTTTTCAAGTAATTTCACAGTCGGTTACACACATTTTTCATTCCTGCTATTAAAATTACATTTTAGTATTCACTGTGCATTTCTCATTTTGTGCTTTGCTGTCATGGCCATTTGATTGCCTTGTAGCCTTCCAGCTCTTCAATTCTGGGTCCATTTCACAGACTGTTTTACATTTACCCTCAATTCTGGAAGCTGTAAACACATTAATAGTCAACAAATAACTTTATTTTGAGGCTCAGCTTGCTTGATTTATTCTGTCTTGTTTATAGGATGTACATATATTAAAAAGTTATGTTTTGATTTTTCCCCAGGTGACTTTGCCTCCAGCTGCAACTATTGTTTGTTTTTTTTTGTTTGTTTTAACTGATCATGTGACTTAGAGGGTTTCCCAGCTTTACCTGTCTGTGCGGTCGAATGAGTCTCTAAACATCTTTTTGTGGGAGGAGCAACATACGGTGCTTATAGTGAAACATTCTGCAATAGATTTAATTTAAAGAAAATTAATCTTCTTAAATCTTCCTCTTTCTCTTGCATTGCTAGGCACCTGGGTCAATGAGGTCCGACTCCAGCCGGGCATCCTGTGGGAGCTCTCAGACAGCGACACGCTGGTCTTCGGTGGCCAGTCGGCTCCAGGGAGCCCAGAGTTCTACTTCCTCTTCCAGAAGGTCAAAGTTCGTCCGCTAGAATTTGATGCCATCACAATTCCAAAGGTAAACTTTGATTTGACAGAGATAGTTGGGTCTTTACTGCCTGATTCTGCAGAGTTTCAGTTCATTATTACAGATTTATAATGATGCTTCGCATACTGCAGCAAACAGATGAAGTCATAGATTGCACCGTTTCATATCTCTTTTAGTTTGGGATTAAACATCAAGTCTGGTCTTGTTCTGACTGCTTTGTGAAATATTAGTGTCAGTATGGTTTGCTTCAGCACAATTCAGACTTTCACAGCGGAACAAGGTTTTCCAATATAGCACCATGTTTTCTAAAAACAGTAACCAGTGTGTTAAAAACAACCAACCAAACATTTGAGTTTTTAAAGCTCTTCATCTTCAGAATGAAACAGTTGATTGGCTGTGTGCCACAGTCAGGGTAAGGAAGTCAGATAGAAGAGATGCACTAACCGATGTTGTTGTTTTATTTATTTTTCATGGGGTTTATTGACAACGAGGAAAATATAGAATGACACCATTCTTATCCTGTAATTAATTTCCCATTTTAAAGATATATGATAACATTTTTGTAATTTAATTGAAAAACTTGATCATTTATTAAGTGTAGAAATTGAACAGAAAAAGACAAATATATTAGTGAGGCAAACGTTTTTGAAACAAGTCTGCCAAAGAAACGATACCGGCACCTGATGGATATTTACATTTGACCTTTACAGCATTAACTTCTAATTTTTATTTTTATCTTGTCTCCAAGGCGGGCACCTTCTCCTCCGACTTACAGAACCGGATCAGAACCAATCTGGACCGAAAGGTGGCCACCAACCTGGACCTGTCCAAGCTGTCCATCAACCGGGCCACAGTCATCCTCAACTCCATCGGCAGTCTGAGTAAGATGAAGGGCAGCGCCTGGACCTTTAAGAGGAGCCACAGCCACGAGGGAACCGTCTCGGACCCCGGCTCCTCCTCCTCTCCACCTCTGGCCGTGGGCTTCGCCTCTCTGCTCCCTCCCTCCACACCTCCTTCGTTCTCCTCTTCAGCTTCAGTCCCTTCGACAAAGTCCCTCCAGCAGACCTCCAGGAACAGGAGGAAGTCGGCTCACACTGTGCTCCTCGAGGACGACAGCTCAGATGAGCCCAGAAGTCGAGGAGGTAAAGCTCAGCATAATACTTAAAAAAAAAACCCACTGCTGTCTTACTGAGCTTTCTGCAAACGTTGGAGGCTGCTATAAGGAAATGTGTATTTGGAAACTTTTAAAATGTGTTTTCTCCTGAACCCAGGTGAGTTAATGGAAAACAAGCGGTTATAAGTTTTGATGCAGACTGAGAAAATGAATGCAGAAAAATTGATTAATCACAGTTTTCAATGAATCAAAATCTAACAAAGTTAAAACAGCGGAAAAAGAGTAAATGAGTGAAATTGAGAATAATTGGGCAGCACTGCAGTCAGAGTCAAAGTTGTAGTTGGCTATTTAGCAATTTAGAGAAACCTGTCTCGCATACAAAAGCAGGCTTCTAAAAATGGAAATTCAGTGGAAAAAGTAGTGTAGGTGTGATTGCTGCTTCTTTACCATATTTTAAATGTTTTGTTCAGCTATAGCAGGAGTCATGGAGGACGGACAGAGAGCGAGGGGGAAGAAGAGGAGGCGGCTCTACAAGTCTGAGTCAGATGGTTTCAACTCTCCTCCTCTGCAGCTTCAGCCCAAGAGCCACAACGACGTCCCGAGGCCGCTGGAGGCCAAGCCCTTCCCCGTTGGCATCAGGACCATTGGCAGTTTCCACGGCGCCATGACGAACAGCAGACTCAACCACCAGCTCATCCAGACATCGTTCACCAACCCTGCTATTCACAAGCAAGAGGTGCAGACGATGCACCGGGTCCAGACGGTGATGCGCGGCAACATCGCAGCTTTCCGCCAACAGAAACCTGCCCACAGTTCTCCTACAGCGCAGAGAGGCAGGCGGAGGGCTCACAGCTCTCCGGTTTTCTCCCCTTTGGTGGTGGGAGGGGAGAACTATAGCCACGCCTCACCTTCAGTGAGGATCCGTACAGAGGAGCGAGGCAGAGTGCAGTTAAATAGATTTCACCATCCAGCAAGGTAAGACGTTTAAAGAGGCATAAATATCTTCGCCACCAACCAAGCCCCTTTTATTTATTTGTAAATGTTTTATGTGATGCGATTATTGCTGCTTTAGAATTCTTCTGAAGGCATAGGTTTGTTTTGTCCCACCTCTACTTGAAGTCTTACACAAAGAGGATTTAAAATTTCACAAAGTTTTTCAAAGCCAGAAGTGTCAAATATGTGAAGAAGAGAAATGCAAATTAACTGAGATATTGATGCCACCTTCCACTTTAAGTGTGATAACAACACATAGTTAATGTCCCACCTTAGTTTTATGTCTGAGACAGTTTTCTAACACAGTTGATCTCAGTGTGTGGATATCTACTGTATAAAAATGGGTTTAATTGTGAACTGATGGCTGATATAACAAGTAATGTAACTGATAAGCTATAAACCTATAAACTATCCTTAAGCAACTTGTCCCTTCCTTTTTTCCCTCTATCTCACCACCTTTTTTCTTTTCTCCTTGCAGCAAGCGACGTGGCCGCCCCAGAAAACACCCTCTCCCTCCCCGGCCTTCTCTGCCCTCTCCATCCTCCTCGTCCTCCTCTTCCACCTCCTCTGCGTCCTCATCCTCCGGCTCCTCCTCTTCCTCCTCTGAGGATGATGACGATGAGGAAGACGAGGAGGTGGCGACCGGGGTGGTGGAGCCCTGCGCGGCGCCGCAGTGTCGGCTGCCCCAGCAGGACACGGTGCAGTGGATCCAGTGCGACGTGTGCGACGCCTGGTACCACATAGACTGTCTGCACATCGACCGCAAGAAGCACGTCGACCCCAACGCTGACTTCCACTGCGGATGTCGCTGATATAACAGCAACCTAGTTTGTGACAGTAAAATAAAATGCTCCAGTTTAGACGTTCAAGTTACCTCACTTTTCTCCCTTAAATGTTTGTCCTTCAGGCGCACTTGTGGAAATCAACAGATTTCATTAAAGACAGGCTACTACTTTTTCTTCTAATGTCCACTGAGCTGTTCTATCTAAGCGTGCAGTGCTTTTCTCTCACCTCAACAGCAACGGGTGACAGCAAGAAAAATAGTTGCCTTCAGTTTTTACATCCAGATCTTCCCAAGTTTGAGGATTTGTGACCCAACATTCACACAGCTTCATCACAAACGTATTACCCACTCAGTTTCAGGGCTCGGGCTTTGGAGATAGAGGCAGAACTGTAATGAAATGTCTCAGGTCGGATTTCATCATGGCTTTTGAATGCCTCGAGAGATGCGATCAGTGCGGGAAAACATGATCTAGTGTTTCTGAGTACGCTCCCACCGAGGCTGTTGTTGACCAGCGGGCAGGCAGCAGCAAGATTAATGAAATGTTGCAGATCAGGCTGCCACAGCAGGAGTCTACAAAGGGCGATTGAGCTTTCTTGATGTGTCAGTGCAGCCACATTGACTGTTTTAGTGATCAGGCCAGCTTTTTAGGGCAGAATAGTGCCTTCAGTGATCCCCAACCCCTTCCCCCAAGTGATAATAAAAATGTTTTGGTACAGCTTTCCTGGGTGGCAGCTGCTGTCTAGGAGTGGGCGTGTGATGTTTCAAGACAATTAAACTCCAGGAAATGTCAACAGACTTCTATTGTTGCTGCTGATGAGAGGTGCTCTGGGGATGATAATCAAATGTTTGAAGGCACTTCTTGCAGAAGCAGCTGCTGGATTTGGAGGGTGGATGTGTGTACTGTGGGACTGTGTTGTTAAAAGATGTCTGAGTGCAGCCTGGGAGTGTGGCTGCTACTGGTTTGGGGAGATTCATTACCAGTGAAATGTCATGAAATGTTCTCTGCTGATTTCGCAGGATAAACAGAAATGATATCATCGTCTCTGCTTGGTGGGTTGAGACTTGATGTCACAGATGATTTTACAGTCTTCTCTTCAGATCAGTCTCCACCTTAAGAGTCTCATCACACTACTGAACTCTTGGGCCAGAGTGGTGTCCTGGGTGAAACGGCTGAACTTGACTGAACTGTTCTCCACTACTGAACAGTAGATGTTCACGTATGTTTGCTCAAGAGCTGCTTGAGTAAGATCAAATCAAAATGTGGAGCTCCAAATTCTCTTAAGCACCTTTCCATTATTTAATTCTGAATTATAAGTCTGGTTGGCTCACCTGGACAAAAACTCTCTCTTTGTAATTAGAGGAGTAAACATTTTACCTTCTGGCACACTTGTTCAATCTCTGTAATAGTTCTTATCCAAAGCTCTTTAGAGAATATAGTCTGGGGAGTTTACTTATTTTTTTTACTTTGGTCATACCACTATGGCAGACCTGCAGTTTTTTGAGTGAGAGGAAAATGGGAGGAAATGTAGAAAGTCTTGAGCAATACATTAGAAAAAAAAAAAAAACTTTAAAAAACTATTTCTTGAACTTGTTAATGGCATGTTATGACTAATGATTGCTTTCTGCAATGTCAAATCAGATTTTCTCCATCTTTGGCTTTACTGAAGCTTAGAGACTGATTACACAGTGACTCTTGTGCTACTTCACTGCCTTCTCTCGGCAGGATGGTTAGCTGCGCTAACTAAATCATTGCTCAAGTAGCTGTTGAGAAGAAAACATCTGATAACTGGGTTGGGTTCAGTTCATTTCCAATCCAAAACAGTGTTTGTGAGATCCATAAACCCGTGTTTAATGTAGTTAATAAATGTAGTGTTGCTAGACATACAGCTCTTAGTTTCACTTGAAATAATTTAATTGACACTTTGAGGTTTTGACAGAATATCACCATGATAACAACCTACACTTTTTAAATTGTATTTAAGGTTACGTCACCTCACTGCAGTAATACAAGATCAATTATATAGGAATTAATCTAATAGCCTAATACAATAATACAGATTGTAAGGACCTGTTTGGACCTGTTGACCAGTTGTTACTGAAATGTAAAAAAAAAAAAACGTTTTTGAGTTTTCTGTGTTGATCTTAAGTCTGTTGTATTCTGGTTTTGTATGTCTTAATTGTCTAAATTTATTTTCTTTGCAGTTTCATCTGCCTGTAAAGACGCACATGTTGCATATTGTTTTTGTCTCAAATGTTGAGCTCTAAAGATATTTAAATGTCTGTCTGTTATCCAAGCTTGACTCAAAGAGAAGCGCCATCTTCACCGCATCACTTATTTTGGTTGCAGCGTCATGCTGTGTGCACCTTTTTTCTCCCCTCTTTAAATTTGCGTGCCAAACAGTTGTAAAGGTCTTTTAAAACGATGTTTTCCCAAACTACAGTTACAGTTAAATGATCTGCAATGTGCAGCCGGTGAGATACTTTATAATTGGCAAGAAGGTAAATTTGGCAGTGTGATAGAAACTGTAACAACCAGAAACATTGAGAAAAGGCAATTTTCAGTGCAAATTACTACTGAAGCCTCAGCTCATTTAATGTGTCACACGGCTGTTTGTATCCTAAAGTTAAAGATACTGTCAACATTTTGAGGCAATGCAGATGGACAGTTTTAAGAACATCCTGAGGTTGACAGTGGAGCTGCAATAGTTGATTAATAGATTAACCATTTGTAAAAAAAATGTAATCGATTAATTATTTGTTATTTATTGAGCAAAAAGGCCAAAAATAAGATGAAGAATCTGCTGCTTTTCTGTTATGAATAATTTTAAATTTATTCTCTTTGGGTGTTTTGTTGAACAAAACAAGCCATTTCAAGAGATTATCTGACTGTCGGGGTAATTGTAATTTGTAATTCACAATATTTTGATAGTAGAAATAACTAAAATAATGGACATTTAATCATAATTGAAAATAATTGTTAGCTGCAAACCTGGATTTATAACAGTGAAGCTTCCAATAGCTGATATTTCATCGTGATCAAAATCCACAACACTTCACTTTACGTAACGACAAATAAATGAACAGTCAACTTCATTCATGTTTGACGAATATCAAACTTCCCTGCCGTATTTATAAACTGCTGTTATGATAACGAAACAAGCATCGTCAAAGTCATCAGTTGAACACCAGTTGACTACTGTCTGATATTTGATAAATCAGCCTTTCATATTGATAACCACATGACTAACAGTTCTTTGCAGAGCTGCAGTATTTGCCATGTGCATTGCCTCAAAGACAAACAACTTACATCCTTTAAGGCCAAGATTGATCATTGCACTGTTGTGATCACGTCACTGTCTCAGTATTTCATTTGTGCCATCTGCAAAAGCAAAACCTATAGAGCCTTCAAGCATTGACAATTTTTACTCAGTTAATTATTCTGTGTAAATAGTGTTAAAATCCCTAAATACTGGACTCTTAAGAAGAAAGCACCCTTAGAAATGAGGTCAGACATCTTTATTCAAAGGAATTGTTTTCTAAATCAGGGCACATTTCATAGATCAGTTTTTCGCAAAGCTCCAAAGCAGAGGTTCACAGGACTTTGTTTTTTTTTCATTTTTTTTTTCACACTGCCTTCACTTTAATTATCACATTGAAATGCAGAAACACAGCACAGTTTGACATTGTTGGTTTTGCCGGGTTGTACAGAATTAAACCAATTGTCATACTTCTCTGAGATGCTGTCAGCATCAAAGTTATCAGGGAAGAAATAAAGAATATTCAGAAAATGTATCTTTGCATTGTCTGTTTTATCTTCACAGCTAAACTCTTTTCTGTTCCCGAAGAACATATCCAAAGTCTGTGATTTAAAACACATTTCATTTATTATAGATTCTTCTTACGCATCCAGCTCTAGTCGTGATTGATGAAACATTGATATAAGAAATTTACATTTTGTTTTCCTCCAGTCTTTTGGCAGCGATGTGATAAATCTGGTTGTTATTTTCATTGTTGTTTTCTTTGAAACAATCACAGCAGAGTATGAGTCAACAAGCAAAGGCAACATCCTTATAATTGAAGCCCATTTTTCTCATCTTTTTTTTTTTTTTTTTTTACTTAATAATGGATTTGTCTTATCTGGGTTCTCCATGCATACAGTTATATGTATTCATAGAATTACTGCTTACAGCACTTCTGGCTTGATGGTTTAAAGAGAAGACAACCGTGTGCAGTTATGATACATTGACCTGCTGACACATGGACACAGATACACATGGATATTTTAATGCAGATTACATTTCTATTATACTTGTGTATTTTACATAAAGTCCAACATGTAAAATACCTTTAGGACTTAGTGCCATATACACACTCGCTCCTCATTCACTCACTCTTGTTGCATGGAAGCTAAATAATTATGCAGTGTACAGTAGTTGAAATAATTTGGCTTGATTTATTTCCTGGTATATTATGCATGCACATAACATTACATAAAATAAATAGAATGTGCAAATAACGTACAAACATACTTAACTATACATACCCTAAAGTAAATTGGCTTGTATGCACAAGCAGATTAACGGGTGCGCCTGCACATACATGCTAAATGACCTAAATCCATATACTTACCTGCATCCTTACATACAGCCATACTTACACACACACACACACACACACATCTAAATGCAATTTAATAGTTAATGTCTATATTCAACCCCCTCATTCCCTCCCTAGTAAGTCCCTACCACCACCCCGAGATTCAACAGCTAGGGGACCTTCTGACCAACAGCTTATGGTCTTTCCCTTAGCATAATGAGATCGTGCAACCGAGAGCTCTAATTATTGTTTGATGCGCAGACAGAGGAACCTGAGAAATGTCATTTAGCAGGCACAATAAGGGGCAGCAAGGAGTCTCCTTGTTTAGAATTTCTGAGAAAGATTCGGTGACTTGTAACCAAAAGGACTTTTTCAGGGCATTCACAAAACATGAAGAAAAGTATTGCATCTATGCAGCCTTGTAAAGAAAGTTTATGAGGAGATGTTTCTAACTTGATCAAGTGTTTTATTCTAGGTGTTAAATAAGTTCTACGTACGAATCTTAAGTGAATGGCTTAGTGATTAGTATTATAAAAAAAGTATTTCCAAGCTATTTCAGGAGAATAGAGCTTAAATAAGTTTGAATAGCAATTGGTTTATAGGAGCTTTACATTTTTTGGCAACACATGGTTTTTACCGTTCCTTTGGTGTGATTATTGAACAGTTGATTTGTAAGCTCATGTTTTGGGAGTTTGGAGCCCCATGGATCTTCATGCACCTTTAAGACAGAACGGAGCCTCAAGGATAGAAAAAACAGAAGGATTGTGCATTCCTTGTGTGTCTTGTGTTTGGGTGTGCAGTCTTTCGGGTGGACCAGTATCTGTCTTAGCGCGTTCTTGGGTTTAAAAAACACAGGGATGTGGTGTGTGTTGAAAATCCTCCTGAGTTTCTCTGATACTCGAGACACGTATAGAATCACAATGTTGTGTTTACTCTTCTTTTGCTCATCACCTGTATTGTTGGTGGCTCCTGGATTGTGTGGCTATTTTCACAAAGTACCAGTTTGTAAATCCATAAGCTTTAAGTGCGTCTTCTCTCGGGCTTGGGCACTTGTTGGTGCATATGAATAGTTTGACTTAAAAAAAAGCTTACTAAAGTTACTTGATGAATGTTTTTTTGTTTTACTTTTCACTTATGTTATTTAATAGTTATGAAGCTGTTATGAAACTTTCTGTCAGTTAAAAAAAGTTTAAAGATTAAACTGATTTGATAGTGTAATTACTATTAACTCAAATGAGCTTTCATATTTGGCGATGATAAATTCTATATGTATACATAATCCATCATATGTTTTGAAGGCAATTATCCACATTTAATATTTCTTCTTTTTCAAATACCTCTTGTTATTCTGAAAAAAAGAAATATGTACAATATATCAATATCTGAAGCTAATAGAAACTAAGAGGTAGTACGAAACTGCAGTTGGGTTAACTTTGAACTTTTGTCCCTACAAAATGTGCAGGGGTTCTTCAGTGTATTTTAGGTTGTGCTGGTGTTGGATGGATGAGAAAAGTAAAATATAAAGGGTTTTTATTTCAAAACTGAAGGAAATAGACTTAAAATAACCAACAATTTCAGAGTTTTTTTCCTGAGGTGGCTTGCTGTCATTTTAGAGTGTAGTAAAGATTCACTATCTCTTTTTAGAGCAAAATAAGACCTGAATATATATACACACAGACACACACAGCACACACACACAGGTTTTGAAGTCATTCTATATTCAGTATGATGCAGCGTATTTGTAACTCACGACTCAGGAACCCTATTATACACTCATGGACCAGTGGGTAGATATAGAGGGAGACGGAGAGATTGTGGAGCTGAAATGCCCACTGTCTTGACCTGCAAAGGTGGAGGGAGACAATTACATTTGTCCGAACTGTTTCCATAGCAACATTCCCCTCTCTCTCTGTATTTTTTTTGAGGTGGGGAGGGAGGAGTGGGGGAATGGGGCTGCAAGAAGCCACTCAGCACTGATGATGATGCATGAACTGAGACAGAAAGAGGGCGAAAAACCGATTCTGTTCATTTGAAACTGAGGTGGAGAGAGTGGAGGTGTAATATGTGTGTGTGCGTAATGGGTTACAGATATATGACACACACCAGTAATAAGTGAGGGTGTTTCCATCTTGTTCTTGATGCTGGTAAAGGGGGAGGTGAAATCAGAGGACTGAAAACTGTAAAGCCCATATTCCTCATCCAGCAAGTATCTGGCCAGTCACACACACACACACACACACTGCAGCCACACTCTGGGTTGCATGAGATTCTGCTGTTACACTGATGGAAAAGAGGTCACGTCAAGCCACCAGAATGTGGCTATGAATATATTTTAACCTACTGCAACAAAATACCTGTTCCTGGATATCAATGCATCAGTTAGTAACTAATAACCTGATGCTGGGAGACAGCATAATTAAATACACCAAAATTGTGAAAAACCTGTCTCACATGCCAGAAAATAATATTGTATTAGTAAAACTAAACGGAGACACTTTAAAATTGATTTCAGCCTTTTGGGGTGTGAATATTGGGCAATGCACATAGAGGACTTGTTGTCCATTCTTTGAGAGGACTGGTGTTAACACTTCCTTGAAAAACGCGTTGTGATTAATCTTCTTCGAAACATGGAATATGCAACCTCCTGTATTATGGATGAAGCTACTGATATGTTAAAATACAGATAAACATCATTATGTATTATTGATTTCCTTTATAGAATCTGCATTGATCACAAAGGAGAAATAGTAATAACATTTTTAAGCTTTAGAAATATTACAGTTTTGCACTTCCACAATGTTGGTGGAGTCACTAGAGCCAGATCTTTAAAAGAATGGTCAAGATTGATGCAGCAGTGGCCAAGAAATATCTTGACTTTCAGAGTCTGCTATTGGTTAAGCTAAAAAATGCGGAATCCTACAATTTCCATAATGCAACTCAATTGCATATTTCATTTGATCATCCCAGCCCCCTAAATCACACCCCACGCCAGCAGTTTTTAACTTTCTACTTTCACCAGCTGAGTAGTACTCCTTGTGATAAACTGAACGTCATGTTTAAAATCAGTGGAGTAAGAAAAAAAGAGAAAACATTTGGACAAGCAAGCGATGGCCATTTTCGTGCAAGTTGAAAGAAATCTTTTTTCTTATTTTCAGTTGTTGTTTCCTCATGGGCCAGCAGGGAGCAGTGTCGGCCTGGCACAGTCCAGCGGACACCCACAGAGGACAGTACGCAGGCAGCAGAGGATGAACACAGAGAGACGAATGTGTGCAGCCACTCCCTGCACATTACACCCAGAATGGAAATCATAGGTATTCATTATCCCTCTCAGAGAGCAGAGCCAATCTTATTTTGAATACTTGTGAGTGTGTGTAGAGTCAGTAGTGGGAAGTGTTAGTGGGCAGGTGTTTTTATATATCTCTATCTATATATATATCTCTATCTATCTATCTATCTATCTATCTATCTATCTATCTATATATATATCTATATCTATCTATCTATCTATCTATATATATATATATCTATATATATATAGATATATATATCTCTCTCTCTCTCTATATATATATATATATATATATATATATATATATATATATATATGTGGGAGATGTTTATACGTGTAGGTGTGTGTGTTACAGGCGGTCTTTCTACTGGCTGAGCCCTAATAGGATCTCAGGAGCAGCTGTCGATTCGTCCTAATAGCCTCTCACTTTTACATTTTGCTCTTCTCTCCTCTCTTCTTGCCTCCTCTCCTTTCATCTTCTCTCCCGGTTTCTACTATCCTCTCATCTCCTTGTTGTCTTTCTCCTCCCCTCTCTGTTTCACTTTGTTTCCTCTCTTCTCTTTTCTCTCTTCTCTTCTCTCTCTGTTTCCTCTCTCATCTCCTCTCTTTATGTTTACTTCCTCTCCTTTTGTCTCCTCTCATCTCTTTGTTATCTTTCTCCTCAAAGATCATCTTTTAGAAAAGAGAAAGTAATATTTTCTATCCTCATTTCCCTTATCCTTTCCTCTCCTTGTCTCTTTTCTCCTCATCTATCTTTTCATCTCGTGTAATTTCCCCTCCTCCCCTTACTTCCACTCTTCTTTCCTTCCTTCTTCTTTCATCTCCTTTCTTGTCGCCTCTCCTTGTGCCTCCTCTCCTCTCCTTGTCCTCCTTCTCCTTACCGCTCTTCTCCTCTCATAGTGTCCTCTCTCCTATCATTTCCTTATTTTTCCTCTCTCTCTTCTCCTTGTTTCACCTCACCTGTTCTTTCCTGCTCTCTCTTCTACTTTCATCTCTACTCCTTTCATTCTCTATCCTCTCCTCTTCTCTCTCATTCAAATCCATTTTTCTCCTTAAACTTACCTTTTTGTTCACCTATTCCATTCTGTTTCCTCCACCCAAACTCGATCAATGACGGTCTTCTTTCACTCCTTTCTCTCTCTTTTACTCCCCCCCTCCCTCTTTTTCTCAGTCTCTCAGTCTTTTCCCCCCTTCAGCTCACAGGAAATGAGATTCTGGCTTATTGGCTTATTTCCATCTGTCCCCAGTTTGACCTTTGCACGTCTCTCTCTCTCTCTCTCTCTCTCTCTCTCTCTCTCTCTCTCACACACACACACACACACACACCTAGCCACCCACTAACACACACACACACAGTCATACAAACACTCAAGTCATTTCCCCCCAGACATGCACTTCTCTTACTGACGACACACACTCAAGACACTCACACACCCTCTTGCCTATATGCACACTGTTACAAATTCCAGCATAAAACGACAACCACACACACTCAGACACTTCACTTTTCCACCCACCCACCAACACACACACACACACACACACTCGAACAGGCACCACTTCATTCCACTACATTGTTTCACCTCACAAATCACTCTAAATTGGCTCCAGCCAAAGAACACACAACCTCTCAAAACCTTTTAATAACGTCATCAATCATTTCCCTTTGACTTTGCATTGGCAACACCAGCTCTATAAGTGGCCTGAAAGTAGGTTATGATTTAAGGGGGCCCCAAGCTACAGCAGGGGCCCCCCAAAAGCTCTGAATTAATTGGTCTTTCATCTTGCGCTACATGGTCTTATATATGCCAGACACAGACTCTGTTGGGAGAGGAGCAACAACTTCATTCCAGATATATATTTTTCTCACTTTTGTTTTACAGACATGAAAAGTAAAGTTCATTCATGTGCTGTCAGAGTGAAGGGAGAAAAAGATGAACAACAGAAGACATTCAATAAAGATATCTGCAGCCTCACAAAATGATTAATGCTGCAGAATATAATTAAACAAATGATTGTGTTTTAAAGGAAAAGTGGGTCACATATCAGATTTGCCGCTCTACCATCAGTTTATAACCCAAATGTATATAATCCAACGGGGGTTTAATCTACAGCAAGTTCATAAAATATTTTATTGCAAAAGCAACATGCTCTTGCTGCTACAGCTCCAAAAGTCTCCAGCTGTACAGAAAGAAATGAGAAAAGTTTTTACCACAAGAATTTATAGTCTCAATAGCTAGAATTTCACTTTTTGTATCTGGTGGCGATTCTGAAAAGAATTGTTCCATTAAGAAGATATTAAAGTTTAAACTGGTTTATGTATAGGGAGCTTTACCTTGATTGACAGCCCACTAAGATTTCAACACTGAGCTGTAGTTGTCGGATCTTGTCCTACCTCAGCTTCAACTAGACTCCACATAGAGATATATATTGTGGAACAACACTGGGGAAAACCCTCTGTTGCCCATGAAGTAATTAATTTTACATTGCTGACAGTACAAACCACACTTGGTTCACAGTAAACGCAGTAGAACTGGTTGTTAGCATGAGCAGTAATTACCAGTGCAGAAAAGACAGAAATGCTGCATCCCAGTTCAGAGGCTGCAACCACATAAAGATTTAATACATCATAACGTATGAATAAGGTTTGTCCCAACAAATGTAGACACATTGAAATGCAGCCTTCTTTGTCCAAATTCGATAGACACAACTTTTGCACTGCTGTATTTCCTACAACGATATGATTCTCATCAACTTGTAAAATTGCAAAAACTTGCTTAAGTTAATGACTGTTTTTTACACTTTGATGGCCATTTGAGGGAAATTTAATGACGATAAACTTATTTATATACTTACGAATTGGCAAGCATCACTTGTTCACAAGCATTGCAGTTGCCTCTGTGAGATTCAAATTTAATCTGGGGAGATGGTGCAGGTTCAGGAGGACATATTTGCAAGTATAGTTAGAGAAAATCACTAACACTTCCTCCAAAATAATAGGTCTTCCCACTCCCAACCTGCCAGCCCTCATTACAGTTTTTCTCAATTGCTTAAACACTATAACCAGGCTTTTGAACTAAAATGTCATAACCATAACTCTAATTCTTCAAAAAGAACACGCATTTCTCTAAACTCTACATACAAATCCCTTCATTTCTCATTGCCTGCACCATGAGGTTATTGGGAGAGAACAACATTCAATATTGTTCACTCAAGTCAGCACAGGTTGAGCTCAATTAGCACACAGCTACCCAGATGGAAACACAAACAGTCGAAATTGATAACACACCAATCAGAAGCTTCAGTAGATATATAAAAGGACCAGAGTCAGTTCATTCAGTTTTGGAACAATGGATCCAGAGAGATGTGAAGGAAAAGGTAGAGAAGACACCATAGAGGAGAAGGAGGAAGATAAGGAGGAAGAGCAATATGGCGAGGAGTAAGAGGTGAAGGAAGAGGAACAGTAGGAGTTGGAGGAGGAGATTGGATAGGAGGAAGATGAAGAGTAGGAGGAGGCGGAGCAGGAGTATGGAGTATGTTTAGTGTGTTGTACTGTACAGTACATTAAGGAATAAAAAATGTGTAAATGTTTACATTTGTTGTTTCTTTTGTGTTCATCATGTGAAAAGGTTTTTGAGGGGGAGAATCACAAGCAACATTTCTTATAACAGTTTGCAGTATTGTTTTGAATTTATCTCACCAGTGTGAAAGACTGTGTCATAGTGTGTGTGTTTTTGAGGGCTTGTGTGTTATGTCTGAGGGCAAAGTTTGGTTTTTCAGCAAGATTGAATGGTTTTGAGTGGAGTTTCATTTTGACCTGAAAATAGGATGTTTGGGGAATTGGGTGAGAAGTTGTGAATTTGTGTTTAGAGTTTTGAGAAAAAGAGGAATCATTTCAAGAAATGTGTTTAAGCATTTGAGAAAAACTGCCACTGCTCACAGAGCAACTAACATAGTACAAAATCCCACCTCTCAACTCGTGCTTCACCCTTCTCCCATCTGGCTGTAGATACAGACAGCTGCTCTACAAAAAGGCACGCTTTGGGAAAAGTTTTGTAACCTGAACTATAAGAGCGTTAAACTCACAGACAAGTTAATGTCTAATATCTACATATGTATATATGTGTACATTGTCTGTACATGTGTACTATATGTAGTTTATGTGTAGAATTCATGTTGAAGGTGCTCGCTTTCTACAGACTGTGAAAAAAAATTTCCTCCACTGAGGACAATAAAGAATTAATCTGAATCTGAATCTAAGGCAGCTAATCAAACTTCCTCAAAAGAGAAAAGACATCATACTGCGCATTAATGATCATTTACATAAAAGAGCACTGATCAAATTAGGGTGTGGATAAAACAAATAACTCAAGGATTACCATCTTAGGTTCTTGAATGACAAGTTGATATCACAGATAGAGTCTGAATTTGAATAACAGTACGTGAAAACATCATGAAGTAATGACTCTTTGATTGGTGAATAAACTCTTCCATAAACTCTTCCGGCGCGTGACCTTTGTCATTGTGTCCCTCGTCCCTCCCGTCTGCTTCCTGTCATCTCATCGCTATCAAACGAGAATATCTGACATTCCTGCTTCAGTGATCAACACTAAAGGGTGTCTGTATGAATGAGACAGATAGACAATTTAGTCTGCATCACTTTGTTGATCCAACAGGAAGCTCCAGCAGAAACAGATCCTCAGGAGAGTTTGCAGCTCTGCTCAGCACATCCCGAGAGTGTCTCACTACAGGCTCTGATCTAGAATAGACTTTCCTGTGAGGCAGAAACATGGCTTTCCAGTGTAGGGGGACATCAGCAAATTAGCAAGACAAAGAAACCCAAGGCTGAACATGTTAAATTGAATTAATATTTCAAAGGGGAAACTCTCCCTCGGATATGCTCTCTTATCATCAATCTGTGATGTTCAGCTCATCCCATAAATTATTTTGCAATAAACTCCACTCATTTTTGTTGAACCCCCCTTGCTAATGTTAACCTACTAACATTACTAGATTGGTTAGTTGATTTTAAGTCATACTGAAAAAAAAAAGGTAAAAGTTTGATTTAGAAAATTTGACACTTTGCTGCGCCCTAGATGGATAGATGACTTTGAGAGAGTTGGAGTTGGAGAAAGACGAGCAGACAGAGAGATGAAATAGATGAAGAGAGTGAAAAAAGAGTGAACATAATGGAACAATCCCAGTTCGTGTCCAGTGTGCCCAGCTCTGGTTTGTTAACGGTGTCTGTTTCGGACCTGTTAAGGTGCAGCCTGATAGCTGTGGGGACACACGAGTCTCTGTGGCAATTATCTGTCAGTCTGCTGCAGGATGAGCTGCTCAGACACTGAAGCCACTGCAGAACTTTGCAACTAAGTGGTTTGGCGCTGCAAACAACTCAGCTCAGTCTGCTTGGAGGGACAAGAAGCAGTTAGTATGCGCAGCGCCAGCAACAGTGCATCTCCAAAATGTCTTCTTTGGAAAGATTTAGATAAAATAGTTGGGTTATTTCACTGACAGTCATGTACTTCTTACAGGTCCAGCTTGTCACATAAATAATAAATGTTTTCTATCCGGGTAGACAGCAACATCAGATAATTATCATAAAAGTGATTAGCAGGCAGATCACAAGTTAGTAACTAGTTGGATTTTACTCATTTTGTGTAATTTTGTCATGAAAAGATATACTTTTAAAATGCAAGTTAACAGTATATGTGACTCACATACATTAACACACACACGCACACACACTAACTTTACACTACATTTATACAATAACTGCTGTTATAATTATCTTTTTATAATCTTCAGACATTTTATGACTTTATTGGGCAGTGACAGTAGAGAGATGATAGGGAATGAAATGACTTAGAGATGGAGAATGACCTTAACAACTATAGCCATCAAGGGAGTTGCTGTTCAGAATAAATATTATTGAGATTTGGCAGTCAGCAGAGACTCCAGGAAGTCACTGCTCACGGCCATAAAACAGTGAACTTTTACACTCTGTACAGATTAAACAAAGAGATATACAATGTTAATTATGAACTTTAGAAGTGCTTGTGGGTGGATTTTGTTTCCTTTGACCAGGGCCAAGCTAGCTGTTTTCAGTCTTTATGCTAAGCTAAGTGAACTGGCTGCTGGCTACAGCTACATAGTTACTGTCGAATATGAGATTGGTATCTAACTATATGCAAGAATGTTGCATGTTCCAAAACATTAATCTATTCCTTTAATAAACAGCACATATCCTGGCTGCGTACTCAGAAACTTTGCTTTTTCAAACATGTGCTCACTCTGGAATTGTATACACATGCTGTGCATCTTTACACCTACATTATGTGTTGTTGTCTATATGGAGACATAAACCAAGCTCCACTGGGTCTCCACCACCTGGCATCATTGCTAACTTCAACTGCCATTCTGCCATATTTCTTATTGTTTGTGAAGTAAATATATTCTCCCCCATTAATCCCCATCTATTTTTGACAGTTTGAGCCTGGCAGTTTGGTCCTCCTTTCCTTTAGGTGACCGACAGTGTCAGTTGTCTTTTACAACAATAACATCAACATCAAATGGCCGTACTGGAAGTTTTTGCTGGACTAAGATAATCAGTTTAGATAAGCTGTCTGTTTATGCTGGATAGAAGCACAATATCTTCCTTATACAATATTTGAAAGATTTTGCTGATACTCATGACACTGGAGACAACTGCAAATACAGACTGTATGAGTCATCCAGCGCCACCATTTGAGAGAGACAGTCTTTCAAACAAGGGCCAGATGATGGTATCTTTGATGAGGACTGCGTCTCATTTCTGGTTGACATATTGGAAAAAATCAGTACTAGAGATACGTAATGATACAAATCACTCAAATCTATGCTTTGTGTTATAGAACAGTATACCTGAACCATCCCTGTGCCTCGAGGGATCACGTATGACAGATAAAAGCAAAGTAAACAGAGCAGGAGATTGGGAGAAAAGGCAGGTAAAGCTATTTTAAAATAAACAAACCAGGCAGGAGCGTGATCAGGTCCTTTCCGCTTAGTGGACACTCTGCCTGCTGTCCTTTATCCTCTAGTGTCCCATTAAGTCGGGGAAGAAACGTGGAAGAGAGAAGCACTGACGGCGCAGTGTGATGCCAAAAAGCAAACAAGTAAGCTGGCACTTGCAGACCACTCAGGCATCAGGATAATAAGGACCTTTCAACAATACTTGGTTGTTTTCCTCAAATTTAGTCTGTTTCCAACAATTCGCAAGAGAAGTTCAAATACAGAAAAGGTTCTCGCCAATGGTGCAATTGCATCTGGCAAACAAAGGCAGTGCTGTCCCCCAATTGCCTTTTGTGTGCAGCTGGGTAAGGCATCAATTACTGTCAAAACCATTTCAATGGTGGATGAGCAGCAGTGTCTGATTGATACAACTGTTATGATAACATTGTACTGTTAGACTACCTTTTATGTGGTGATAGCTAAAGGGTAGTCTGGGGGACAAAGTCAAGCAGGGAGAAGAAAGAAAGAAAGCGAGAGAAGGGGGGGGGGGGCAAAGAGAGCGGGATGATGGATTAATTGAATAGAATTACATTTCCATTTTCTCTGAGGAAGTCGGAAGGGACAGATCGCCACAAGAGAAGAATGAACGAGATAGGAAAGAGGAAGGTATTCGATGGAATTAAGAAAATGAGACTGACGAAACAGAGAGACTGAGAACAGGAAGAAAGAGAGAAAGATAGACAGACACGGAGAGAAAAACTGTAGCAATAAAGACTATGATAGTATGAGACACAAAAGCCCGTTCAGACATGCACTTTATTCTGTAAACTGCTGGCAGTACAGATTATTATTATTACATTAAGTGGGATGATTTTAAATCCATGGTGAAGAGGGATCAGGTGTCTTTATTTTGTTTATTTACTGATTTTTTGTGGATGTGCATTAATATGATGTAATAATATAGGCCTACTGTATAATGTGAGAATTTATACAGTTTAGGCTATAATTATATGAATTATCTTGGTTGTCTATTCTAATGGATCTCCAAATTTCAGCTTGAGTCATCTTAAATCTATTCAAATAACCAGATGGCTGGATGTTTTTCTCCCACTGTTGTACAAATAAAAAAAATGCTAATCCTTGTGTCCAAGCTGCCTAAACTTTTATTAGCCACAAAAATCAAAGCTCTTCTGACACACTGAGAAAGATAGACTTTTGTTTTTAAATGATGAGATTATTCTGACAATCATCTGTTTTTACTTTTATTGTAAAAAATGTGTCCATCGTTTTATTGTCTCAATGAATCTCTCTAACCTGAATTATGAAGACCTTAAGTAGCATCAAGGCACCTTTGTTTGTTTATCTATCCTACATGAATCCCCTGTACTTAACTTTAGCTAAACTGGACATTTTCCCCCCATGATCATGCTTGCTCTGCTATATGACACCAGGACTGCCTGACCCACAGTTTGAGAACCACAGGTCTCTCTGTAAATATTAAATGCTGATACATGTAATACAGTTTAGTGTGTTTGTACAGCCCTTGTATAATTAAGGGTTAAGCTTTTTATTTTTGTTTGGCATAGGGGAATTAGCCTAATTAATTAAATTGCTCATATCATTGGAATTGTATAATGATGATATGATTATATCATGTTATTGTTTTATAATGTTATGTTTACCAATTGTAACTACAAAACCTCAATGAGTTTGTTTTTGTAAATTCAATTGGTAATTCAATTGAGCTATGGCTACAGACATGGTACATTTCTGTTTTATTTCAAATCAACTCAAATTGAGTTGAACCGAACTCGTCTAAACCAAACTGATCTGAACGAAATTGAAACAAAAGTGAACTGAATTGAACTGACTTGAATTGAACAACCGAGACACCAACTGAAACAGCAACTGAGACAAAAAAGCAAGACACCAGGCGCACGCGCGCACACACACACACACACACACACACACACACACACACACACTCATTAAAGACATTAAAGCTTTATGATAGTTGCTGGTGAGGGTGAATCACAGTGTATTAACAGACGTCACTGAGCAGCTAGTGACCGGCTGCAGCGGAATATGGCCGCGTGCGTGTGTCAGATAAAGTGGCTCCGTAATTGGACGAGACAGTTTAATGGCTTCGCTGCAGCCATTTTGGGGTCAGCCGGTGAGATGGGTGAGCTGGGGCTCGCCGGAGGTTCGGAGATTAAAACACCGGCAGAGCTGAAATGACGTGACCCGCTTTGACATGGCAGGTGAACACGTTTGATGCACAAATTCAATTTCAGACCCATAAACTACAAAGATTGTGCTGTTATTGCTTTTGTTGCCTATTCGAAGTCTCTCTATCTCATCCTCGCGCACCTTGCTGTGATGAAAGATTTCTGATGCTCACACACAACTGAAACAGCGCGCACACACACACACCTGCACAGATAATACACACCTTTTGATGCACAAACACACTCTATGCCTACACAGCTGCAAACAGACACACACACACACACACTCACACTCAACTTCAAGAGTGAAACTAAAAGTCCCACACATATACAGCTTTCATAAACTCTGTTTCCTTCCACACTCCACACATATAATCTCTTCCTCACAGACACACACTTGGATATTTTCTGACACACACACAGCCATCACTCACTCAGCAGTGCTGCACAGCGGGTGGCTGGCAATCTTCTTCAGGCTTCAGACCACAGGTGGTAAACCAAACAATCAGCAGTTCCCAACGCGATATCAGAGCAAACTGTCCTCACGCAGCTCAATTGACTTTCCTGTGACAGTGCAGGAAACAGGGTTTTATATTTTTGCGTTTAGTGACAACTTGGAAACTCAATAATAATGACAACAACACCAGTGGTCACTTTCATCTGGAGTTTCGGGAACAGTAAGGGGTTCTTCTTATGGGGAAAAACTCAATAAAAATGACAAAGTACAGTGAAAGTGAATGAGATCAAACTGAGAGGGGACTGTTTCTGTCTTGACTTCTATGAAGTGCTGAAACAATGATTCGGGAAAAACACAATAATTGTCTGAGAATTTACAAAGCAAAAATGCATTAATTGGTATCAGCTTATTAAATGTGAGGATATTCAGATTTTCATTGTAAATGCATTGTTTTTGTCTTTACAGTTGGAAAAAACAAGACACTGGGTTCTGACAGATTGTGTTTTTCACTAGTTTCACTAGTTTAATTAGTTAATAAATTGAAAAGATTAGCGAAAGATGTGCTGCACCTAGTGTCGAGTTTGTCATGTTGGACACAGTCGAAAATAGTTCCCAGTTAACTTTTGCCATACACATCCATTGCAAAAGACACCGCTAACATCTAACATATTTAAAAATGTTTTCTGTGCTGCAGTTCTTTTAAGAACTTAATGGCTTTTTGTAGCAAATCTTTGGCCGAGTTGTCATTACCATTTAAGGGGGTATTCAAATGAATTTTCCCTGTGGAAACAAATGTTTCCGACGCAGTACCGGAGGCTGCAGTTTCAGGACCGCAATCCTAGGACAGGTGTCATGCCGAAAAGTGAATGTCGGTAGGCCTATGTCTAATATCTTTGTTTATATTTGGAAAACGGAGTGTAGGCTATAATTAACAAGACTTACTGCCGACTTAGATATAAAAGACAATTTTGCAATTATCCTTACGACTCTGCCTTATTTTTCTTGCTGTGTAGGCCTACCAACCAATCCACTCTTTTTTACCTGTTAAAATACCTTTAAATGGCCAATACAGCCCATAAAATGCTGTATTTCACTTGCCAGAGACTGGGTGACATCAGAAGCCAGTTGTCCTTACCACAACCATCACCAAGTGTGCGCCTAAATTTAAGTTATTGATTATATGCATGTGGACCGGTGTTATGCCGAGTTTTGCCTGCCTGCCGAGAATTGCATGCACCTCCTAAATCTGCTTTTAAACGCTATAATATTCTTTGTGGGGTCCATCAATGGTGTTAAATGATTCTAAGTACATATTTTATGAACGTTTAGAGTCTTTAATATTTTAATACACTTAGTAGAAGGACCATTCCTTGACATTCAGTAGCCTAAATATAGGCTATGTGGTAATAACGCCGTTTGATTAATCAGCACAGCTAAATCTCTGAAAAGGACCTAAAGAGGTGGATGCATAATTAGGCAGATCAAATTTTTTAGGCTACCTGCCGAGATTTGCATCCACCTTTTTTCTCAGCATAAATGACCGTTATCACCCGCGAGGTGCATGCGATTCTCGGCAGGCAGAATTCGGCACAACACCTGTTAATCCTACAGCTGCGCACAGGCCGACGTGCTAGCAGACAGGGTTAACCTCCTTCGTGTTGCTGTGCATTACCACCACCACCACTAGATGGCGCTGTCGCAAAAGAACTACGGTCCTACAACTGCGGTCCTGAAACTGCAGCCTCCGGTACTGCAGCTACATAATATTGTATTGGTAGGAAACGGTCTGTCCTGTTAGCTGCCCTGAAAATTGCCAAACATTTCCAGCTAGTCTTCACGTCCTACAAAGCCATAAAACTTATGACAAACCAACATCAGGTAACTCCTGTTGCACGGAAATCAAAGCTGTTTTTTTGAGGGGAAGAGGGTTTACTTGACATAAGTAATGTTTTTAAGATGGACTGTGGAACAGCATTTTTTATGTTGTTTTTTGAATGTCATGAGATGGAGTCTTTCCCATCACCACCTTTCATTCATTCGGAAGAGTTATATTTGATAGATTATAGCTTACCTAGTACATTTTACCTGTTAGAATACCTTTAAATGGCCAATACAACCCATAAAATGCTGTATTTCACTTGCCAGAAAGTGATTGAAGAGACTGGGTGACATCAGTTTTCCCCGGACGATCACTTTTTTCTAGGACCCTTGTTTACTCTATTTGTGGCAGTAAACGTTTGTTAAGAAATGGCAGTAAAGTTTAACATTTCAAGTTTGTTATTAAGAAGTTTCTCCTGCAAATGTCATTATGTTGTGTAGAACTAGCAAAGAACATGATGACAGCAATATGACCAGTGATGTGTGTGGTGGAAATTATATTCCTGGTAAGGGGTTGAGCAAAGAATTGAGTTACAACCAACCGTTGAATCTTTGAAGAATTTATTTAACAAAAGAGAATACACAGAGAAGTACTTAATCATGTATACAGCTGGTCCAGAGACCTGCCGCCTGAGGCGGCTTCGGGCGTCTGGCCTCGAGCAAAGGGATGCATCATCATTTACACAGTCTAGGTTTCTATGTTTTGGGGATCAGAGATCCTCTCTCGGCTTTGAATGAACATTCCAGGAGAGGAGAGGAACAACAAGAGAGGAAAACACCAAAACAATCTCACAGCTCTGACCTAAACCCCAGTAAATGTGGACAGACTAACATAAGGAGTATAGGAGAGGAAAGGTTGAGGATAAAAAACACTATACATGTATCTATAAGCCATAACGAGAATAGTAATAATAATAATAATAAATAATATTAAAAGATCATACATAAAAGAGGACAAAATTTTCTGCCATAACAATGTGCTCATTTAAAGGTGGCAACTGTTATGTGTTGTTATAATGATACCGCTCTACGTATTTCATAGGTATTTACCAACACTTAAGAGGAACTACATTCGGTACTAGAGATGGTTGACCCGTAAAGATCCTGATGGACTTGTCCTTCCCTCTTCCCAAGGTAGGTTTGACTCAAGGGCTTCATTTGGGAAAAATATTCCTCTTGACATAAAATGTAATGGATTGTGAGACACACTTGTGACCATGTGATGTCACTGGGCAATACAATACACTGGCCAATCAAACATGTGCAACTGTGAATTCTAGGTGGATTACATTTGAACGTGAAAGGTTTTATTCTACTGTATAGACTGTGAATGTTGCAACAAATGATAACATGATTGTCACTATAATATCTAGAGTTGTAAAAAACCTTCTTCATAGTGAACTGTGCAGTATTTAAGTATCTTGTAAGCCTTTACACTCATGGTTTCTCAACTTGGTCTTTGTCTTCATCTCATGGAAACTGGAAACAGCATGCCTACACCTACGCAGCCCCTTGCCTTTTTAACACACTGCTGTTTATTTGTCTGAATGTAATTCTGAATACTGTGCCAAAGCAGTAGAGTACTGGCAGATCAAATGTGTGTACATTTGTCAGCCATGGGAAACTTCATGGTGCATAGTAGTATACAAGTGTAGGTATTGAGAAAGGGCCTCTCTTTTCTGTTAAGTCAATTTTATCGCTGTCTTTGCGAACACGAAAAACCCAAAGCTGAATAAAAGGTTCTTGTCTGTCCTCCCGGGGTTGTCGAATGGCATTTTTGGAAAATGTACAAGCAGCACCAGATAAGGCAGATTGGTGGCAAGTAGACCAAAAGGGAAAATTACAGCATTAAAGTCTCCTGTACTGCACTGAATGTTCCAGATTGATTATGCTATATGTAACAGTTTTGAGTGGGAATTTCTCCTTTATCTCCTTTCTGCATCTAAAACAAAAGCTGATCTCTGTTTTAGCTAACGGCTCTGTATTCTCGCTGGTGGATTGTGTAGCCTCTGGAGTGCTAGAAGCCTCTAAACACAATACCAGTTAATTGGCTGTGTGCTCTAATACTGTTACAAAGGCTATTTTTACCTCACCATGGTTTTGTTTGCGACAGTGTGGGTGAGAGTGTGGTTGTGTTTCCAAGTATACATGAAAGTATGCTGACAATCAACAGCTCATGCACTTTCTCTTCATCTTCCATTCCCTCCATCCCTTTTTCCCTCTGTGTGTGTGATTGTGTTTGCGTGTGCGCACATTGTCGATAAAAGACAAATATGTTTTGCTGTTACTCCCACATCAGTGCCAAAGCTGATAACAATCATTGCATGAAAATGAAATCTGATCACATTTATCTCTCAACTTGCTTTTCTTCATTATCTGTGGGTTGAGACATAAACTCTTGACTCCAAAATCCTACCAAAAAAATACTAAAAGCTAAATGTTCTGTGAAATAGAGAAATGTGTTTGTAAGGAACTAACCTGTACGGTAATTAAAAATAACATCACAGAACTATTTAGAACGTTTTATGATCAAATGCATGAGATATTTAACCATAAGTTTTTATTTTTATTTTACCTTTATTTAACCAGAAAGAAAAGTTATTGAGATTAAAAATCTCTTTTCCAAGAGCATCCTGGCAGCAGCACAATTAACAAGGTTGCAAACCATTAAAACATATAACATAAACGTAAAACATATAACAATTTATGATGGGAATAGATAGTGAGTTATAAGTTCATAATATATCAAAATTTCATATATATTTACCACAAGTGATAAACAACAAGGATCGTCCGAATAATCATTTCATAACATCTACAGCCAGTGTGTATAGCCTCCATGTCATTTAAAAGTACTTTAAAAGCTACCAGTGAAACCGGCTCCTGGAGATTTAGGACATTTTGCAGCCGATTCCAAGCGCAGGGGGCCGCATACTTAAACGCCCCCTTTCCCAATTCAGTCCGGACTTGAGGGACAGATGGTAGTAATAAGTCCCCAGAATGAAGACAATATCTTACTGTACATTTCTTTTTGATTTAGGTTTGTAGGTATGGGAGAAGCAGACCAAGAATAGCCTTGTAAATGAGAATGTGCCAATAGTTAAGTCTACGGGTGGACAATGCAGACCAACCAACCTGCTCATACAAGGAGCAATGAATGATGAGTAAGTGCTCTAAAGTAAGTGAACCTCAGAGCTCTGTGGTAAACAGTATCCAACAGTTTCAAGCTTTGAAAGGATGCATGCATGTGTATAACATCGCCATAGT
Organism: Micropterus dolomieu; assembly: GCF_021292245.1. Taxonomy (NCBI): domain Eukaryota; kingdom Metazoa; phylum Chordata; class Actinopteri; order Centrarchiformes; family Centrarchidae; genus Micropterus; species Micropterus dolomieu. The sequence continues at coordinate 6,183,105 of NC_060158.1, forward strand.
CCAGCACTGACATGAAAGTGGCAGCAACAAGTCTCATTTTGGCCTCAAAGGAAAAACAAGACTTGTTTCTAAAATAAAAACCCAGTTTCAGCTTCAGTGTTTTTGCTAACTGCTGAATGTGAGGTTTAAAAGAGAGAGAATCATCAATTAGGACACCGAGATGCTTGTATTGAGAAACAGACTCAATCTCGGAGCCCTGAGAAGTAGTGATGTGTGAAAGGTTCTGTGACTTTGATTTTACACTGGAAAACAACATAAGTTTTGTTTTGTCGTAATTCAAAACAAGTTCATCAAACAAGGTGTGTTGTACAGTATCAAAAGCAAGTTGTGGCTGGACAAAGAGCCTGGTTTGGTGTAGATGCAGAACAGTATATCACAGTATCATCAGCATAGAAATGAAAATTTGCATTGGAGACATTTTGATCAAGAATGTTGATATATAATATAAATAGGAGTGGTCCCAGCACTGACCCCTGGGGCACACCCTTGGATACACTAAGAGGGCTGGAATTTAAACCATCTACCTGCACGCACTGCGAGCTACCTGTTTTTTATCTAAAGAGTCAATGAAATCATTTACTACTTTCAGGGCTGCTGTAGTTGTGCTGCGTTTTTCACGAAAGCCTGATTGAGAATTAGACAATATATTGTTAGTAGTTACAAACTCTTTCAATTGTTCATTCACCAGAGTTTCCATAACCTTAGCCAGGATGGACAATTTCAAGATGGGTCTGTAATTGTTTAAATCTGTCTGGTCTCCCCCTTTTAACAGAGGAAGAACACATGCAGATTTTCATATAAGTGGAATTTCATTCGTGTCCAGGGAGAGATTAAAAAGATATGTCAAAGGTGGTGCAATAAAATCAGATGCTAATTTTAGAAAATAAGGCTCCAAGTTATCAGGACCAGCTGATTTAGTGTATTCTTTTAATTGCCCTTTTTCACAGTGCATAGTGTCTGAATCTGAATACCCAGTTATATATTGTAACTGAAGTGACAAATTTTCAAACAGCAAAACAGACTTTCTGTTGTGTTTAAAGAAAGAAAACTAAGTAAAAATGTCAGGGGTCCAATTTATTTTCAGTCTGAGTCGGGTGTGGTTCTATTGCTGTGGGTCCTTGGTTTGTCTGTGAACTAGTGGATATGACAGGACTTGCTGTCAGATCTGATTATGTGGTGTGCCATAATCATTACAAGAGAAAAATGTGTTGTTTTAAGGTGAGATGGAGAGTGTGAACTGTGAAGTGCAGGAAAAGTGCCTGTTAATTGCTTGCACATTGTGCTGCTGCTAGTGTTGGTGTTCTCTCTCTTTTTGGGTCTGTTCCTGTCGAATGCATTTTGGATCAGGTCTTTTTCAAACTGACTGTTATTGAGACCTGTATACAGGGGGTATGTCCAAAACATATTTAGGCTGGTTCAGCAAATTACTTGAAGCAGGAGGAAACTTCTACTCAAAACCCATCAAATGTTTATTCAAAAATGTTTTATAAACTTTTTTGTATTGCATGTGTGAATTTAACAGGTAGAAATTGAAAATGAGATACTGTCATTTATCATGAAGTACTAAAAATGTTTGTCTGCATGACTTTCTCACTCTCCCATCGGTCAAGTAATCGATCAGACAGATTGAGCTTTTTGCAGAGAGAGGCGTCTGAATACCCTGAGCTCTATGATTTTGATCAACCACTGTTACCACAGTTTGAACAGGAAACAACAGTCCTCGAGGCAAATTACTGCAATACTTTTGGAGAGATTTGGGACTCCAAAGGCCAGATTTAATAAATGTTTGTGTGAGTAAAAACTTATGATGACTAAATGATATCACCAGCAAATTAACACATAAGCTGATCTACTAATGGTGTGCACGGAGAATGACGTCTTCCAAAAGTGCAAGATAGCACCTGTTGTTCATTTACTACTTTTGCCTTAATGAATATGCAATTTAGGGCGTTTCAATTTTATTGTGCAAAGTAACATGCAAATACATTTATTTACTACAGCAATGTGATCTAACAAGCCTAAAAGCAATTTCTTGTGAGTGCAACAGCAGCTGTATTTAATACGTTAGGAACATGCAAACCGCCAAGTGTTGCGCAGAGATGACTGCTGTTATCGTTGCGAGAAGCAGACACAGGCGTAATGAAAGAAGACGTAGAGAAATGAACAATATTGGATAATATTCTATATCCAATATAAAGAAATAAAATAATTTTCATTTATTGAATTGTTTTTTTTGTATTTTCCTTGAAGCTTTGGCAATAGTTTTAACATTCATGGCAATAAAGCAAAATTCGTTTCGACCTCACTACTTTTCTCCGTAAGATGGAAGAATTTAGAAAGTTGCATGGTGCTGCGAGGAGCCCCCAGCTGCAGTCCATGGATCACGTGGGAAATTCATTCGTGTTCACAGCACGACGGTTGTACTTAGTTAATCACCCATAAAAGGTACTAATATATACATGCAATATTTTAGAATGCACACGCAATTTAGTACTCTTTATTTGGGATGTTAGTAAATCCGGCCCCAAGTAGCCCCAAGCTAAGTTTAGTGATACTAGGCCTGATGATTGACAGCAGATTTTCAAACTGTCCCTGACTCATCCTAAAATAAGACTTGAACCAACAATCATCCAAGCGAAGCCTCTGGACCAACTGGTGGGATTGTTATTCCCTGCGAGTTCTCCTCTTTCTAACTGGCATGTGTCGCTCGAGCACTACCTCACACGTTTTGTGGCTCTGATTGTTTGTAGGTCCAGGTCTGTTCCTGTTAATAACGCCTCTTGGAAATTGAAAATAAACTGAAAGGTTCCACAGTAGTGCGATAGACAATGTCTATTAAGGGTGCTCTAATCGATCGGTCACCGATCATAATCGGCCGATAATGTCTTTAACTAGATTGATCGGTGGTCCCTAAAAAGGCCGATAAGAAAAGCCGATCAGATGATGCAGTACTGGCCAGACAAATTTTCAACGGCAACTAAAATGTTTCACTAAGCTGTGTGAGCCATTTTCTAAGCTAGCTAGCACCAAAGTCCGTCTCAGACAAGAAGGGATTAATGCGCCCACATAATCATTTACAATTAGAGTTGAGCAGAATTCAGACAAGTGGAGCAACACGCAGGCGCGATCATGTGAAACTGTCGCAGCTGTGCTCATCTCACTCACACTCCACCCGCAACCGGAGTTTAACAGACACATCAGGCAGAGAGAGAGAGAGACTCATCCCTCAGTGTGAGTTTCCTGATGCAAAGAGCGGCGCCACTCAATCAGCTGACTGCCCCTCTCTCTCTGTTTTCGTTACAAAAACGGAGACCTTTCGCTACGTTTCCGCCTCCCGTCCAGATTAAAACGGTGAATCAGAAGATGTTTGTTTGAAAACGTTTCGGACCCGATGGACAAAACAGAGGACTTTATAAACCGATAACACACACTCACATTTGGCTTTGTGAGTCGGTCTAATCAGTCATGCAAAGCAAAAACACGATGCTACTTACAGAGTTTTAGTTTTGGTATTTTTAATAAACTATACGTACTGTGTAAATAACACTTAACAGTTAGCCTACTGTGCATGTTGCTGTATTTACTTTGCAACAACTCCCAGTCGGTCAATGCAAAAAAAAAAGAGAAAAAAGCCTGGAATGGTTCTTGGTCTGTATTACTTTCTTCTTTCGCTAAATTGTCTGCTACTGCTGAGTAGACCATCTGCTTCATGTTTACACTGGCACGCGCATGCCCAGTATAGCTACCTGAACGGCCACTAGATGTGTGTTTTCAGTCCTTCTAATATAGACAGAGATCAACTCTGATACGCAGCTGAAACGCTGAAGAAGATCGTTTTCGTTATAAAACTGTTTTAAAAACGTAGCAGCGTGGATGTAGCCTCACATTACCCCACTCCTCTCTCTACTCCTCTCATGTCAGCCCTCCCGTTTTCCCCGTAAATCTCCCGTATTTTTTAACCTTTATTAAATCAAATAAAAACCTTCAGGCCGTATTTAAAGTGTTTGCTATTCTCTCCTCTGGTAAAGTCGGTGGCAGCATGTAAGATATGTAGACTGTGCTTCCTGCACAAGGATTAAAAATGAAAACAATCCACTGAAATGATATAAGGCCTATAGCCTACTAATGGCAAACCATATGAAATTAGAATGAATATAGTTGCCTATGTAATATTAACAATTGACTGTATAATATGGAATTTAAATTGTAGCCTATTTTTATTTATTTAAATTTTTCTTATTTTCAAATCTCATTGAAGGCAGTTATAACTCCTCTCTGTAGCCCTTCTCCCTCTCTCTGCTCCTCTCTCCACTCCTCTCTCTCCCCCCCCCTAAAACCCACAGAACCTGCCTGAGCTTTCCAGAACAAAAAGCAGCTATTTCAGAGTTTATCATCGACTCATGATGCCTGTGCTCCTTTATCTCCTAAATATTTTGGCTACAGCCTTTTTTGTTGCAGTTTTTATGGCTGTAGTAAATTTATAAAGATGTTGTTTGTTCTGTTTTTGTAGTTTTATCCACAGGAAAGCTATATTTGTTAAGCTGTAAGATGTTCACAGTAACCAGGCAAAGGCTGCTATGGTTTAAGTCTCTAACACAGATTGAGCGGAATTTGTTGCCCATGTTTCCTGGCAATAAAATAAACATAAACAACAACAACATAAAACATTTCATGATACTTTATCATCTGTTAACTTTAACACTTAATACATTGTTTTTAGGACCAATTAAATAAATATACAGTATACTGTATAATGCTACATGATAAATAAAAGGCTCCAAATAGACCCAGTGATCAGCGATCGGTATCGGATGATGCTGTTTTCAGCAATTGGTGATCGGTGATTGGCCCAAAAAATCCTGATCGGAGCACCTCTAATGTCTGTCGTTTGATGATAGAAAAACTTCTATTGTTTAAAATTATGCTCCATTGTTTAAATCACTGTGATGCAAATTCCACACTTTATCGTAATATTTTGGTGATAGAACGGCGCTATGCACTGCTGTGAAGTTAGCTTTACGTTGGAATTCGACATCTACCGAATGTCCAACGTAAAACAAATATCCAACTTGAAACTTCACCGCTGTCCGTTCTTCCACACATGCCGGTGTTGCGGAAAATAAATTTACATTAAATATAATGGACGAGCCACACAACAATATCCAGCAGTGCCAGCCATGATGTGTGTGTCAGTAAGGTAACGTTTAATGAATTGCACACAGACATACAGCTTACTTTATAGTGTGCCAAGACATGCTGTTGTTGTAATGTTAGCCGTAGCAGCAGGAGAGCTGTGAGTGCCGCTGTCCAGAGCTGCTGTGCTGCTCTGGGACTGTCTTGTCCTCTTGAGATAGCTTTGCAGCAACAAGTAGCTGCTAAAGTAGCTGCTAATCCACAACCTAGCTAACATTAGTTACATTACATGCTGTGCCGTTGTTCACTCTATTATGGTATTTGTCATGGTGTTGTCAAGTTACCCCACCCTTTATAATGCAGAAAAATATCCCGAGTTCCTGTTCGAATTTGCCATATTTCATTGAATTTAAAAAAAAAAGTTTTATATCAGCATATATATAGTTATTGGGGTATTAAATGACCTATATCAGGATATGACTTTTTTGCCATATTGCATAGCCCTACGATAGAAAAGTAGTACAGCAAAACGAAAAGTGTGCTATGGGCTATGCACAGGCCCGAAATACACACATACATTCTCATGACCTATTCACATGCATTCATGTATCGAGAGATGTCAGAGTGAGAGGGCTGGCCCATTGTCAGTCGCCCTGAGCAGTTAGGGGTTTGGTGCCTCGCTCGGCATTGCCCAGGAGGTGAACTCATACCAGTCCACACTCCGTACTGAATGGTCCGTGCTGGATTTGAATCGGCTATCCTCTGGTTCCTAAACCAAGTCTCCACAGACTAAGGTACTGGAGCTAGGATAGCCAATGAGTGTGCTTTTCAGCAGCACTTATAGCAGCTCTGACCAGTAGAAGCACAGGAAGTGGGTGAGCTCTCTTGCTAGTTCCAGACGACTGTACACGAGGACTGACATAAAAGTCATATTTTGCCAAAAATACCAAATACACAGAAGGGCACTGGAGAAGTTTCTGTGGACATTTTGATTTTTGCTGTGAAACTGGTGCACCGTTGGAATTCATTGTACCCATAAATGCAAGTGGACTGAAGGTTAGAAGGTTTTTATGGGCACCTTTCAAATCTATGGAGAGTGTTTGATACAAAAGGGGGAGTATTACTTAAAGATTTTGTTTTTCAACTCTATAAACTACTAAAAAAAAACAGGATTGAAATACCTGAGTAGATAGTTATTGGTGCTTTAACTCCTTGAAAGCACCTACAGGCTCACTGTCAGATTCTTGTTCCTGTTAAGCATGGTTTCTTTCCCATTTACCTCGGGTCGCTGCTTGCACATCACAGCTTCCCCAGGGACGCCTTAACTACAACCATGAACATGGTCTCTCATGTACTTATTCCAAGCTCTGAACAGGAAAAAGTGGTAATTATCAAATCAGATAACAGCAATACAATATTTGTATCCTTATAGGAAATGCCATAAAAGAAAACCTCTTTACAGCTAATTCACATCCCTGACTGACTCTATCATAAATAATGTGTTCAAATGTCTCCATTGTTTTATTTGGCAGTCATCAGTTGCTGCAGTTGGCAAATTAATCTTGTCTGCTTTGTAACACAAATGGTAGAGCACACATTAATGCATATCGCCTAACAAATCGTGTAACTTACTCACACGTATAATACTAGGTCTGTTGTCTTACTATTAATTATTAAGCCTTTTTGTCTATTGATCTTGTCTTGCTTCTAATGATGAAAGACTGTATTCTTGTTGATCTGGATCTGTGCTAAGTCCTGGTTGTAAATTGATAGGCTATTTTTGTTTGGAAAAAATGTGAACATGGGAAAAAAATGTCATTCTAAGTCATTTGCTACTGCTCGAGATCCTGTGGTACCAAATTAAAGAATATCAAAATATTTTTTGTTTATGACTCAGTTGGACACTGACGTGTCACCTCCTATTTCTCCTCCCCCGCGCCACAGACTAAGCAGGCCAAATGAAATATAAAAGCGTTTTTATACAACACCTGTTTGTGACTCACACCAGCTGGTGATGAAGTGAAATCAATACCCGGGTTTTCTAGCAATTTCTCTGCCACTACACCATCTACTCGTCTTTATTAACTCTCGACTTAACAATGTAAAACAGATTATGAAGTACACTTTTGCTCTACTTTTCTTCAGGGAATATTAATTATGTATCTTGGTTTTATGTGCTACTGTACATACCTTTGTGTCTGCAGTGTGCTATTGTTCTATACTTCTGCAAAGTCTTTGGAAAGGGGAGAGAAAAACATATGAGCAGGTGATTAGGAGGACAGCTCAGTGAAGAACAAAACCAGGCCATGCATAACAAAAAAACAAAACAATTCCAAATGCATGAAAAACAAATATAACAAATACAATAAAATGAAACTGAATAGACAAACTTTGAGACAGGAGTATAATTAAACAGACAAGACATACAGTCTGTAAAGCATTTTCCAATGGGTTAGATTTCAGGTTTTCAAGGTTTACTTTCCGACACAAAGTTGGTGTAAAGTTCAGTTTTTTTGTGTCACTATTCTTTAGTAGTGAAACAATTCTTAGATTCATTAATTATAAACTTATTAGATAACTCACGAATCATCATTTAACAAGGACAAATTAATAACATTTGTAGTTTAATAAGCTTCTTAATTGGGAGAATATGCTGCTGTTTTCTGTTTTACATCACTGAATTGAATACCTTTTGAATTCTGGAACGATAGACAAAAGAAATTGGGAAAATGAGCTCTGGTAACTCGTATTGGCCATTTCCCATGCTTTTTGAACGATTAATAGATCAGTTGTAAAAATAATTGATAAATTCATTGATAATGAAAAAAGTTATTATATAAATCTCCAGGTGGACCCTTAGGCAAGGTCCCTCGGACGTCGCCCGGGTTAACAAGGTCCGCGTCAGGTGCTAGGGAACCAGGGCAACCTGATGACAAATGGGCTACTGGAACAAGACATTCATGGACTAGGGCAGAAAACATGGATCTGATGCAATGCTACTATACAAGCAATCCCAGTGAGATGGGTTATATGCAGAGACTATGGGATATATGGATGCTTCGAAACACATCATCAACACTGACAAAGAAACAACTTCTAGCTCAGTGTTCTAACATCCGCAAACGGCAGCTCGGGGAGCCAGGACGACAGGTCAGCGGGGAGATGTTATCATCATCATCATCATCATCATCCCCACACTCGGAGATTGGGTCCCAAGCCCCAATAACAACAAGCCCTTACGGCACAGAATCACTCAACATAAGGGCGACTGACCTACGATTGAAGATCATAACTAAGCTGGACCCCCAAGTACAACGACCAAGATTGCCAAGGCTAAGTGTAAGTACCCTCTGAACGTCTGCTAGAAGATGTGAATGCAGCACTACATAATATCCCTACTAAAGCCATAACCGAGACCAATGAGCTGATGTATGCCACAGCAACAGTGAACCTAGAGATGCTTGGTTATAAGATGAACGCCACAAAGAGCATTACTCCCCATGGAGGAGAAGGCTAGAGGTCAAGATCAAAGCAACACGAAGAGAGTTTAGTCAGCTCTCAGAGCTACAGAAAGGTGCAAGGAAGAGGCTACCTAAGAAATTCAACAAGCTGTCGATACCTGAGGCTCTGGAGACTGCCAAACAAAGACTCACCGCTCTGGCTCCCCGCCTAAAGAGATACAAGGGAGAAGCAGAAGCCAGGAGAATAAACCGGATGTTCTCCACCGAACCATCCAAATTATACTCTCAGTGGCAGGGTAATAACACAAGATCAGATCCACCCAGGGCTGAGACTGAACAGTACTGGAGGAACATATGGGAGAAAGAGGCATCCTACAACACCAATGCTCAGTGGCTAGTGGATCTAAGAACAGATCACAGGACAAGAACCAGTAACCATTACAACGGCAGACATCCAATAAAGAGTGGCAGGTATGAAGAGCTGGACAGCACCAGGCCCTCACATGATCCACACCTACTGGCTGAAGAAACTAACTGCACTCCATGAACACCTGGCAGCACAAATGAACCAACTGCTGATGGATGGGACCCACCCAGAATGGTTAACCCAAGGACGGACAGTCCTGATCATGAAGGACCCCCAGAAGGGAACAATCCCATCCAACTACCGGCCAATAACCTGCCTCCGCACAACATGGAAGCTCCTGTCAGGCATCATAGTGGCTAAGATGAGTAGGCACATGGCTCAATACATGGACAGGGCCCAGAAAGGAATGGGTAGTAATACCAGGGGAGCCAAGCACCAGCTACTGGTTGATAGAGCAGTCACTCAAGACTGCAAGACCTGACTAAGACCTGAATGCTTGGAAATGTACAACATCAACAGGACACTAATAGCCTTCATCAAGAACTCAGTGGGGTTGTGGAAAGCAAGTCTGGAAGCCAACTCAAAGCCAATTGCACAAGTCACCATCAAGTGCGACATATACCAAGGCGATGCACTATCACTGCTGCTGTTCTGCATAGGCCTGAACCCCCTCAGCCAGATCATCGCAAAGACCAGCTACGTATACCGGTTCCAAAGTGGAACAACCATCAGTCACCTCCTCTACATGGATGACATCAAGCTGTATGCCAGAAATGAGCGAGACATCGACTCACTGATCCAGACTAGGATCTACAGCAACGACATTGGAATGTCGTTTGGACTGGACAAGTGTGGTCGCATGGTATCAAAAAGAGGGAAGATGATCAGAACCGAGGGGAGTGAACTACCAGAAGGTCACATTGCAGATGTTCAAGACAGCTACAAATACCTTGGGGTATATATACGGAAACCACGAGGAGGCAGCAAGGAAGTCCGCCACAGCCAAATACCTACAAAGATCAAACAAGATCCGAGCCATCAACACATACGCCCTGCCAGTCATCAGATGGTATAATAAACTGGCCAAAGGAGGAGATAGAGGCCACTGACATCAAGACAAGAAAGCTCCTTACAATGCATGGAGGGTTTCACCCCAAATCCAGCACCCTGAGACTGTACACCAAGCATAGCGAGGGAGGCCGAGGGCTAGTGAGTGTCAAGACCACTGTCCAGGATGAAAAGAAGAAGATCCAGGAGTACATCAGGAAGATGGCCCCCAAAGATGAAGGGTTTAGTGAATACCTCAGGCAGCAGAAATTCAAGGGTGAGGACATGGAAGATGAAGAACCTTCATGGAGGGACAAGCCGCTGCATGGCATGTAGCACAGACAAATAGAAGAAGTGGCTGATATCAAGAAATCCTACCAGTGGCTGGAAAAGGCTGGACTGAAGGACAGCACAGAAGCACTAATCATGGCGGCACAAGAACAGGCACTCAGTACAAGATCAATAGAGGCTGGGGTCTACCACAGACTGTGCAAGGATGCCCCTGAGACAGTACAGCACATAACAGCAGGGTGTAAGATGCAGGCAGGAAGTGCGTACATGGAATGCCATAACCAGGTAGCTGTCATAGTGTACAGGAACATCTGCCATGAGTATGGGCTGGAAGTCCCAAGGTCAAAATGGAAGACACCTCCTAAGGTAGTTGAGAATGACCGAGCTAAGATCCTGTGGGACTTCAAGATCCAGACTGACAAACTGGTGATGGCTAACCAACCATCGTGTTGATCGACAAACAGCAGAAGAAGGCTGCATTGATAGATGTGGCAATCCCAAGCGACAGCAACATCAAGAAGAAGGAACACGAGAAGCTTGAGAAATACCAAGGTCTGAAAGAGGAGCTAGAAAAGATGTGGAAAGTAAGAGCAACAGTGGTAACAGTGGTAATTGGAGCACTGAGGGCTGTGACCCCCAAACTGGGAGAGTGGCTACAGCAGATTCCAGGTAAAACATCAGAGGTCTCTGTCCAGAATAGTGCAGTCCTAGGAACAGCTAAGCTACTGCGCAGAACCCTCAAACTCTCAGGCCTTTGGTAGAGGTCCCAAGCTTGAGGATGACACATACCACCCCGCTAGGTGGGAGAGGGGGATTTTAAATTTTTTTTTTTATATAGAGATATATAGATATATTTAAAATCAAGCTTGCAACCTTTGGCTCGAGAAGCAAAGATTATCTTTAATACCAGAAAGTATTTATAAGAAATTGGGTCTTTTTTAGAAACACCAGCATCAGCAAAACCACTGCTGTGTGAGTTGCAGTCTCGTGCCTCATTTGTTGATGGTAACACCAAGTGTTTATAATTACTTTGACAGTGATATATTGATGTTTAAAATGCACCTTTAACATTTTATTCGCCAGGGGAAAGTTTTTCAAGGTGCACATGTTCTTTATTAGTTACGGCCTGTTTCACATTCATACAGCTACTTCACATTCATTTACACCTGGCCAATACAACCAGTCCTGCACAGCTGGCCGCTGGGACAGTGAGGCGGTTAAGATGCACCTCTGCGGTAGCTGTTGTGGGAGAGAATGACCTTGATATGTCTCCGTGCATTACTCATCTCCTGCATTACCAACAAAGCGTGGAATAACTCTACAACAGAATCAGCAGACACCTGTTTACAAGTCCCAGCACAGGCGGAGATAAATGAAATCAATACCACGGCTCCCGTGCAATTTCTCTGTCGCACCGCTGTCCGCAAGTTTATATTACCGTGCATCTTTACAGTGCTGAACTCATTATGAAGAACAGTGCAGATCTGCTGACTTGAAAGATTGGTAATTATACGTAGCAAAGTGCAGTATTGGTAGAGTGCAGATACTGTAAACTGTTAACCATCTTTTGAAATGATTACAGTAAGCAGAGAGGAAGCGCAATGCCTCAAAATCAATGTTCATAGTAAAAGCTGGTAATAGCAGGGAGGGGCTTCACAGAAATGAACTTCATATTTGTTTCATTGAGCCTTAATTCTAATCCACAACATAAAGGAACAGAAACACAAGATTAATACATTTTCTACTTATCAACAACCTAAATGCAAATAGCGGACGTGATAAGGTTAGATCATGAATGGAGGATAAATAACTCTGATAAATCATGGTTATTTTGTTGCTGCTTCACTAAGATAACGTTTATGTTCCTTTTAAATCACATGTACACTGTGGTGTTTTTATCTTTTATCATCTGCTTTAGTGATACTGTAGAGAGGTGAGTGACATGTACTGTAATAAGGGCCTTCATCTGGACTTGAACCATGGATGTTGAGGTTGCATGATTCAACCTCTTGTTTTTTATTTTCGGTCTTTCTGGTTGAGTGGAGGCATGACGTAAAAGCTAGTGGATGCTTTGTAAGCAGAAGCAAGTACTGCAACATCAAGGTCTATTTGAAAAATCTGATTCTATCGGTCTTTGCAGCTTCTTCTCTTTTATGACATGCCAACTTTCCCCCTCAGCCAAGCATACTTTTAGCTCATTTAAAGTTCAGAATTTTTACTCAGGTGTTTTTATGCTCAAGCTGAAAACAAGTTGAAGGAAACTTACTTATTTATGAGGGTTTTAAAGGTCACATTCATGTGCAGGATTCATGTGCAGGACTATAAAGCTATACTGGATTTTTAATACAATCTGCTGGAAAATTACCAGATTTTATCAATGTCTGTTCTTCCTAAATAATGTCCCTAAACAAAGCAAATCCTTAATAACCACTGCTAAGTGGGGTTTTAAGTCAGAAATGTCAGCTTGGTGAAGTAATTGTTGAGTCATTGACAATGATGAACAACCATTTAAGCACCATGTAATGATATCATGGTCTGTAGGTCAGCACTTATAACAGTGTACGTAATGGACTTACAACAACTCTGACAAGAAGGGAAAATAAGTAAAAGAAAAATGATGAAGTGTTGGACACATCTTGGATCTTGGAGGATGTAGTTTGATAGGGAGAGTCTGCTTTCTGTTGTGCCAAAGTGAAGCACTGATCGGGAGACAGTCACAAGAAGCAGCCTAATGAGACAACAAACAGCAGCTGAACCTCTTCTTCTTATACTGTATATTCCTCTAAGGTTGTGTCAGTAGGCAGCCGAGTGTTCAGAGATGAAAGAGCGCGAGCTGAGATGCCACTGAAGAGTCTCTTTGTATTATAAGTTGGCTGTGACTTCCAAAAGGGAAAAATGAAGACTGTACCTAAACTGAACTCTTGCTCTCCTCTGCGTTCCACTGGTAAATTATCACGACAGCAGTGTTCGCCTGTCTTTGCACTGTTTGTGAGGCCCACTTGCACTGTGTCTGTGTGTGCTGTGGGAATGTGTAAATTGTCAAGATGGCTCTGCACCAGTGCAGGTTCCTGTGCATGATACAGCACTTGTGATCGTTAACGTGTTTTGATGATTGGAAAAAATAAGCTGTCTCGCAGTGATGATTTTTGAATCCATGCTGAATTCATAAACGTATAGCTTCTGTTCTTAAATTGACTTGGCCACACTTGGATGGTAATTTGCATGGGATAAAAGCTCTAAATCCCCCAGTATACCTGAATACACTTACAGGTGGCATCAATTTAACAGATTGTGATGGAATACCTACTTCTCTCGTGCAGCTAAGTTGCTGTCAAACTACCAGCTACATTCAGAAAAATACATCATGAATATTACATGCTGCCTCTCATGTTAAATTAAGCACCTTCAGCTTGTGCTCCCTGCTCCATCGCGTATCTCTCCCAGCCGGTTTTTTCTTTTAATCTCTCTCAGGACAGCAGTATTACTAGCGGAGGTCTGCTGTTTGGTCTTTTTCTTTTTTACCTCAGGACACTGAAAATGTGATCCAGTGCAGGCTGAAGATATCAGAGACTTTCTCTGTTCAGCATGCAAGCAAACATCTGTTAGATTTACCTTTTACTTAAAGCTCAGAGTGAGAAAGATCCTGCCCATATCTGTATCTGGTGTTTCTTACAAATTCTGACATTTCACTTATAAGAGCCATATAGCTGGTAGCAGGGAAGGTCCGTATCACTCTTTGGATTAGATGAAACCCTGTAGGGAAATTTTGTTATTGCTCCTTCAAGAGACAAATCATTTTACTGGGAAAATAAGAAAATTAAAATAAGACCATACAAACAACAAATGTAGATTCATATATCAAAGCATCTTTTTTGTGTTTTGAAAGTCAGGCAAAAGCATCTTCAGACCTGTCTTTTGATACAAGGAGCCACTTGAGGCGTGCGTGACGTGATGGTGGTGCATGGGGACTATTGACTTTCCTGAAATTATAATTGACTTTTAGTTTGAATGGTATTGGTTGCTACCAAATGACAATCATATATTTTCTGTCTTTGTTCCTATTTATCTAAATACTCATCAATAGTATACTGACAACATTCAGTGGATCATATAGTGAAAGGGACAAGATGTGTGTGAAAGTCATGCAATATTAAAGGACATCAAATATTGGACACTAGCAGTGTGGTTTGTAACCTTTATCATGTGGTACTGCCAGTCAACAAAAGCTTTCCGTAACAATGATCACAATGATGTGCTGAAATGTTATAAATATACTATAAATTACGCCTGATTTTAGCCCTGAATCAGTCGCCGATGCTGAGTTTGAAATTTCTGCCTGATGAGCTGTGGTTTGATGTTCATTAAATGTTCAAATAATTCTCTTGTTGGGTGATTTGATGGATTCCTTGCATGTCCAAATAATCTTGGAGTTTGAGCAGATTTAAGATTAGGAATGCATACATGGCTGCTGTCAAAGGATATGTTATAAACTGTAGTGAGCTTGTCTTAATAATATTGTGTTGTTAGCTTGTTTGACTGAGACTGTGCTGTGATAAAAATAAAGCAGAACTTTAACAAAACATAATATTCTTGTTTTTCTTGAATTCTATTCAAAGAATTGCACAAAGTAATACTGAATTCTCTATGTTGAATAAACATGGGTTCTATGTTTACTTGTGCATCCATTGTGTAAGTGGCCAGTGGAACTATAATGTGAACAACATCGTAGATGTAGATCGTGGTGTCTGCCCAGGTTTGGCCAAGTGATTTTAGTTGGCTTATTTTTATTGGCCACTCACTTTTATTGTATAACATTATATAACATTATCCTCCTTGAAAAAAGTTGACATGAATGAGCTGTGTAATACACAAAAAACACATAGGTTTGCAAACAAAAAACAAAACAAGAACCTGTACTACATCATCTTACCTCTATCATGCATTCTGGGTAAAGATAGTTATGAAAAAGAGGATTAGAAGAGTTCTTACTCAGAAGGCTATTTGAGGAGTTGCAGATGTTCTTTGTAAAATGAAGCTCTGAGGAACATTTATGCTGGCATGCAAATAATTATAATAATTTTTGTAATTTGTCTCTTTTTCTCATGAGCACCTTTATCCCTAAAATATAGCAAAGGGATCTGTGACCACATAAAAGTATCCTGAATACATTTCACTTTTGGAATGGATTTGAATCATTACAGGATCCTTCACTTGTGCTCATATTGTCTCATCTCGCCTTTCAATCCATCTCCTTTATTTCTCTCTCTCCTTTTCTTTCTTATTTACTCCCTCAGTCCCCTCTCCAATTCCACCTTAACTCTCTGGCTCCCCCCGTCGCTCCTTTCCCTGTCAAAGTTAATTGTTTTCTGCACTTTTTGTTGTTTTCCCTTCATGTTGTCTGTTTGATTGAATCGAGAGGACTTCTCATCGTCACTGCTGTGGGGCTAAACAGGGAACAGGGTGCCAGGGATAAGGATGGCAAGCTGGAGGGGTCTCCGTCTTCCTCATTCACACACGCACATGCACATAGAGACACACACACACACACACACACACACACACACACACACACGGGAGATAACAATGATACAAGTAGTTTTACAGGACTCATACAGTAGCTTATATCGTGTATTAGGAAATGAACGTGGAGTGTTTTGTCACTCTTTGACCCAGGAACCTCTTTTGATGAATGTGCACAAGGTAATACATGACTACTACGAAACAATACCACACACATGCTTGCGCACACACCTCCACCCCACAACGCCCCACTTTAATCTGTTCTCCAAATGTTGTTTCCCTCCCTGCGGTGCTGAGCCGGTTTTTCTATTTATGGAGGGTTGTTGAGCTGATGTGAGATGATCGGAAAGTGCCTCTCTCCCATTGTGATTCTCCTTGAGGTGTGTGGGTTTGCAAGTGCATGTATGTATGTGTGTGTGTCTGTGTAGACATCAGCTTGCGGGAATGTCTGCGTGTGTGTGTACGTGCCTACATGTCTGCTTTCAGGTCTGTCAAGGTGTGTGTGTGTGTGTGTGTGTGTGTGTGTGTGTACATTGTGGGTCTATAATGGGGATATAAACAGGAGCCAGCTCATACAGAGCAGATGTGCCTTCCATAATGACTAAATGGAGATGCAGGAAAGCACCACCAGCCAGACTAATCAACGCCTTGAAGTGCACAACTTTCCTGGCAAAGGGGTGCATGTGTGTGCCTGTGTCTGTTTGTATGTGTGTCCAGCAGTGCACAAGTCTTGAATGAAACCACCTTGGAGTTTTTGTGTGCTTGTGTTAATAAGTTGGTGTTGGTATTCAGTCACAAACTTCCTCCAACACATATACACAAAGAAATACACTTGCTTCTGTTAGGCTCAATTTTTTGTTACATTTACACACAATAAAGCTGGCAATACACTCAAAATGGAATCAAATCTGCTGTTTCCACAGACAAAATGGTGGATTTACAACCAAAAAGAAGTGCTACATTTAGCTTTTCTTGCTGCTTTGTGGAATTTGTAGACATTTCTGGACAGCCTTGTTCACTGCCACCCACCAATACACTGTCATCTGCAACTGATTAGCACATTTTACTTCATTTGCATTGTGTTCTACACATTTTCTGTGTGGATGTGTTGCAGTTAACTGTAATGTCCCGGTTGGAATCCAGCAGGCCAAAATGGAGCAAAGAAAAAAAAAAAGTGTAGTAGATTAACACAATTGAGTAACAGTAGGTACAGGCCTTCAGAATGTGTTAATGTCACAATGTCACTAAGCCTTTACAGTTGTAACATCACGCTGCACAAATTGGCTGTACTTGCTCACAGCTATTTCTGTGTTGCAGCTCTTTTGCAGTGTACAGTTCACCCATCTTTACTTATGTATTAAATATTGATGATGTGAATTCATAGCATAGGGCCTGCATTAAAACAGCAGGAACCTCCTGTTTTTTAGATGTAGTTTCTATGTTAATTTTATAATGTTAGTAGACAAAAGAGTTTGAATTTGCCAGAGCCCAGCCAGGAATAACTGACTGGGCTATTAACATTTTGAGTCCCTTGATCAGTTCAGCTTTTATGCTCCTGCAGCTATGTGACAATAAAACAGAAGAACACCAACATTATCAGCTGATCATATAAATGTGGATACATCTGCTTGATATTACCTCCTGTGAACAATTAACTTTAGATGTTGGTAACTGCTTCTTCATTGTAAAGTTAAACATTTGTGAGTCTTGATAGGGGCAATATGGAATTTGCAACCAATTCTTAATATATTATGTGTTCTTGTAAATTTAGCATTAAAAGCAGTGCATCAAATTTCGACATCACTCTTATGACTGACACCTTGCCCTACTAACAATAACACGACACAGCAATGGCAGACTATCTTTAAAATAATGGTAGAATAGTTCCCAGTGACTCTCAAATAGTATTTTAGCTTGAAATGTCCAACACACACACACACACACACACACACACACACACACACACACACACACACACACACACGCACACACACACACACTGAAATAAGTAAAGGAGGCTGTTTGGTCTATAAGCTTGTATAGAGGAAATGCATACAAACCACTCAGTTTTAAAATCTGTGCCAGTATCTAAATATAAATTAGTGTTGCTCACCCTCTGCCAGCTAAAATGAACACACAGTCACACAGGTTTCTGAAAACCAGCAACAGTCTTGTGATGTAAATCAAACTCACAAGAAAAACACTAATTAATGGTAAACAAATTTCCAGGCTTGAAAACGAATGAAGATATTCACAAGTCATCAGGTGCCAAGAAGGAGGCAGGGGAGGGTAAAATGTTCTGAGTAGAGAGGGGAAGAGGAGATGTTGACAGAGAGGGAGGTAATGATGGAGAGGAAAGACTGATGCAAGAGAAATAAAAAATATGAGAGTGGGGGCAAGTAAGAAAGAAAGAAATATACATCAGAGGAAAACAGGAAAGAAGTGAAAGTAGGCGTAAGGGGAGAAAAGGGGATGTGGTGATTCAACACAAGAATAAAAGAATCAAGTGAGCAACAGCAAAGGGGAGAGAAGGAAAAGTGATGGAGGGAGAAGAGACGAGAGAGGTATTTCGGGAGGTGTGAGAAAAGAACACATCATCCCGGGGGCTCTGTGTCTTTCCAGCCCTTTAATGTCTTTAATTAAAGCCAACAGTAATATCTCCGCGCTCCCTTGGAGTGCCATTAGCAAAGCAACACTCAGCTTCACAGCCAGCTGATAGAGGAGGGGAAGGGAGCTGGGTACAACGCCTAATGATGGGAGGAAACAGTGTGAGAGGGACGAACGGATGGGGAAAGGGGAGTTATCGAGGGCGAAGTAACGCTGGAGGTCAGGACGGACAGTGTGAGAAGAGTTATTAAGGGCGAAGGAGTGCTGGAGGCCCGGGATGGACAGAAGAAGTCATGGGATGAGGCTGATGGAGCGGGAAGAATGGACGGTTGGATGTGGAGGAGGATAGAAGTGGAGGGAGGGGAGGGGAGGGGGGGATTTGTGAGATCTCAACTTCAAAAGGCCAAAGCTACAGAGGAGACAGGCTGCCGTGAAGAAAGAATTATGGAGC
>NC_060158.1:6202081-6293308 GCF_021292245.1 Micropterus dolomieu
GTCAGTGAGGAGAAGGTCAACTTGTTGTCACATCTGGAAGCTGCACACACACACACACATGCACACACACACACACACACACACACGGGAGATAACAATGATACAAGTAGTTTTACAGGACTCATACAGTAGCTTATATCGTGTATTAGGAAATGAACGTGGAGTGTTTTGTCACTCTTTGACCCAGGAACCTCTTTTGATGAATGTGCACAAGGTAATACATGACTACTACGAAACAATACCACACACATGCTTGCGCACACACCTCCACCCCACAACGCCCCACTTTAATCTGTTCTCCAAATGTTGTTTCCCTCCCTGCGGTGCTGAGCCGGTTTTTCTATTTATGGAGGGTTGTTGAGCTGATGTGAGATGATCGGAAAGTGCCTCTCTCCCATTGTGATTCTCCTTGAGGTGTGTGGGTTTGCAAGTGCATGTATGTATGTGTGTGTGTCTGTGTAGACATCAGCTTGCGGGAATGTCTGCGTGTGTGTGTACGTGCCTACATGTCTGCTTTCAGGTCTGTCAAGGTGTGTGTGTGTGTGTGTGTGTGTGTGTGTGTGTACATTGTGGGTCTATAATGGGGATATAAACAGGAGCCAGCTCATACAGAGCAGATGTGCCTTCCATAATGACTAAATGGAGATGCAGGAAAGCACCACCAGCCAGACTAATCAACGCCTTGAAGTGCACAACTTTCCTGGCAAAGGGGTGCATGTGTGTGCCTGTGTCTGTTTGTATGTGTGTCCAGCAGTGCACAAGTCTTGAATGAAACCACCTTGGAGTTTTTGTGTGCTTGTGTTAATAAGTTGGTGTTGGTATTCAGTCACAAACTTCCTCCAACACATATACACAAAGAAATACACTTGCTTCTGTTAGGCTCAATTTTTTGTTACATTTACACACAATAAAGCTGGCAATACACTCAAAATGGAATCAAATCTGCTGTTTCCACAGACAAAATGGTGGATTTACAACCAAAAAGAAGTGCTACATTTAGCTTTTCTTGCTGCTTTGTGGAATTTGTAGACATTTCTGGACAGCCTTGTTCACTGCCACCCACCAATACACTGTCATCTGCAACTGATTAGCACATTTTACTTCATTTGCATTGTGTTCTACACATTTTCTGTGTGGATGTGTTGCAGTTAACTGTAATGTCCCGGTTGGAATCCAGCAGGCCAAAATGGAGCAAAGAAAAAAAAAAAGTGTAGTAGATTAACACAATTGAGTAACAGTAGGTACAGGCCTTCAGAATGTGTTAATGTCACAATGTCACTAAGCCTTTACAGTTGTAACATCACGCTGCACAAATTGGCTGTACTTGCTCACAGCTATTTCTGTGTTGCAGCTCTTTTGCAGTGTACAGTTCACCCATCTTTACTTATGTATTAAATATTGATGATGTGAATTCATAGCATAGGGCCTGCATTAAAACAGCAGGAACCTCCTGTTTTTTAGATGTAGTTTCTATGTTAATTTTATAATGTTAGTAGACAAAAGAGTTTGAATTTGCCAGAGCCCAGCCAGGAATAACTGACTGGGCTATTAACATTTTGAGTCCCTTGATCAGTTCAGCTTTTATGCTCCTGCAGCTATGTGACAATAAAACAGAAGAACACCAACATTATCAGCTGATCATATAAATGTGGATACATCTGCTTGATATTACCTCCTGTGAACAATTAACTTTAGATGTTGGTAACTGCTTCTTCATTGTAAAGTTAAACATTTGTGAGTCTTGATAGGGGCAATATGGAATTTGCAACCAATTCTTAATATATTATGTGTTCTTGTAAATTTAGCATTAAAAGCAGTGCATCAAATTTCGACATCACTCTTATGACTGACACCTTGCCCTACTAACAATAACACGACACAGCAATGGCAGACTATCTTTAAAATAATGGTAGAATAGTTCCCAGTGACTCTCAAATAGTATTTTAGCTTGAAATGTCCAACACACACACACACACACACACACACACACACACACACACACACACACACACACACACGCACACACACACACACTGAAATAAGTAAAGGAGGCTGTTTGGTCTATAAGCTTGTATAGAGGAAATGCATACAAACCACTCAGTTTTAAAATCTGTGCCAGTATCTAAATATAAATTAGTGTTGCTCACCCTCTGCCAGCTAAAATGAACACACAGTCACACAGGTTTCTGAAAACCAGCAACAGTCTTGTGATGTAAATCAAACTCACAAGAAAAACACTAATTAATGGTAAACAAATTTCCAGGCTTGAAAACGAATGAAGATATTCACAAGTCATCAGGTGCCAAGAAGGAGGCAGGGGAGGGTAAAATGTTCTGAGTAGAGAGGGGAAGAGGAGATGTTGACAGAGAGGGAGGTAATGATGGAGAGGAAAGACTGATGCAAGAGAAATAAAAAATATGAGAGTGGGGGCAAGTAAGAAAGAAAGAAATATACATCAGAGGAAAACAGGAAAGAAGTGAAAGTAGGCGTAAGGGGAGAAAAGGGGATGTGGTGATTCAACACAAGAATAAAAGAATCAAGTGAGCAACAGCAAAGGGGAGAGAAGGAAAAGTGATGGAGGGAGAAGAGACGAGAGAGGTATTTCGGGAGGTGTGAGAAAAGAACACATCATCCCGGGGGCTCTGTGTCTTTCCAGCCCTTTAATGTCTTTAATTAAAGCCAACAGTAATATCTCCGCGCTCCCTTGGAGTGCCATTAGCAAAGCAACACTCAGCTTCACAGCCAGCTGATAGAGGAGGGGAAGGGAGCTGGGTACAACGCCTAATGATGGGAGGAAACAGTGTGAGAGGGACGAACGGATGGGGAAAGGGGAGTTATCGAGGGCGAAGTAACGCTGGAGGTCAGGACGGACAGTGTGAGAAGAGTTATTAAGGGCGAAGGAGTGCTGGAGGCCCGGGATGGACAGAAGAAGTCATGGGATGAGGCTGATGGAGCGGGAAGAATGGACGGTTGGATGTGGAGGAGGATAGAAGTGGAGGGAGGGGAGGGGAGGGGGGGATTTGTGAGATCTCAACTTCAAAAGGCCAAAGCTACAGAGGAGACAGGCTGCCGTGAAGAAAGAATTATGGAGCTAAACGTGTGGGCTGACTGATACATGATCACATTATGCCAGCAGCTTGTTTAATCAATCTGACTTCCCAGGCCCCTGGCCACAGGGACGGTCTCTCACGCGGCCCTGCGTCAGAGGGAGGGAGGCATGGCAACCGTTGCAGGGGCTTGGGGCTGCAGCAGAGCATGGTGATTGTCTTGTGACATTTTAAGATGAAGCAATGTCTGCTCAAACTCCTCATCACAGGTTGCATCTGTCTTTAGCTGTTTCTGTTACATTGATGTGCAAGTTTCAAGCAGATTTCTGAAATTTCCTCATAATAAAATATTACATCTGTTAGATCTGAAATGATTTGATGATTAATCCATTCATTGATCAACTGAATTTTTTTTGAAATGACACTACGTTGATAATTAAACAAACATTTAAGGAATTTTTCAAGCGAAATTGCCAAACAGTCCACAGGTGTATAATTGGTATTCCTGACCTACAGGAAACCTGTGGCTCGGGGGGAGAGCAGTCGTCCATTTATCAGAAGGTCGGTGGTTTGATCCCAGGCTTTCCCAGTCTGCATGTTGAAGGGTCCTTGGGCAAGATACTGAGCCCCAAGTTGCTCCTGATGGTTGTTCCATCAGTGTGTGAATGTGTATTTCTTTTCTGATGGCAGATGGCACCTTAGCCTCTGCCTCAATGTATGAATGGGGTGAATGTGACGTAGTGTGAAGGCAGGAGGGTGGCAGGAAAAAGGAGGAGACCTCACGTCATTTGCAGATGTTCTTTTGAAATAGGTGCCTCCAGTCAAATCAGCCGTCCACTTACCTGCAACTCAAATTGGGAAAACGCAGAACAGCACCACCCTAAGGCAGGGAAGACGAACACAGCAGAGGAAATGCACTCATACTCACCCAAACTATCAGGGTCATATCAGTAGTACATATTTGGGCTACCTAATGGCATTTCAGTGCTGCCTCCTACCTAATATGGTTTGTGTGTGTGTGTGTGTGTGTGTGTGTGTGTGTGTGTGTGTGTGTGCGCGCGCTGCTCTCTGTATCAGACTGCCTGCGGGGTGTGTGTGTGTGTGTGTGTGTGTATGTTAGCAAAAGTGTGCGCCGTCAGGCAGAGGGGGAGGAAGACATTAGCTGAGTGAGGGAGAGAATGAGAATGGCAATGCACAGGCAGCATTTGATACCATGTCACCAGAAGACAGTTTAGTCTTCTGCCCTCCGGGACTTTCCACAAGGCCAGGTGCGGGTGAGATGGCATAATCAGCATGCCAAGGCCACAGTAGGGTAGAGCAGTGTACAGTCAGGCAGCCGTCTTGGCCCTGCTCACCAGCTGCATAGTCAATCTACGGCAGCCACTTGGCTTTTTGGGATTTCCTACTGAACCAGGTGCAGATGGAACAAATGCATGACCAATGTTTGGAAACAGAGCTATGAAGGAGGTAGAAAAGAAGCTGAAAATCATTTGTTACATGCTGGCCTGTGAACTCGGGTCTCTGTTGTGGTAAAAGAATGGGATTCTGTTTTGCATCGCTATCTGACCGTCTCCGGTGAAACTACTGTAATTGGTGTCTGTTTTTGCTGAAAATAAAAATGTTGAGGAAAGGCTTTTTTATTTGGCTTTTTTTTTTACACAACATAAATGAATTAATCTTTTCTGATCCATGTGAGACTTGTGTTTTTACCAGCCATATGGTTTCAGGGATGTGATGGACATGTACCAAACATCTCCACTTTTTTAGTTCTTTATTTTTTTGCCCTATCACCGGTGCTTTTGAGCTACAGAAGAAGAAGCAAAAGCAGATAACGTAACATTAAGTGGTATTTGAAGCGTATGTTATATGTACGGTTACAACAGCTTCTCTTTTTTTCAGCATGCCAACTTTTTCGCCTCAGCCAAGTGTAACAACGTGTATAATTAATAATAATAATAATAATAATAATAATAATATTTACACTTTTTTTGAATTTAGCACTTCCAGTCAAAACAGGAATAAAACAGGTGGAAGGAAATTGGCTTTAAGCATCTGAACCAAAGTAATTTTAACCTCCTTAGAGGTAAAACTGTCTCATCTCACAAGAATAAAAGCAATAGTTAGAGAAAAGTAAGAAAGGATAATCATCATTTTGTTTTGTTTTTGTATTTTCTACTGTCATGTTAATCATCTTGTTGTCCTAAAGAATGAACCTTTGACCAAAAAAAGCAAAGAAGCCAACTCAAATGTGTTATTAGATGCAGTAAAGCAAATCCATTACAAATACTGTTTTGCAAAGTTGCATCACACTGCAAAAGACAATTTCTACTGTAAATAACAGTAAAATATTTTGAGTATCAGGAAGATGTTTAGTTCCTGACTACAACACACTAAACATTATAGGTAGCAGCTCAGAGTGCCTTCACACATAGTCTCTCTCTCTCTCTCTCTCTGTCTCTCTCTCTCTGGTCTCATAATTTTGTGCTAAATTTATTCGCAAGTTGTATCAACATCTGTTCACCATCAAAATGTGTCCTCTGGGGCATGTAAAGATATGAAAGTTTCCTTGGCTCAAGGGACAAGATGTAAAGGAGTCCCCAACAATGTGTAACTTATTCAGTTTTATTATAACAAAAATATATGGAAGGTGAAATAAAAGAAAAATCATTGGTGGCTGAAAGCACAGCTGTTGGGTAAAGAGAGAGAGTGTGTGAGTGTGTTTTAAAAGGATTTCCAGCCAGCCATCAGCTGTTAACTGCTGGAGGTGTTCCAGGTCATCTATAAGATACTAGGAAATAATGCATTGGAAATAACACTGCTACCCTTTAAAAAGCTGGCCTGAGGCAACCTCAGGCGTTAGTGCAAAGTACATTATCAAAAAATCTATGGTATTTCTAAGCCTACAGTGAAACACTTAATACTAGCAACCAGCAAGATCTCTGTCCAGACAGATGGAGTATTTAGACTGAGTGTGTTAGTTAAGAGGTGACTAATTCTTGCAAAAGCTCCTATAGTGTAGTAACCTCTCGTACTGAGGAGTCATCGCAGCTTTAAGACGAGAGGCAAGAACAGTAGTTTAAATTCATGATAGACTAGAGCTTACCTCCAATGGGACAGAGAAAAGCCACAGCCTGAGGAAGAGACAGAGGCCCAGAACAGGGTTTAGGTTGGGATCTCTTCATATTTGGTGTCAAAGGGCCAAAACACATCATGTGTATGTGTGGCTCAGGCCAGAACCGAAGGCTGGAGCTGGAGAGATGAATAGATAAGGGCAAGCAGATAGCCTTGTGGTAGTATTGAGAAAGAGGCATTTGACTGGGCTCTCAGGAAAAATGAAAGAGAGTAAAGAGGATGGAGGATGGAAGCTGAGGCTGGGGGAGTGCAAGGGGGAGGTTGTGGCAGCAAGAAAGGATTAAACCTGGGGTGAAAAGGGTGTTCTTTTTCATGATGTGACCCCATATTGAGATCAGAGACTGTTTCTCACCCTGTGCTTCAACAGTGAAATTGTGTGTTTAATCAGTTTAATCACCAATTACTCACACAGAGTAACATTAGATGTTTCCTCAGGCGATTGAAAATCAAGCAGTGCTATTTGAGCCGGTCAATCAAATCTGTTTACATGTGTAAGTGAGGTTGTGTGATTTCCAGAGTTGCTTGTTTTATATTTGTAAAGGTTATTTTTGCCACTTCAAAATCACAATCAGATATTATTCTAATTACTTTGGCCTGATTAGGAAATAATCAAAGGACATAATTCTGATATCAGGGGGTCTATATGCCTTTGAAAGCCTGGGCTAGGGGTGAGGAATTAAATGTTAAATGGACTGTACTTTCTAGTTTTCCGACCACTCAAAGCGCTTTATACTACATCACATTAACCCTATTCATACACTGATGGCAGAGGCCAACTGCTCACCTGAAACAGAAACAAATCATTCCCACACACACACACACACACTCCTTATCTTGCCCAAGGACACCTCAACATGCAGACTGGAGGATCCCAGGATCAAACTGCTGATCTTCTGATTAGTGGGCGTCACACTCTACCTCCTGAGTTACAGTCATTGAATACTTTTGTTTCAGGGTGATATACATTTGACACCTAAGGATATAAAGAGGAGGAGAATGTGATGTACAGGTTGACGTTGGTATGGCATTGCAGATTTCGGGCACGTTTTCTATATGCAAGACTCTTGTGAGAGGTGGTTATGAACAGCGGGGGTCAACCTTCTCACAGCAGGGTGGTGATTAGGCCCTGTTAACATATGTATGCCACATAAGTCAAATAATTCGACTCCATCTCAGACCTGAGTTGAATATAATGACCTGAAGACAATGCTAAAATATAGGGACAAAATCTTTAAATTCAACACAAAACAGAAGGAAGGAGGATATTTTTAATTTTAGATTCCAATATGTCCCATTAGCCACAACCCCTACAAATCAGTCTTACCTTTTTTATTTGCAGCCATTTCTTTTGTTTTCATTTAAGGGTCATGTGTATTTTGTGTAGCTTAATTTTTTTAAAAATCAGGATTATCTCAAGTTTAAACTGTAAAAGTAAAATTGCACTCTTTATGCCAACAAAAATAAACTCAGTGTAATGGCTCATGCTGACGAGGAGATTTTTCATGTCCAATTTCATATATGAAGTTTAAACCATATGTTGGTAAATACAGAGTATGTTTCATACCAACAAGACACAGCTTTGGTTCTTGTGAACAGCAGGGGTCTACCTTATCATGCAATCCTGTCTCCTGAGATTACATTCGTATACTGCTTATTTGCAACAGTAAATATAATTTGTTACAAACTTAAATTTGGTTTGATCCCATCTTGGACCTGAAGAGTGGAAGACTGGACGACTGACTGAAGCATGCTTGTATTTCTTCAACACACGATTAATCTAATCGCAATCACAATCATGATGTTGTCAAGTGGGATTACATAACTGCACAAAGGTTGAAATTTAATTAAACAGAAAAGGTGTGTGTGACTCTCTATTCTCTGTGTGCGCTGCAGTGTGTGCCCCTAAAAACAGATATGCCTGCGTGCAATCAGAAAAATTATTTATGAGCAGCGTGTGAGTAACATCAAAGAGAACAACCTTTCGTAACCCCCCTCCCCGCCTCGCTGCTAATCATTTAAAACATAGTCGGACTCGCCACTGCCCACCGGAGCACCGAGAGAAATGCCGGTAGGCTGGTCGCTCTCCAATCTCTGTGATAGAGACAGAGTCGTCGTCGGCAGCTGAAGCGGTAAGATGGAAGAAAACTGGGAAGAGATAAGGAAGGTTTGGTTTTACCTAACTAGCCATTTAACAGCTATATCGGTGCCTTTTGTTGTTCACGTGTCACTTTAGTATATCACAGTTATATGAAATTACAATGAATATAGTAATATATTAACATTATACTAATAGTATACTATTAACTAAACATTATACTCTTTAATGTTATAATATTATACTAATACACTCATGTATACTAGTTCATCCTGCAGATTGTGGATATTGTCTCTTCAGTGGACAGATGTCTATTTAGCTGGTGCCGGTGTGCCAATATTTGCTCCTTCTGGCCACCTCCTCCTGAGAGCAACACACTCCCCTTGTTATGTTTTACTAGTTATTGTTTATCGTTTAACTTTGTTCAAGTTGAAAAATACACATCTAAAAATGTCAGTATTTTGTGCATTTCCCTTGATAATCAAGTAAGTAGACTCATTGTACCATTTGGTCCATTATAATCAAATTGCAAATCCCAATATTGTCCACAGTAATCGCAATATGAATTTTTCTCCAAATCGTACAGCCCTAGCCCTAGTTTTTACTGTTATTGTTTCATTTGAATAATTTTCAAGGGAGGCCTGAAGAGGTAAACCTCAGAACTTTTACTGTTAATTGTAACATTAGTGAAGGTCTTCTGCTTTTATGCTTTATGCTGCATTTATTATGAGGCTCTTAAGTTAGCAGTTCAATTATGTATTATTATTACATACATATACATTACTAAATGTTTAAACTGTAAAACATGAAGTTGAGAGTGTATGATTGAGGCAGGAGTACCAGCTTTGTTATTTGAGTTTGAGGCATGAGCCCCTGATTCCTCATTTCAGAAAAAAATAAACATGGAACAGTGTATGATGTCAGAGTTTATAGGTCACCCAACACAGACCCATTTCTCAGAGGGGTGACATTTTACAACAGGCCCTGGAGGCAGGTAATCACTTGTTTCTGGTGCCTTGCTCATTCATTCGCTCTGTGAGGGACCCACACCTCCTCCTACTGCTTCCTTCAGACACGCACACTACCACCCACATGAGCTGCACACGTTCACCCTAATCTAAGGAGCTTGACCTTACCCCGAAGCGGAGGTAAAACATAATTTTAGAACAAGTTTCCTTTTAACCCTCATCCCACCAGGCAAGATGCTGTGCGCGATAAGTCTGACCCTCAGTTGAGTTTGACTGATGGCAGCAAACAGTCTTCGTTCTGTTCAATCTGATGTGGCTTTACTCAGAAGGACTGAGATATCTCTTGAGTGACTGGGATCTTGATTTACCAAGTATATTTTCAGATGATTTGAGAGATACGTAGGAATTAAAGCCAGTTGTTACAAATTTAATGAAACCCCTCACCAGCTCACACATACAGTACATGTTGCTGTTTGCTTGTTTCAGGTTCTGGCAAGATATCATCTCTCTGGTGCCTCTGGTGGAGTTTTATTGCACAGTGTTATTCCATAAGTGATGAAAAAGTGAGAAAGTTTTAAAAGTGAGATGTTTCACTCTGAGACTTTTTCAAACAAGTCCCAGAAAGGATTCTCCTTACTGCATACAGTGGTGTGAAAAAGTGTTTGCCCCCTTCCTGATTTCTTGTTTATTTGCATGTTTGTCACACTGAAATGTTTCAGATCATCAAATATCTAAAATGAACGTTTTTAATATTATGGGGAAAAACATCCAAACCTACATGGCTGTGTGTGAAAAAGTTATTTCCCCCCTGTTAAAACATAAATCAACTGTGGTTAATCACATCTTTGGAAAGTTCTCAATCAAGATCATCACTTAAATAGGTCCTGCCTGACAAAGTGAAGTGGACCAAAAGATGCTCAAAAGCTAGAAATTGTGCTGCGATCCAAAGAAATTCAGGAACAAATGAGAAACGGAGGAACTGAGATTTATCAGTCTGGAAAAAGTTATAAAGCCATTTCTAAATCTTTGGGACTCCAGCGAACCACAGTGAGAGCCTTTATTCACAAATGGTGAAAACACTTAACAGTGGTGAACCTTCCCAGGAGTGGTCGGCCGACCAAAATTACCCCAAGAGCGCAGCAACGACTCATCCAAGAGGACACAAAAAAAACCACAACAACATCCAAAGAACTGCAAGCTTCACTTGCCTCAGTTAAGGTCAGTGTTCATGACTCCACCATAAGAAAGAGACTGGGCAAAAATGGCCGGCATGGCAGAGGTCCAAGACGAAAACCACTGCTGAGCAAAAAGAATATAAATGCTTGTCTCAGTTTTGCCAGAAAAAATCTTGATGATCCCCAAGACTTTTGGGAAAATACTCTGTGGACTGATGAGACAAAAGTTTAACTTTTTGAAAGGTGTGTGTGTCCCATTTACATCTGGCGTAAAAGTAACGCAGCATTTCAAAAAAGAACATCATACCAACAGTAATATATGGTGGTTGTAGTGTAATGGTCTGGGGCTTTTTTTGGTGCTTCAGGACCTGGAAGACTTGCTGTGGTAAATGGAACCATGAACTCTGCTGTCTACCAAAAGATCCTGGCCATCTGTTTGTGACCTTAAGCTAGGGTGCACCTGGGTTCTGCTGCAGGACAATGATCCAAAACACACCAGCAAGTCCGCCACTGAATGGCTTAAGAAAAACAAAATGAAGACTTTGGAGTGGCCTAGTCAAAGTCCTGACCTGAATCCGATTGAGATGTTGTGGCATGACCTTAAAAAAGCGTTTAAGGCTCGAAAACCCTCCATTGTGGCTGAATTACAACAATTCTGCAAAGATGAGTGGGCCAAAATTCCTCCACAGCGCTTTAAAAGGCTCATTGCCAGTTATAGCACATGCTTGATTGCAGTTGTTGCTGCTAAGGGTGGCCCAACTAGTTATTAGGTTTAGGGGGAAATCACTTTTTCACACAGGGCCATGTAGGTTTGGATTTTCCCCCTTAATAATAAAAACCTTCATTTAAAAACTGCATTTTGTATTTACCTGTGTTATCTTTGTCTAATATTTCAATTTGTTTGATGATTTGAAACATTTCAGTATGACAAACATACAAAAAAAGAAGAAGAAGAAATAAACAAGAAATCAGGAAGGGGCAAACACTTATTCACACCACAGTAGCTGAGTTTAGGCTCCTTTAGAGAATGGAGTTTTCACATAATTTGCCTCTCCACATTCAGACTTTCTTTTTCTCTTTGTTTCTCCCCCTTCTTCTCCTTGTCTTCATCTTAATCATTGACACGACAAAACCTTGCCCTTCTCACTAAGCATTTGTACAAAGCTCTGTACTGAAAGACATGGTTGATAAGTCATTGTGATCATTAACAAAAACAGAAGGATGTGGCCACTGTAGGAAGGTATTTAAAAGGCCATTACTGTATCCCTTGGATGCGGAAATGTCAGCTTTTCTGACACTGGTGCTTTGTGGAAACTGTCAGTTATCACTCAAACCAGGTTAAAAAGAACCAAAAGAGTTATTTGCAAATATAATTTCATACAGACTGTATTGCTGAGCTCATATTCTCGTTAACCCTTTAATGGTTTTCTCCACTTTTTGGTTAAGCACATTTTAGGTTGTGATTTCATTGGAAATTAAATTACAGTAGATGTACATAGCTCACAAGAAGTCCTCCAAAATATGTATAACAGGAAAATATGTTGTTTGTCCATGCCTTCTGGAACAACATATGGAATAATAAAAAAAAAAAGGATGGTCAGTTAAAAGAAATTTGTTCTTAGTGGCAAAAGGAACTAACAAGTGCAAAAACATGTTTCCCATTGCTTTTTATTGGATGAGACCATTAAAAATGTAACACATATATAGCCTTCCTTAACTCTAAATAACCGATGTCATTGCTCTAGTTTTTATATTTGCTGTTGATGAAAAGGGTCCTGGGCATACAGTATTATTAAAGTAATATTCATAAAGTCATAAAAAGTTCAAAAAACAAACAAAAGCAAAGGTACAGAGATGCTTTTTAGATGCCTTTTGGTGTTCTTATAATGTGCTTTATTCTTCGTATTATATCTATGAATAGTAAGTATAGTATTGTATATTGATAAATTTAAATTTCACTTAACTTCTCACTTGTCACATGTGGGGCTTAGATGTCACTTGCTGTTGATAAGAGACTCAGAGGCTTCAGTTTACTAATGTTGCTTAGGAAGCTGTCTTTCCAACTAAATGCACTTGAATGTGACACGTCGAATTTACCACTTCAGAAGTCTCAACTAGGAGCTTACCAGGATGACTTGAAGGCAGCATTAAACCAGGCAACATGAAAGACTCAACTCTCTGAAAAAACTACCACAAAAACTTGGCACAGCACATTCCTCTTACTCAGTGCTGTGGATTTCAAACATACCATCTGCCATGCCAAATACCCTGTTCCCTTATTTTGACCAGTCAACGGAGACCACTCAAAAATGGGTTTCCTTAAAATGAAAATGGAGTCCCTGTCCACCCACATGTGTTGGTTAAAACAACCCCTGATGTTTGAAGGATCATCGAACACGCAGTTGTAATCCTCCATAGCTCCATGTCAGCCTGCTGCCAAGCTGTTGGAGTTGGTACTTCCACCTTTTATACGGCTCCAGAAAACATAGAAGTGTCCATCAATTTGTTCCACATTTCTCTGGTGCAAGTCAGAAGTCTGTGTGCTACCTTGCTACAGCTTGCCTACCAAAATCTGTGAACATGCTGTAAACGCTGTTTGGAGAGCTGTGATGGATACGTTCGGCTTGTTTATTTGGACCTGCTCAAAGACAAGTTTGGAAAACTGCTGAGATACAACTACAGGGCCAAACTCACGCTGTGTTTGGGTTTTGCAGAAAGGTTCTCTGCAATTCAGCACGAGTTTCAATGGGTTGCAGACACACTGATGTCGTGGCACAATGGCAGTGTTGGTCTGGCAAGCAAGACTTTTAGTCTTGTTTCTGGGAAATTTTATCACTCAGGGGGTAAGATTACACTACAATATTTTTTTTTAAGAATTGTGGATATTTTACTGATTCCACTATTTTTACACTAACTATATTTGAATATGACAACTTTTAGGACAATGATTAAATAAATAAATCAGGATAGTGTTCTGTATTTTCCCCCCAAAGTTTTATCCCTTGTGTGATAACATTTTGAAATGGATTGGCAGAAAATTTAATTGATCAGTTAGTTAGCTAAGTAAATAATATATAAAAACATTTGGGGACTTAGTGAATACGTGTGTGAGCCTTTTCCTTTCGTTGCCCCATCCCTAAAAGCATAAGCTATTCCTCTGAGAAAGAAGTATTCTCTGAGTGTATTGGTCTCTGTTGACCCACCTCATGTAACTACCCCGTCCCTCAACAAACCCATAAGCTGGGTTACCTCAGTGGGGACTCCTTGCAATGATTGACAGGCACCTCTTGCCCTCTGTTCCACTGTGTTTAGAGACTGAAAGATTATCTACCAAGAGGCAGCCCCCTTGCTCTGTCTTTTTATCCATCCATCCATCCCCTCCCCCACCACCTTGTTTCCACTATAAAAACATACCAATCTATATCCACACAAATCAAACATACCACCTGTGTGTGGGCGCAAGCACATGTGTACATATGGTGTGTGTGTGCATGTGCATGCAAGTCCTTATTGGCTTATAGCTACAAGAATGAAATGAGGGTACGTGAGCAATGAGAGTGCTGCATATAAAATTCATGGGCTGGTTGTGGAGAAAATAATTTGGGAGAAAGCTCTTACAGACCTGCTTCCAGCTCTTCTAATGCAGCTAAACAAAATGTGAGTGTGTTTGCCCTTAAGTGTTCTGTGCAGACATGTGTGTGCATATGTAGAGTTGATTGAGTTAGAGCTAATGCAAGTTAGTTTGGATCCAACAGTGGATCAGAGGCATACTGAAGTAAATAAATCAGTAGGTGTTCGGGCTGACCGGCTGTCACTGAGGTACGACTTGATTTACATTGCTCTCTGCAATGACAGGGGGTGGGACAGAAAGGCAAGAGGGATGGAGGGTGAGATAAAAGAATGGATGGATGGTGGAAGGGGAGAGGTGAAGGCAGGAGGAGAGGAGAGGTGATTGAAGAGCCAAGGCCAGAGCGACAGCCCAGTCCAATCTGTTTACAAGGCAAAAGCATGAATATAGAGAGATGGATGAACAGATGATTTGTGTGCGTGGGACAGAAAGGAAGCAACTCAGTAAACCAAACATCTACAGCTAGTGGACAACTGATGGAACGGTTTATTTTAGGTCTTTCTTACAGGACAGTTTAACATACTCACACCTGCAGTGCAGCTGCAGACTGAGCCGAGCAGTTCAGTACACTATTATTGGGGGGTTCACTACTTTGCTCAAGGCATCACTGATTTATGACAAAGAAAAGAGTGTGATCTCTATACTTTCAGTCTGTTTAAACCAGTAGTTCCCAACCCTTTTAGCTTGTAAGCACTTGCTTCAAAAGAAATGTGCACTTTTGACCCTCTCATCTGAGTTGTGAGCAGTTCAACTAAAGTGTAAATTTCTCTTCAATGATTGTTAATAATTTAATTAAAATACATTTCAGAAGCATGAATAGGTGAAACTGCCCAAGGTTTTAGAAACCTCCTAGATTTAGCTTGCAACCCCTTTGGGGCGGGTGGAACCCTTAGGTTGTGAACCACTGGTTTAAACATCTGCCGCCTCTGGGAGTGAGGAAGCACACAGTGGTGAGATATGAATTATTGGATGAATTATTTAAAGCCTTTTGAAAGCCTGCTGACTTGAAACTTTAAGGGAAATGTAAAGGAGAATAATATTTTCTCTAAGTAGATGGATATATCTAGTATTGTGTCTAAGTCGTTTCAGGTTCATGATTTTATTTAGAGGTTGTACTGGGTTTATATGGTTTAATTTTCATAAAACAAAATATTTTGTCATACTGCATATTGCTTCAGCTATTTGCACCCTGTGTGTTGACTGCTCACATTAAGCTACCAAGTGAAGCATCCCACTTTTATTTGATCTTTGTTGGGAGTTGCACCTAGTTAAGGACTACTGTCCAATCCTAAACAGATTAGGGCGGGTCAAATCTAATGTTTGTTAGGGAAGTTGAGTGTAGGGGAGGCAGCAGGGCGGACGTCTTGTAACTGTATGCTGCAGCTCAGTGTGTTTCTCCACCAGTGTTTTTGTCGACGTGGGTGACTAGTGCTACTGTTTTCAGGCAGTTCACAGCAGTGTTTTCTGTTGGAGATGGTAACTGCCTTTGGGGTGGACTTTTGGCTTTTTCACTTTGCAAACCTATTGCATGCACACAAGGATAAAGAAAAGGGAAAAAGCTAAAAAGCATAATACGACCTCTTTAACTGTTTGTTTTCAATTGGAAAGAACCAGTTTTCTTTGTATTAAGTATGTCTCTATACTGTGTACTATATATCTACTGTAAACAACCAGTCCAGGGTGAATCTCTGCATCAATGTAACCTAGAAGTGCTTGGCATATGAAGTGATATAAAGTGATTCTGATTTTGTTTACAACATCATTCATTACAGCAGGAGGAATTCATTTGCTCAGTTTCCTCTACAGGGCCAAACAGGCCTGGAGCCAGGGCTTACTCATTATTTATGTCACGCCAATTCCCCCCAAATTGCATTTATGTGGCCTTTTTGCATTTCATTGCCAAAAGAGATTATCTGTCAGCTGTGTGATGGTTACAAATATATAAAGTATGTTTTTTTTAATTTATTTTTTTTAAAGGTTGAACGTCACATGTATAATAATAATAAGGTCAGATCAGTTGCAGTAAACTTATGTATTGGCTACATAACTGGCCTCTGTGATGTTCTGTGAATATCTGACTATACCAATCCATAGAAAACTAGAAAATGTAAAAACAAACAAACAATAAAAAGCCAGCCACTGGGAAAGTGAACCAGTTTTAAAGTTACACAAAGGCCTGACCTTTTGGTGATACTGAACAACTACGAGAAATCTCAATTTGGTAACTAAATAACTAATAATAAATATATATAATATAAAAATATATAATATAAAAACCTAAAAAAAATATGAATCTGAGCCATCAAACTGTTTTTTTGTTACAGTAATAATGACAACAGAATACCATCATGCCACAAGAAAAACATTTAAGATGCAAGAGTTTGTAAGAGGCAGCAGTTTGTCATTGTCACGGCTGTCGCTGTCACCTTTGTGTTTCCCCTTTTTCTGTCTCACCTCTACCAAGTAGGCTGTGTCCCTGTGGAATGAAGACCCACCTACTTCCTGGTTTCTGGGGTGCTGACTTCAGTCCCACCTGTTGGTTCCCTCTGTTCCCGCTCAACCAATGGCTGGTCACCACATCGGGATTACCTCCTGCTCATAAGGAGAGCCCACCAGCTGCTCGAGGCAGCTTGTCACAGCCAATTGACTTGTGTGCCGCTTGTATTGACTGGGTATCTTGTTAGTTAGCTCTGCATTGTGTTTAGTGGAGAAATTCCCTTAGGTCTGTGGTAGTCTATTGGTGGTTATGTTTAGTAGCCGGTAATCACAGTATCTTTTGAGTATTTTTGGTTTGCGTGCATTCACCAGCTTGTGCTTAACAAAAGGGTGGAGTTAGGGCCAGAGTCCACACTGACCGCCACACGTAGTATCTTGTGTTAGTTTTCATCAGGTGTAGTGGGTGCTGTGCTCTTTGTGTTTTGTTGTAAGAATTAACTCTCTTTAAATATATAGTTAGGTACAGTCCTCCTTTTGAGGACGTCTTTATTTTAACTTGGTTTGTTATTTTCACAGCACCCTCATCCACCCTCCTTTTGTTTGTTGTTACCTGTCTGCATCCCCGGTTACCAAATAAAAGTTACCTTTTTAAGATCTATACCAGTTTTGCCTATATGTTTATGGCCCCCACTCCCCTAGACCAACAGGGGGTCGTAACAGTCATTCTTCGACAGGTTGACAAAACAAGACATGTCAGTTTCTGAATGATGTTCAGAAGATTTTTGTTGGTATTAACACCACAGAAGGTAAATTACATCAGAGAGTGCAAGCAAGTCCATCATTCTTAGCTGAAGTTACAGGGGGGTGGCATCAAGTTTATCTTGACTGCACCTCAATGCCAGAACCATTAAGCTCATATGAGATTAAGACCAAACTAAATAATGATTTCAGATCCACATAGTTTTTGTTCCCACTGAAGCATGTGATTTTAATGAATGTTTTTGTCAAGCTGAGAATGAGACTGTCCTCATTAGAACAAGAGTCTACAGCCTTGCTAGCAGCTCTGTGAGACTGTCCTTAGGCACAGCGATGCATTGAGCGAAATGTTGGAAACATGTAGATGTTTAGTCATGTTTGCTATGTTGCACAGCACAGCTGAGGCTTATGGGACTGTTATTAGTTTTGCAGGTATTTGGTCATATCAGTTGACAGATTGAAATGTTGACCTGATGATGGCGCTAGTTGAAA
This sequence comes from Micropterus dolomieu, assembly GCF_021292245.1. NCBI lineage: Eukaryota > Metazoa > Chordata > Actinopteri > Centrarchiformes > Centrarchidae > Micropterus > Micropterus dolomieu. The sequence goes on from NC_060158.1 coordinate 6,219,811, forward strand.
ATTAAGGAATCATGAAAGTTATTACAATTTATCCTGAGGGGGGTCCAGAATGTCATGGCAATCCATCCAATACTTTTTTGAGATAAACTATTTCGCTCAAAATGTCAAATGTCAGGAGATCACTAAAATCATTTAGATTCTGGCACCCATGAATGTCTGTACAAAATGTTGTCCCAATTCATCTGATAGAGAGATTTCAGTCTGGACCAAAGACCAATAGCAGAAATGGTTGTTTGTACTAACTTCCAACACCTTAAATTTTTTGGTTTTCCTGACAAGCTATAAGCATGCAGCAATGGTTAAAAGGCTGTTCACATTCAGTCCCAAGGAGTAGGAGTAGTGTGACATCGTTTTACTGCTATGAAAGGCGTTGGGGAACAGGTCAGGATGAAGACTGGAGACGTGGCATCCTTTCTTCGTTGTTTATTTACCATGAAGAAGATCTTTCCCCAAACTTAACAAAGTAGTTTAAGTTACGTTGAAATGAATCCCACCTCAACCATATGGGTAGCAAATGAGAAATCCCTTATATATGTCAATTTTGGAAAGCACTGACAACCCATTTAGTTGTTTAATTATGAGTTGTTGTAATGATTGCAGAGAATTTGTTCCATCTGTTCTTTTACAGAGATAAACCTTGAATTACATGATTATATATTTGGATACAGATGAAGAACAGACCGACAGAAAGCATCATGAACTTGTGTGTGTCACTGTAGAGGCAGTAACTTTTCACAGTCAACAGATGGCAGGATGTAGCTGGATCATTTGTATGCAGGAGCATGCCCATACACGCTCACGCGCACACACACACACAAATACACAGCAGGGGCCAGCAGAATACATCGTGAGCCTTCAGAGGACAGAAGGTTTCCCTGCTCTTCTGTGATTAATGGGTTGATTGAGGCTGGAGCCAAAATGGAGGGTGGGCCAGTTTGCAGCCTGCTAATGAGGTGATAATGGAGAGGTGGGTGGCCGGGTCCACCACCAAGCAAAATGGTGGAAGCATCGTGAGGAAGATTCCAGAGACAGGCAGGCAGGCCAGCTTTCCAGAGGGCTGCCATGTGTTATTTCTCAGTGAAATGTTTTGAATAGTCAAGGTGGATGGAGGCGTGGGGCTGCTTACATCGATTTCCACAGTAAAATAGATAGTTGTTTGGTTTGCCTCAAAGCAAAAATCATGGTACTCAAGCAGTGAGAGCATTACACTGAAAATGTTACAGCTAGAAGAGGCAGGTGGTTACTTTGACTGCGTGATGAAGAGACATTTTGACTGTGACAGTGATTGCTGGGTTTGGAATAAGTGGGACTGTGGCCTATGCTGGAGGTGGATGGGAAGCATTTCTGTGTCACTGGAGACCACAGTACAGGATTGTTTATCATGTTGACATCAGATTAAGAAAGAAATATTTGAGTATGACTTATTGAATGTTTGATGCAAGACTGTCATGACAGGGTATGATAAAGTTTACCAGAGTCTGAAAGATTTGTCTTTTATCTTCGGTGTTGCACTTGTAGGAGGTTGGTGGCCAGACCCCCTGCTCTTCTTGTCCACATACAGCAACACAAACTATTTGTTTTCCAAATGTAAGTTGCTTTGGATAGAAGCATCTTCCAAAATTATATAATTCAAAAGGTCAGTTCACCTAGGGTATATTTCAAAGAAATCCACATTCCTATATCAAGACAAACAGATTTTTTAAACTTTTATTTGTCCAGGTCTTGAGATATCTGTGTGACCAGGTAATTGGTTCTGGAGAGACACATGCGATGCATTTACATTCATGTAAGTAACAGCGTTACAGCCGGTTTTCTTCAGTAAGCAGATTCCGGAAAGATCATGTGAATGATAAACTTGTTATCTATAATCTTTTCTACAATCTATAATAATGATAGGGGATTAGAGAAACCTGATTTTCCCTGGTGAACACAGATTTCACAAGAGTAACCATTGAAAAAGGACGTTAGAGACAGAAAGCATCGCTGTGACAGAGAAATCTGGTCACTTACCTGCATAACCTGGTTTCTCTGAGAAACCCAGTTATTTAAAGTTGTGATCCTTAAGATTTTAGTCCTGATGATTTAACGACACCTTTGGTAACCATGGTAACAGCAAGTGCACTTTAATACTGCAGTCAACACTCCCTGAGCAGCTACTTTTTCAGAAAACAGAAGAGCAACTAGTATATCTGTTTGTTGTAGGAGTAGTAGGAGTAGTAGGAGGTATTTATAGGTAGGCAAACTGAATCCTGGGAGGGAATGAACAATAAAAACTACTATATAGAATGGTAATTACAGAATGCAAATGCATTTAATAGCTAATGCTAACCTTAAATTGTTTCAAAAATGGGGTTTGATTTCATGAAACACAAACAAAATCCTATTCACCTTCATTGCACTTAGGTGGCAGAATGAATCAAAGAGGTGGCCATCTGCATGATTACATAGAAGTTAAGTAAGAAGTAATTTTGTTGAACTGCCCATTTAAAAATGTTCCAGCAGAAGCTCTATTAATGTTTCCATTATCCGAGATTTATACTGTTGAAGTAGGAAGTTTACATAAGCTTGGGTTGAAGTCATTTTTTAACCGCTCTACATGTGATTTCATGTGAACAAATTATAGTTTTGTTAAGTCTGTTAGGATATCTACCTTGTGTGTGACAAGTCATTTTTCCCAAAATTGTTTACAGACAGATTATTTCACTTACAATTCACATTATCACACCTCCAGTGGGCCAGACATTTAAGTTGACTGTGCCTTTAAACAGCTTGGGAAATTCCAGGAAATCAAAATAATTTCTTTAGAAGCTTCTGAGAGGCTAACTGACATCACTTGAGTCAATTGGAGGTGTACCTGTGGATGTATTTTAAGGCCTGCCTTCAGACTCTGTGCCTCACTGCTTGGCATTATGTGAAAATCAAAAGAAATCAACCACCACCACGTACAAAAAACTGTGCTACTCTACAAGTCTGGTTTATCCTTGGGAGCAATTTCCTATCACCTGAATGTATGCATTCAAATTGCTCTGTTCATCTGTACAAACAATAGTCCCCAAGTATAAACACAATGGGACCATGCAGCTGTCTTGTTCAGGAAGGACACATGTTATCCTAGAGATGAACGTACTTTAGCGCAAAAAGTGCAAATCAATCCCAGAACAACAGCAAAGGACCTTGTGAAGCTGCTGGAGGAAACACAATAAAAAATCAAATGTTGACAAAACCTGAAAGGCCGCTCAACAAGAAGAAGCCACTGCTCCAAAACTGCCATAAAAACAGACTACAACTTTCTGTAACTGCACATGGGGACAAAGATCTTGCTTTTGGAGAATTCTTGGTTTTTCCCTTGGTCTGATGAAACACAAATAGAACTGTTTAGCCGTAATGACCATCGTAATATTGGGTGGAAAAAGCGTGAAGCTTGTAAGCCAAAGAACACCATTCTGAAAGTGAAGCATGGAGGCGGCAGCATCATGTTTTGGGGATGCTTTGCTGAAAAAGAGACTTGTGCACTTCACAAAATAGATTGCATCACGAGGAAGGAAAATTAGTTAAATTGAGTCAGTTCTGTCAGGAAGAATGGGCCAAAATTCCAGCAAGTTATTGTGATATACCTAAAACGTTACACCCAAGTTAGACTATTTAAAGGCAATGCTACCAAATACTAACTGAGCCACTGAGAATGTGATGAAAGAAATAAAAGTTGAAATAAACTATTCCCTCTACTATTATTCTGACATTCACATTGTTAAAATAACTGAAGACAGGGAGTGTTCACTTGAATTAAATGTCAAGAAATGTGAAAAACTGTGTTTAAATGTATTTGTTTAAGGAATATGTAAACTTCCAAGTTCAACAATAGCTCATTCAGTGTGGTTGTCAACAATAATCTCTTACACTTAATTAAAAATATTATATTGGATGGTGGGTCCGTAAAACAATAATAAAAGAAAAGATACGGATATGGTGAGGATGAATGATGTAGTTCCCCTTTATACAGTTTATGAGTCTATAACTCAGTCAAACAGTTCATTGTGCCTTGTCTTTACAATGTGTTGGTGTGAACAAAGTAAGTATTTTCTCAGTATTCATTTCAACAGTAACTTAAATTCTGCTGCAGTCGACTTCAAAGATGCTCTCTTATCGTCCTAAACAGATGGGCGAACGTCCTTCTGTGTAGCAGAGTGGGGTCTGTTTATTTCCCTCCAACTTATCCAACATTTCTGCCTTTAAAAAAGCTCTCAGCATCACTGTTTTTGTGGAGGGGACAACAAAGTAAATGACAGCATCCATCTAGAGAGGCTTAAACCCCCATCCACCAACCAGTCCCTGAAGGCTTTTTCTTGTATACTGCAAACCTGAATTTATGTGTGCAATTTCTTGTGTGCAAGTCTCTATTACACCAAAGAACAAAAGTACAAGACTCTTGTACTTTTGTTCTTTGGTGTAATAGATGAATTACATCATAACATGGGTGAGTCTGGATTTGGATTAAAAGATATTTTACAAATCTTAAAACTGAAGGTGATCTAAATTCACAACACACATAGAGAGAATAATTGCAACTTATGGCAGGTCTTGGGAATTTATGTATTGGACTTATACTTGTGTTTTGAATTTGTACCAACAGTAACAAGTATCTGTTAATTTTTAGTCAGTAAGCCTATTTTTAGAGGGCTAATTGTCTTTTTATGGAGAATTTTTTTCTTGTCTTCTTAGAAAGCTTGGGCTGAGAAACTATGGATATTATATGTCTGGAAAGTCCACTGAGACAATGCATGTGATATGTGTGGTATGGTCTCTGTATCCCCACAGGGATGCACTGAATCCTACGAACAGTCTTCCACTTCTTAGGCTATATCTACTGTATAATTCCAAATCCACTTGATTCAACACAAGTTACATTTACCATTTGCTGTCTCTAATTTTTATAAATAATTTAAAGGATTTTAAATTTTTGGCTGCTTGTCAGACCAAGTAAGCAATTTTAAGGCACTTTGGTTTTGGTTCCAGCACTTTAAATGATTCCAATGATGGAGCTGTAGTTTTGACTGACTGATTAATAGTCATGTATTGCCACTGGTAATGGGTGGTGGAAGAAATATTCAGGTCTTTTACTCAAGTAAAAGTAGCAATTCTACATTGTAAAAATACTCCATTATAAATAAAAGTCCTGTGTTCAAAGTCTTTAGTGTTACAATTTTTTTTATATCCTGCAGATAAATGGCATCTGGCATTAATGTCAGAGCTCCATTTTAACATTGTAGCTGGTGGTGGTAGTCATGTAGTGTTGGATAGTTTCATCTGTAACATTGCATTATGTTTTATATCAGTGTTGGAAAGTAACTAAGAACATTCAAGTATTGTAGTTAAGTACAAGTTTGAGGTACCTGTAATTCCATTCTTTGTTTCTTTATACTTCTTCACTACATTTTGGAAGCAAATATTGTACTTTTCACTCCACTACATTTATCTGGCAGACTTAGTTATTGCTGTAGTTAATTTGCTGATACAACTAATATATTATGATGCATTTTATATAAATTAAGCAACCCAGCTGCAACAATAAAGTGATGCTTACACATTTAAAACCATCCCTAGTTATAATCCAATAACAGGATATAAATGTTTCTGAAATGGGTCTTTTAATATACTTCAATATGTTGATGCTAATCACTACTTTTATAATTTTACTTACTGAATCCAGGATTTTACTTGTAACAGAGTATTTCTATACAGTATTGTTACTTTTACTTAAGGGGAATATCTGAGCGTCTTCCAGCACTGTTTTTATATGATCTATTATGTGTGTAAAATCTGCAAAGTAATCAGTAACTATGACTGTAAAATAAATGTAGTTAAGCAAAAAGTACAATATTTCCCTCTGAACAGTAGTTGAGTGGAACTATGAAGTAGCATCAAATAGAAATACTCAAATATGCTAAGTACCTAAGCATTGTCCTTAAGTGAAGAACTTGAAGTTATATTTCACCATTGGTAATTATTTCCATTATCGGTATCATCATCATCACATTGTGAATATATTGAATACTGAATATATTGAATATTGATGATCAACTGAAATATCCGATTATCAGTGATGGATGAAAATAATCAGTTTTGTGCTGCAATAAATTGTTTTCTCATTTGAACACACCTAGGGCGTCACTTTGTGTTGAAAAGTGGTGGGGACATAAATGCTCAGTTTAGGGACCTGATGATACAAGTGCCTCACGAGACATAACGACGGTCAAAAACAAGATGAGAAGATGTTCAACACGATTTTGAAGAAATATGAAATGCTGAAACAGATGAGTGTGGGGTCTAGGGGTCCTCCCTCAGAAGACTTTGAGCATTAAACACTTAATTTCTTGCATTCTGGAGACATTTTCTGCTCCAGTTTAGCGTGGAAGTGACTTTTTTATATAAAGAGAAATTCAACTGGCCGGTGACAATTCATAAATATAAAAATATAACAGAATACAAATCTGAAATCAACTGCTTATTTATTTATTTATTTATTTTTTAGCTTAAGTTACTATTTTGGACAATGCACATTTGTTTCACCTGTATTTAAATTGCGTTGAATGTTTTCTCATTGTCCCCGCGACCCTGTGCGCAGGATAAGCTGTTGACGATGGATGGATGGATGGATGGATGGATGGTATTCTCATCGTGCAAGTAAGAAATGCTTTAAAAAGTGTTGGGGATAAAATCAGCCATTTCAAAATGTAAATGGCTGCTACGGAACACAGCCACACACGGACCCCGGTGTCAGTTGAACACATCCCGAGTTTTCAGCAGCTGGCTATTAAACGGTGCCACAGCCGGACTGTGTAGCTGTAGCTGCGAGGGTTCAGTATTACGGCTGAAGTCCTCTTGGTGACGCTCTGCTGACATCACTCTGATATTACCCGCTCAGCTCTCCGCATCAGACACACGGAGCTCTACTATCTCACACACTTCCTCCACACCACTTTGTTTCCTTTCACTCCGCTCGCCGTGGCCCAGACGCACCATCACACACAACCAGCCGCGGGCTACCTGTGCGCACTGCGGCCAGCCCGGGGAGGGGTTTGACTCCTCCTGTCATTAACAGATCCAAAGGAAGAGAGAGGGAGAGCGAGAGAGAGAAACTAAACACGGTCCACACTGAAGAGAGGGGCAGACACACAGAGACGGGGGGAAAGAGAAGCCGTAAATTGGCTGATTCCAATCCAGGCTGTCTGAACTGAACTCGAAGTTTCTTGGCTGAGCGGGGAAGGAATAATTTGGAGCCCGTTAGCCCCACACAGAGCTGTTGTGGATATTAACGTCCACCTTGTGTCCGGTTTAGAAGAATGGCGAGAGATTACGCAGGACGTTGCCCGGTCTCTCCGGTGAGAAACACTTGGCTTGTGGCGGCATCGATCCTCCTCGCAGCCCAAGGTAAGACGACCCGAGCTGCGTTCACATGAACACCAAAGCCTCATCGGGCTTTGCCCCCGAATGTGGGCAACTCTCAGCACTTCCAGCCGCGCCTCCTGCGCCCTGGGAGCGCTGTTCGTTTCACTGAGTCACGTCTCTATCTCGTATCTGGCTGCTGTTTGGTGGACTGAGATAACAGTTGTTAAAGTTTATTGTCGAAGCACACTGCCAAATCTGTGTGGACTTTCAGTTCGCCATGACGTGAGGTGTGGCTTTCCTGGTTTGTGGTTTTTGTCCTAAATCCTCGCGGCTTCAGACGGCAGGTGACTGTTAGGAAACCTAATCCCCTCTGAGCCTCTACAAACCCTTCTAACACAACTGACCTGTAATCTGTGTTTATCTTACCTGTTGGAAAGTGTAACCGTAAGAATAAAGGCAGAAAGTGGTCCTTATTCAGCAGAGCAACAGGGTGGCTGGTTCGGCAGGGAATGAGAAGTGCTCGGCTCCTGCTCTTCAGGTGGCTCTTGAACAATGAGCATTGAGAGTGCTTAATGAAAATCCACTACAGTAATGCTATCATTAAATACAGGCGCTATAAACTAATTACACATATAGGCAGGAACAAATTAAAGGAAAATCCTGAATAAAAGAGTGGAGAAACTATCAAATGCAGTTTTTTTTCCCCCGTGCAATAGGGCTCACTGAATAGTGAGTAATAGCAATAAAGTGAATAAATCATTCAACAGATCTCAAACCAGTTTCACACCTATGAAAATTTTGTAACAACATGTAAGACAATGCTCTACACCACCGTCATCACCATATAACCAAATTAGCCTATGTAATATAAACTTTCATTTTCAAATCTATTTAGTGATGTCTGTGACTCTCTCTGGTGCTAAATGTCCTTTTGTTATGTCTGGCTATATTTGTTTTTCTTTCTCTCTGCTGTACTCTTTGTGTGTGTGTGTGTGTGTGTGTGTGTAAATGAGGGATGTCATGTGGAGGAATGGTGTTCATCCCTCCAGTAGACTTCCACAGACTTGGCAAGGAGCACTGACGCTGTTCTGGAGGCTCGTAGTGGCCTGACCCCACACTATTGAACATTAAAGCACAATTAATTAATAACATTAGCAGAATAAAAGCACACATACAACAAATCATTTGCAAATGCATACTCTGCATGCTCTACAGATGTATCCATGATAAGCCAATATTGACTGATAGCATCAGAATGTGGTTATCATCTGAGCTCTACTGTAAACCTACTGTCAAGTGATGCAAGCACAATGCAAGACACTGTATAAATAAGAGATCATAATACCACATTTATGCCAGGTTACTTATGAGTAACAGAATGTCCAATGTACACAAAATCCCTCTTGCAGCTGTGTTGCCAATTATTGTAACACCGTTGTGATTTAAATACATTACATAAAAAATGTTTCTTATGATTATTATTGATACTCAATGCGTTACCACAAACGCCATTAATAAGTTAACTCTAATATCTCTAATGTAGACACTTACATACTGTACACTGAGAAAATATTATACCATAAACAAAAAGTGGTATCAGTTAACTTCCTGGTAATAGCCATACTTTATATCCCTAAAAGAATATTACAGTGATAGAAATGGAGATAACAGCAAGCTATGATAACATCACTAAAACTGCTGAGTAACACAGACAGAAACATTTCCCCCCCCCAACTTGGACCAGCTACAAAATTCATCAACAGCAGGCAGTCAGGCTACATAAAAGTGATCGGTATAAAAATCTGTGAACCCGCTCTGTCAGCATGAATCTGTCAGCGTATTGTTTTCACCTGTGTGTAACTAGTATCATCTATCAGAGCTGTCCCAAAATTGTCACCAAGGAAAAAGAAGATGGGTCATTATGGAACTGGGAGATATGTTGTCTCGTGCGTTGACACGCCTTGGAGACATTCCTGTGAGATCAAAGCAAATGGGAGGGCAAATTAGTTCAAGGCCCGGAGCCACAGCGACTGTGCCTTTGCCTTTTGCTCTACCATCTGTTGCTTAATATGTGACAATGTGAACTGTGATTTTGATTGAGCGCACAAGACGGGAGGAAGATTTTACAGTAATTGGAATTTGCTTTGCATTGACAATCTTTCTCTCCGTGCATATAGCACATAGAGCAATGTAAGCCACAAGAACAGGAAAACCCCAGTGTAACGGCACAAAAACAAGGACTATGGTGTTTGAGACCCCAGTGCTGTAAGCCATGCAACACAGGTTGGTGTGAGGATGACAGATACTCAGCTGAGACTCCGCAACATCAGGCCTGTATTGTTAAAAAGCTGTCAGATTGTCATGACAGTATCCCCACAGGTTATGAATTAATTTTAACGTGAAGCAACACGACTGTCTTCTCGGAAGTAAAAACCTCCACACTCAGATTTCAGCTACTTAGCCAGTGAGTTACTGATACTGAATGCAAAAGCAGAAGCTAGATTTTTAAAGATTGTCCTGGCATATAAGATTATTTAAGGAAGCCGTTTAAGGCCAGGTTGTATGTGTAGACTGATGATGTGTTTTTATATTATGCAGGAAAGTGCTCTGAAAAAGGAGTCAATGGCAGCGGTGAAACTTCAACTGTGATGTTACAAGAACCATTTTAACCTTAAGTAAAACAGGAAAAATAGAGTTGAGAGGATATCATTCCATAGCAATGATAATTAAGTCACTGCAGGTGTCCTACCCCCACACCTCCCCATCTCTCCTCCTGTGTCTCTATGGGCCCGATCCTGTACTGAAATGTCAATGATGATGAGTCCCCTCGACGGCTCGGTGGAGACGAAGGGCTGATTAGCTTATCACTTGGAGAGCAGGCGGCCGATGATTATCGCCCTCAAAGCAACGCGGCCTGATTATCGAGAGCTCTTATTAATGACTCATCTTCTGCCGTGCATTGCGCCATGTAGCTGTTTGTTGTTTGCATATTTGTGTAGGCAGTGCTGCAGCTCCGACACGGATCTGTTTTTGGTGTCCTCCATTTGGGAACCAGTGCAGAAGAAGGTTGTGATGAAGAAGTCTTGGAAGCAATCACTGGCCGCCTTAGCAGCTTTGAGCATGAAACTCCACCTGCTTTAGTCTGCCACTGGTGGGTTAGCAGGCAAAAAGACAAAATTTATAGTAATAAATTATCTACTGGTGTAGCATCTGCTGTATTTTAAATAAAAAATCTACTGCTGTAATTAAAAAACACACAAAATTTCTAAACAAGCATAGAGTTTTAAAAAATCATCTGTGTGCTACCCTGGGCAGCCATCGGTGTGCTTTTGGCCTTTGGGGCAGGAGCATAGTTCTTCAAAATTTTCTCTTTGCAGGATGTTTTAGTTGATTTATTATTGGAACAAGCCTAGAGGCTGAAACTCTCCCATTACTTTAACAGCAAAGGGCAGTTTGAACAAAATGCCATTAATCTTCTCAGTTTAACGAACAGATTGTTCTCACTTTGAATAAATCTTTTATATTTTAACCCTGCACAGTCACCTGACCCTGGGGTTGATTTTGAGCTTTCACCATCTTCAAAAAGCAATCTGTGGCACAGAGGTCCCATCCCCATTGTGGCGGTTGGCAGATAGACTAAATGTCAAGGAGTTTGTCTCAAGAGAAGTGATCTTGTGTGTGAGAGGGTTGAAGGAGAGGTTGTCGTCGTTGCCTTGAGAGTTGATCATATGTAGAAAAGTCAATGACAGTGTTAAGCAGCTGGATGCTTTGCAAAAGCCTATTTGTAGTGGTTTAATAATATATTTTAACATGTAACATTTTTTGTATTTTGGTTGTGGGCTTTGCAAGCTGTATTTATAAGACGTTACCTCAGTTAGCGTGCTTTACCGACTTGAGATAAACATCACTGGCAAATGCCATAGAATAATGAAAACAATATTGCAATAAGAAAAAGTAAGTGTAAAGAGGTACAAGTCATTCATACTGAATATGATTATGCCTGTTTAATGAAATCATAGTGATGAGCCTCATAAACTGACACCCACCGTATTAAAAAACCAAGCTGCTGTTATATGGGAGACCAGAATTGAGCTGTTTGGGTTCTGACCTGCAGTTTAAGCCGTGTTTGCCCCAGACTCAAATGCCAATAGCTCTTCCTGGTGAGGCATGGAGTGATAATCATCCTCTCGAGAACAGACCGTTGATTCTCATTGAAAGCTTATTAATGACTCACACAAACACAAACTGCATAGTAATGCTGGGGGCTGTTAGTGTTTTGGCCAATTTGTTTGTCATTGTCTGGGCTGCCATGTGTGGTGGTGATTCTTACCCAGAAAAGCGCAATGTCAGTTCCTCCTGCTGTGAGAAAGAAGTGTTTCCTCTTAATTATAGCATTTTCACAGATTAATTGATAGACTTTGGGGGTGTTGCATCACATGTGCTGTGATTTGTTTATTAGCGTTAATGTTTAAGTTCATCTTAAGTTTGAATATTTGCCTCTGGGTTATCTTATTGATCAAGGATTCAAATGTTAATTACTTCCCACAATTCTTTGTGGGCTAATGGATGATGGACTATTAACGTTGTATTGCAGGGTCTTGCATAATGCTGTTTGCTTGTTTTGTACAATCGAAGACGTAGTTTTAATGCTCTTCTCTCTAAAATTCCCATTGCAGCTAGTACGGCCGGAGGTGGAGGTTGGCTTGGTTGGTCACTTTCAGAGATTAGGAAGTGGTTGTCATGGATACGGCTTTTGTGGATGAGACAATTTCACATCTCTTTGTTGTGCAACTATGTGTGTTGTGTGTGTATGTCTTTGATCCAAAGAACCAGGCTGTAATTAGGGGGAAGAGGTTGGACTCTGGGTTGCTGTAAGAAGGCCCATCAGTCCAGCTTGCTGAGAATCCAGGAAACCCGGTTTTAATTCATCTCTCCGCTTGCCAAGAGCTAGCAAGTATGTGTCTGCACTCGGTCAGCGTTTTTTTTTTTCATTCCACTTCTGAGGAAACCGGTTACTAAGCAAATTCCAGATCACATTTCTAGAAATAAACCGTATCATGGCTAACACCTTGGCATTTCTTAGTGATTCTTCAGCAAACAGGTGTCAGTGGGAAGAGGGATTACAGAGCGTAGCAACAGGAACAGGGCCATGAATCACAATGGAGCTGATCCAAGGATGGTCGGAGGAAGGTTTTTGCTTTCAGCTTTCAGGGTCCAGTCAGCTTCCACTGCGTCATGAATGCCTTTGCAGATTACTTATAAATGCGCACACACACTTTCCCTTCCTCACTCACTCGCACGCATGCATGCGCATACACACACAGACACACACACACACACACGATCAATGTGGCCACCCTCCGTAGTTTGACTTTTACTGCCATGCAGAGTAAAGAAAACTTCCAGCCAGCCTTCATTCAGTCTTTCATTTCCCCATTCTTTTATTCACCCATTCTTTCTCTCTCTCTCATTCTTTTGCCCTCTCTTTTGCTCTCATTCTTTTGCTCCCGACCCTATTTTCAGACTGGCTGCTGCTCCGTGGCGGCTCCCGAATGGGGGACCTTTTGTTGGAAAAGCTTTGGGTGGAATTAGAAAGGGTGCCACTACCCCTCCTTTCTCTTCCTCCCTCCGTCCACTCCACTGCTCTCTGTTCTTCTAGGCCTCATTGTTTAGAAAGTGAGGGAGCTAAAGGGGGTAACGGGGGGGGGGGGGATTCAAAAGTGTGAAAATGTTTAGACAAGCGTCCCTGCTCTGTCTGTCCTGAGCCATCCTGAGCTCCATCCTCTCCTCGTGTTCAGTCACTGTTTCCTCTCCAGATATAGTCTGCTGGTGACAAAATAGAAATTGCTTTCACCATCTGTGTGGAAGTGCAACAGTGGGTCAAGCCGTGATGTGACTTTTGTGACATTTCCCGTTGTACACGTGGGCAATTAATAACCGCACTAACATTACTTGTATCATTATGGTGCTTTTAGCCCGAGATCTTTCCTACAAAGAAAAGGCAACAGCCTTGCTTAAGCAATAGGCCACATTTACAAAAATCTGACGATGCTGACAATAATTAAACTAAAGAGCCTTTAAAAGCCTTCTAAAGAGCCTTAACTGCTTCATGCTAACTGCAGTGAAAATCACATTGAGCGCTTAGTGAAAATGGAACAGGATGATATACACGGTAATTAGCTCTGGCTATTAAAAGTATCATTGGCATTACTAACAAGATGCTGTCACCAACACACTTCTCATATTAGTCTGTGTTTAACTCTTATAGCCACCTGTTTATCCAGCAGTCCATCAGTCCATAGGGTGACATGAAATTGGGACTTCTCTATCTATGCACTTGCAACTAGTCCTTTTTAACATTTGCATTTGCAATACTTACTCCAACCAACAAACAAAATATTGGACATCTTTTCAGTTTAACACCATCACCATATACAGCCTCGAAATGACATTAGAGCTGGACTCAACGAAACTCAACTCAAATGTCCACCATAGCTGAATATGATCCACTTAAAAGGAAGTAGGATGTAATTCAGTATTGTTCTGATTGCATTAGACAATGAAGGTGTTCCTGTTTTTCTTGTATTTCACTGTACATTTTGAAATACCATACAGTGAAAAGGATGGAGGTTTAGTGAAAACTATGTAACAGATGAGATGGAAAGTCTTCAAAATATTAATTCTTTTTTAAACCTTTAGAAATGGCCTGTTATTTAAATTAAAACCTAATTTAAATTAAAACACACCATATCTCACTAAGCTTTTCTGAGTTATAGAGTTATAAAAGTTTTCTAAGTCACAACTGTTGCTGGTGCTTCCTATAGGCAGAGTACTCAGGCGGAGCCTCACGCATGTGTATGTTTAAATACAGTATATTCTCCTATTTAAAATAAATTGAGATTAGCTAGGTTATACTTCAGGTAACACATTTACCTCAGTTTTAGCCACGAAAATCACTGTATTGGCATAGTTACCATTTACGGCTGTTGTCACATGTAGATGTGAAATATGATGACTGATGCAAGTCACTGCATGTTGTAACCACTCCTAAATGTTATCAACTGTAATCATTATGGTGGAAATTTGTCAGTTTCATAACCTGTGTCATCATGTTCTGGTTTAGGTTTGGTGATATACACTTTACAGAAACCAAGAAGATTAAAAAAAACAAAAAAAAACAACTAAATTTGCTGCCGTGGTTCAATTGCTAGCCCTAGAAAGATCAGGATATTGTCATTTGTCTTCAGAATGTGCCTGTATTGCTATTCCTATTTCTTTTTACAAACCTTTTAGTAGCAGATATTCAGCAATGCAAGGAAATATGTTATTTATAATAGGCTATAACGTTTTACCATCCTGCCCTGGCATCTTATTGGCCTTTTAATTGAACCCCCAAAACAACTTGACTTTCTATATTCTACAGCAACATACTAACCATCTTTACCTTATCTGAATTTTATAACCCAACACGGCATTGACTGTGGAGAAACTTAATGTCTTTTCAGAGTGAATGAAGAAACTCAACACTTGACTGAAGTAATGCAAATGGAATTGGGAAAGAATAGAGAGAGTATTGATTTATCTCTGCCCCCCCATCCATAAATAGTGCCTGTTCTGTGTAGCGTGGACTGTTAGCAACAAGTTGTGGAGGTCAGCAGGAGAGAGAGAGAGAGAGAGTGAGAGACAGTATCTGTCTGTATTGATGAAATGTTAAAATGAAACAGGGCTAAAGACAAGGATTTTGCTCATCTAACAGTCTGTCTCTCACCTCTGTTGCCGTCCTTGGCTGCTTCAATATGAATTTCTAAATGGACTACGTCGCCTCTGAGTGCACGTATGTGTGCATGTGTGTGTCGATACCGATCGTCTTGATCGACTGCGTCCGCTCTCACTGTGATGTTTCTTATTTGCATAATGCAAGGTAACATCTCTCCTCCTTACATTGTTCAAAAGCGACTACTTTTCACACAGCAGCACATTTCTATGCAAGTCACACGCACATTAAAAGAGAATGCCGGTGTCATTTAGAGTTACAGTCCATTTACTACTGCTTCTGTCTAGTGTATGTTTCCCCCAATCATTTTGCAATGCTTGCCACATGTAATTGGATCATTTTTTAATATGCAATATCTCTGTTTTTTCCAAACCTGGCTTGGAATGAATGGCTGTCCTGGCAAACAAAGCAGCCACATGTAAAAAAGACATGGATGTGACAATTAAGTTTGTCAGGGTGCATGTTTTCAGGGATTGTTTCTTGGTGGAGACAACCATATCTTCCTGTGGGTGTCAGTTGATTGACAGAAAACAGACTGGTGAGAAAGTCTTGTCTACATTTTATATTAACAATGGGACACAGGTTCCTCTCTGCCTTTAGTCAAAAACATTCATATATTCTCTGGTCCAGTGAGAGGTCACTGAATGCGTGGTCTGAATATGCTTGACTCTGGCAGATTGCAACAATTCACAAATTACAATTAAACATAGAAACTGTGACACAAGGAACTGTGACATTTGTTTTTGTATTGTTGAAGAATAAAAATCAGCAAGTACATGCTTGTGTATGCAGACACCAGGATAGGAATAGAAAAGCACAACCCAGACCTTTGGGACAAACCTCACTTCTCAAAGTATATGCCTTTATTTTTAACATGTGTTCCCTTGTAAAAAAGTTAAATAGAACTATTTTCACACTGTATTACTGCATTAAGTCTATTACCTTGGTACTTGCCATAATCTACAAACCAAGCCATGAACATCATTGGGACTGTGTCAAAACCTGGACAAATTAAGGAAAAAATGTCTGCATGGCTTTGTACTTTTAAGTGAGGAATTATATATTTGTAATTCAGAAGAACTGACCCCTAAAGTGTGATGTGATATTTTCACCAAAAACCTAAGGGGGGACTCCACCATATTTTACCCATCAAAGTCTTGAGGAGTACTGATGTATATGTGAAAAATGTTGTAAAAAATACCGCCCTTTGTGGCTCAAGAGGGAGCTGTGTGAAATCAATGTCATTTTTTGCTGAAGACTACAACTTTGAAAGTGGAAAAAAATCTTGAGATATGGAGTTTACAGACCTCTGTAGCCCAATATTCATCTCTGTTTGAAGCCAGCAGCCCGAGGCTAAATCTGCTTGAATAGCAGTACTAAATCAGCGTATTGAAGTACTCTTTTAACCACCTATATCTTGATCCTACAGCAGATAAGCCAATATGCACCAGGTTGGTTATACGGTAGCTCAGGTGGGAGAGTTGATTGGACAAGCTTCTCCTGTCCACAAGTGGTCTTTCAGTCTTTCAGCAAGACACCGCTAAATGTGTATGTCTATGGGAACAATATAGTGTACGGGACATAACACTATTTCATTGCATTATTTTTACATCATATGTTAATATTATAGATTTTGGATGAATCATGTCCTCATTTACTCATAATTTACCTATAAGTTAGCTCACACTCAAACAGTACACAAACACAGATGTACAGACAGGTTGCCCCACTCCCTCGCCTCTTCCCGGCGGCCCCTGCTAAACCTGATTAATTGCTTCCCTATCCCTCACTAATTCAGCTGTTGATTGAGAGATTCAGTGTGACAGCTGCAGCATAATGCTTTGTCTTTTCTCCCTTTCTTCTTTATCTTGACACAACACTATCCCATTACTCTAGCTAAAAAAAACGTAACTCCTGACTTTCCCATCTCTAGTCTAAAGCCTGGAGGTCACCTCTCTGTTCACACAATTCATGGAGTAGATTTTTGCCCGTCAATCCAAAATTGAGGGTTTTTTTTGACACAAAAGGTTGACGTTCTCTTGACATGAAACTATTCAGTATTCCTGACAGATCCAGACATCCGGTCTATTGGCAACTGTCAATGGACGTTTTCATTTGCATGATAGACGTACAGAATTCTTTCAAAGGCAGGATTTTCAATTTTCTTCTTTAATAGTATATCATTGTCAAATGACTTGAAATATTGCCTGGTGATTTCTATAGGTCCTATGGGCTTTCTTCTCAAAGCTCATTTCATTATTTCTCCTCCCTGCTGCTTTTGATGCGTACACTTACCTGTCAGTCAGCCAGAAGTATCTTTGGCTGTTTCTTTTTTTTGTAAGCGAGGATGCAGTCCAAGTCCTCTTCAATTAGACCAAATTCAAGTGCAAAACAGATTAGTGGGGCTACTGCTTGTAAATAGCTACCGCCAAACATCTGTCAACCTTGTAACAGCTGTGTGTCATTGTCGGCATCATGACGTTCGTGGTAAACAAAACAAAAGTCTGTGTTTATTGTGTCTTGTGTTCAGTGTTTCAAATGATTCAGATTATTGGAATGAGCCTCAGTAGTGTAATCATTATCACAATGATAAGGAGGTCCAGCATGAATCATTTCACTGGAAAAAAAGGATTACTGATACACGTAGCATTTTACAGCACTGGGGTGTGGGTGTGTGTTTGTGCTCTCATGACAAGTTCCCTCTGTTAGCTGCAGTGACAAAGCCACAGTGGACTGTGTGATGGGTGAGGATGTGAGTTGCTGTGACAGACAGAAAAAGATCTGCATGCACACACGAACAGACACATCCAACCAAGCCATCTTTTCCTCCCATATTGATGACATCCATTCCACCCTTTTTTTTTTTCTTAGCTTTTCTTATCTTCTCACGCTGAAATATTGGAAATGGATCAAAGCCAAGTGGCACGGGGATTAAATAGCTCACATGTCAAAACCCAACAAATCATTAATGACATAAATTTCTCTTCAGTGGCTCAAAAATTCATTTACAGATTGCAACTGTCATACCACCCGAATTGTGAACTGCAGCTGCGCTTTTGCTCCACCCTTGGGAGGAAATGTTTGAAAAGATTATATTTTACAGGCTTTAAAATGACAAGAAATGGTCTGGTTAAAAGTCCGTCGACTGTCACTACCTGAATTTTCTCCTACCTGCTGAAGGACTTCACCGCATTTACAGGTTATCTCATTAAAGAACAATAACTAAAGGGCTTAAACTGATGAATACTGTCTAAAACTGAAGCTTTGGTCGACAAATAATATTAAATTATGTTGGAGACTATAAAGGATACTGTAACAGTCCAACAAAAGGAGTAACTGTGTTATTACAAGCTAGGCAATTATGGCAATAATCTGCTAATCTGCTTGCCACATTGAAATTGGAATATCCATCCATCCATCCATTTTTAAACCGCTTATCCTTTTCAGGGCTGCAGGGGCTGGAGCCTATCCCAGCATGCACTGAGTGAGAGGCAGCGCACATGCTAAACAGGTCCTGAGGGTGTACCCTGTGTCTGTCAGAGGGCTTGAAATTGGAATAAGAGATGCAACGAATCCTAGCAGATTCAAATCATTACAGATTACCTGCTGTTCTTTTTTTAGTACAGTTTCGTAGTAGTATAGCATGCAACATATTTCAAAAGAAGGTGTCCAACAATGTGTTCATTAAAAGTTCCCTGTGGAGCTTTCTTGTAAAGAAACAAGATATCTGTTTGAATTCATTGTTCCTCACCAAAATGCGTTCTTGGCAACTGCAACCATTAATTAGTGGACTAGTGTTAAATTGATGGCAGGAATGTTACAAGGACCCCCTTGTAAAAACATTGCTTCATAGCATTAGTAGTGGTCAAAAACTCCAAAGAGTACCTTTTTGAAATAGGGGATTTCTAAATCTACAATGAGCCGTAAAGCTGCATCAGGGCTTTCTTAACTTCCCAGTCTTGTGATTTTTCAGTAATCACACAGCTCAGAGTGGATTAGCCTACTTACAGAAGTCAAAATAAAGGAAATGTATTATTAATTCATTATAACATATGTATGTGCTTTAAGTTTAGTTTTTCAACTCTTTAAATTGAAACTCTGTTTGGATTTTCTCAAGTATACTTGACTCATCAAACAAATATGAGAAGCTGTAGTTCAGCATAAACGAATAGCATTCTAGTTAAATGGTGAAGAAACTGGTACATCAGTTGTTAATTACTAAGCTGCTAACATTTCCTTTTTAGGAATGAAAATAAGTAAGTAAGAAAATAACTTTTTTTTGTTACTTTATAAAATAAAGAGGTCTTTTTATTTACTGTAAAGTACTTATTACTTCTATGGCATTAGATGTACTGTGTTTGTCTTTGGGATTGTTAGGTATCACTGCCGGCATTATCTGCAACACTATTACTATCAAAATGTTGTGTAAAGTTGAAAAACTTTTGTACAGTTACTTACGTAGTAATTTAAAATGACCCCTTCAACCCCTAGAAGGGGAATTTCACCGAGCCAGCAGAATTCCCCCACCCTTTTGTTGTTTGTGCTTACCTCAAAAAACTCCATTAACTAAGGAGTTAGGATTGGAAAATAGAAAATGACTTATGTGCCTGGGCCTCTGACCTATCCGCCCCCTCATCCTAGAGTCTATTACCAGGCGTTGGGCTTTTCGAAATGTGAGGATGATTTCTTAATCCCCAGGGACGTGTCTGAGGATGGAAGTGAAATGTTTCAACTGTTTCCGCTTCCCGCCACGCGAGCACCCTGATGGGTGGCAGGCTGGCTGCCCAGTTTCCTGGCTGGACAGAGAGAAAAGGGTGCTAATGAGATGTGCGCTGTTCTTTCATGTGTATCCTCTCCTCTTCCCAGCATGCTGTTTCTCTTGACTCTGTGGGTGTCTAAGCTATAAGCATCTAAGTTTTTGACTGCTAATGTACAAAGTGACCGTGTCTGAACTGAAAAGTTAAATAGGTTTGGAATTGAATCAGGCATTTTTTGCAATGAAAGGCAGTGTGGAGGGGAGGCGTGTTAATGAGCTGGTTTGGAACATCAGTCGTTCCTCACAGTCAAGAGCAGCATGAAACCCTGGCCAAAAGGACGGTGGATAGAACTGAGGAAAGCAAGAGAAGGTGGATAGTGACTAGAAGCTAAAGCTGTGCTTAAACAAACAAAACAACAAACAGCCAAATAATTGATTGACTCCAGCAGTCAAATTAACCAACAAAAACGTCTTCCTTTACAGAATTACACTATTTCAAACAAAACTGCTATCTTCCCAGTCCACCTCTCATGCCTTTTCAAAGTCCATGTTATAAGATAACTTCATATATATATTTTGGGCTTTTAACTTGTATCAAAATGAACAATATTGAAGTGTTGATAATAAGATATCTCATCTGACAGTAAAATCTGATTTAAGTTTGTGTGTACATTAGAATTAATCCTAGTGGACTGAGGCCCCATCAAGCGATGAGTTTAAAGGACCATACTGGTTGTTGTGCATGTTTTATGAACTTTTTAAAGCTTGCGATGCGTTTTCATATCTTTCAGGCAGCCTTTAGTTTCCATTTATCACGGTTTTTCACAGTGTAAAAAGCAATATGCAGATTCTTGAATCTGGCATTTTGTACCTGTCGCCTGCAGTAGCAAGTATGGACTGCTTATAAATTTATGGAAGTGCAGATTTTTGACATTTGGACAAAACTGCACAAATTTTCAATGATGATTTACACTGCATCTGTGTTTGTACTCTGGCTTTGATTTGTATATTTTTCATGGCAACAGAGCGTGTGAATCCAGCACCTTTGGCAGCTGGCTCAAGGAAGGGGGTGCTTCCTTGAGGTTATCTCATGCAAGTCTCAAGATAATTTTTTAACTAACATGAATGAAAAACATACTATGCTATACCATACATAGTATGCATTAGAAAATAGTTGGTAGATTAAAATTCAATGTTCTAAAGTTTACTTAACCACAAGTATTATCTATTGTTTCATATGGTTTCTTCCTCAGTCTTGAGTCGTTTGAATAGTTGAAACTCTGGGCACATTCCCATCAAGAACCATATGGTTTACACAGGATTGTGTATCATGGCTCGAGTCCTGGATTCTGCTCATTCTAGCTGTGGGATCCTCTTTGTGTCCTTCCAAAGAGAATAAAGATGATGATAATGAACATTATGTGTTTGTTTTGCTTCAATACAGTGCTGTACGATGACCAAAATATTATTTACTACATTAAGCTATACTTACCTGCAAATGAATATCTTACAAAGTGATTGCTACTATGAAAGGATTATGTCGTTTATTGGTAGAGAATTGAGTTATGCAGTAAATAAACTACTATAATAATAAATTTCAGCATTTTTTCGTACAATTAAAATGCATGATAAACTTTCCAGTTGACCCTCCGTCCGGTTGAACTGGCTTGCACTGAAGGCAATCATAGCACTAAGCTCATCATTGCTCCATTAAAAATCATTTGGTTTGAGATGATAGTGAGCATTATGTAATTGCTTGTTAGAACTAAATGTGCAATGGGCATGATGGGTTAAATGCAAATTAGCACAGTATGTGTGTAGATCAAAAAGCAGCCGGGCAGCGCAGAGGGAGAACCGTTTGCTTGGCGTAACCTGAAGCAGTTCAGGGGTCTGGGTTTACTCTGTCTTGACTTGACAGGTCTGGATGATCTGTCTTCCTGTTACTGCTATTCCTGGTTCTTTTTTTCTATTTTACTGGGATACTGAGGTTAGTGCGCTGTGACAACTCTTACACTCTGTGGTGAGTGTCAGTGCACTGGCCCTTTTCTTCCTGAAATAACGGGACAGAGCAAGGATGGGAGGATTTGAACATGTTGAAGAGAGGAGTGTGACGGCCCTGACCTTCCCTCCACCCTGTCCTCGCCTTATTCTCTTCACTTTTGCTCTCATGTTTTATTCCCAGAGTGTGACCGCCGGTGGGTTTTAAAGTGGCTGATGGAAGGCAGTCATACATGTGGATCTTCCTTCACACACCCATGCACAGATTCCAGTATATAAGCACAGACACTACCATGATCCCTGTGCTGTCCGTTCAGCACAATGATTCTTCACACACATGAAGTAATTGCTATACACGCACAGATACACACACAGTCACTCTGAGTCTGGTGGAACCACTCAGTGGTGGCCCCTTGACAGCTATCCAGCCGCAATCTCGTCTTGCAGAAAACAGATAAAAGCTGTTTTTTAAAAAGTCTTTTGCCATGTCATCTCTCTCATCTCCCTGTCTTTTTTCTCTCTGCTGTCAGTGAGGTGTGGGCGTTGGCAGGATGTGTGTCTGCATGAACGTGTGCGTCTCGCTATATGTGTTTGCATCCATGCTGGGGATTATCACTTCAGGTTTGTGCTTGGATGATAGAGTGCGACAGAGCGACACTCGACTACTGACTAAATCATAGTCTGTGTACCTGCTAAAGTCTGGAGCTGCAGCAGTAAGACAGCTGAATGCTTAACATTTGCCCAGAAAAATGCGCACATGCACGAGAACTGGGGTATTGCCTCATATTTTTCAGGACTGGTACAAGTATGATCCTCATGTTTTTGAGATTAAAATGAAAACACAAGCTGAACTTCTAGAATGCATCGGTATTGACTGTCTATACAGGCGTAGCTGTTTAAGAACTTAGCCTTTTTAAGCATCGTTTAAAATGAGCAAACTGACAGATTATATTGCATAATATTGGTGTGGGAATGTCATACATACTATTAGGGGTAGTAAAGTTACTTTAGCAGGCCATAAAGTGTTCAGAAAGCCCCGGTTGCAAGGTAATAATTACTGAGGTGTATTGTGTTCGCTGCCACAGAATAAAAAAAAAAGTTGTTCATGCTATGTTATTACAGTGTGTTCTGCATTCTTCACAAAAGAGTTGGTCTGGACTTTGACAAGCTAGTTACCAGCTATGAGCCATGCTAAAGTAAATTAAAACATCCACCATGTCTCTCAACTAGGGTTTGGAAATGCAATCACATTAATCATGCGATCAGGCTTCACCAGTAGAGAAACAAATGCATTGCGCACGTTTAGGTATCGAGAAAGTGCATCAGATGATTGATCGTGGAATGTTTTGCTGTGCAGGCAACGTTACCAGCAGAAACACTTCTGACATACATGAAGACCACCACCTTCTTCTCCACTGTCTCTGCCATACTGTGTGTGTTAACGTGTTAATGAAACTAGTTGATTGGTATTCCCATTTTGATTGGTGCCCTCTCGAGGAGACTTCTAGTAAGGTCAAGAAAAATGGTAAATATTCTCTGGTTTGAGCTTCTCAAATGTGAAGATTCAATATTTCTATTTTTCTTTTCTTTAATTAGAACGGAATATATTGGAGTTTTTGGTGAGACCAAGCCTTGTTTGGTCTCAATATAATATATATAACTGGATATATATGTAATAATTCGACACTCTGTGTTATAGGTGCACCTCCACTCAAAAGGTAACGTGAATTACATGGATTCCTTCTCCCCTTCTTCCTCTTTGTCTCATTTGTCTGGCTGGCTAATTAGTGGATTGGCAGGACTACCATGAGTAGAAGGATTATTGCCACACATGTGTCAGCTCTCCCACCTCTGGCATCATCTGCTTAGTGTAACACACACGACAAGGAAGGGTGTCATTTTCCAATTTATGACCACAGATGGATTTATTATGAGCTGTTATCACCAGCATAATACAGACACATTGCTGTCCAGACTTTCATACAGACACACATTAGTGATAGCTGCTGACATTTGTTGCCACAGATTGCTAATTAAATTAGATGAGATTGTACATGTCATTTTTCAAATTTTTGGCATTAAAATTGTTTGACCTTCAGGAGACTGTCAGGACTTGCTCTGGCATAACACAAACTGGACTGGCATTATAAAATGTTATAGATCAAAATGATGTAATCCCACATCTGTTTTACGCGACACGCTCTAAAGAGGAGACGCTACATTTGCCTCAGAGCGACAATAAACCGGTCGGTGGGAATGAAAAGAGGTCGCACTGAGAATGACATTCACATTCAGAATTAATTAGCCTGGTTCCATATTTGGAAAAAGGCGGGACAAAGAGGGAGAATTAAATAAAAACGTGACAGACAGCAGCTGGTAACTAATCCAATAAATGATTGTATGTTATTAAAAAAGCTCACACCGGCAGTGAGATTAAAGCCAGAGCTACGAGTCAGTTTTGATTAATTAGAAGCGTGATTAATTAAGTCTGTCTCCACAGCACACACAGGAGTAGATGTGAACACGTGGACATGCATGTATACATGCCCACACGCAAACACACATTTGGGTATTACATAGTTTGATTTTCTTTATTTGAAATACACTGACAATTCCTACTCTGTGTGCCTATATGTTTGTACATGCATGCGTGTGATATCCATAACTGTTGTCTCTTGTGTCGTGTGAAAGTGGGTCATCTCTGGAAGTGTCGACAGGAGGTAATCTGTTCACCACAAGAGATTTGAAATGTCTTTTGGTTGGCTTTTTGCAGGTGCGGTCGTGGATGAGTTAGCGTTGGGTGTGAATGGGAGGATGTAGGTTTTTGTTTTGTGTTGTATCTGCAGTTTGATTGAAAAGATCTAAATAAAATATGATAAAAGGTTTCACATTTTGCCTTGCAGCTAACTCATCCTGTGTCTCAGTGTGTTTCTGCATGCATTTGTGGGCATGTAAGTGTTTTATGTTGACGTATTTGTCTGTCCGTCCTTGATTTGACCACAGGTTTGTCTGTTTATGCTTTTGTCATCCAGACACAGATACTGCAGGCCTGGGGTGTGTGTGTGTCTATTTTGTGTCTGATCTCAGATCAATGCAGTTTACCACAGGAGCTGCGTTCACACATTCCATTACCGTATATGGACGTGAGAGCACAACGCAAATTACTGTCAGGCCGCAGGCATAATCACTCCTCTCCTCCATTCCTGTCCTTGTAAACCATTCTCTCTCCACTCCTACTTCCCGTCTCCTTTCCTAGTCATCCATTTTTTCCCTTCTGCTTCATCATTTCTGATATTTTCTTCCTTTGTATGCCTTTCATCACCTTAGTCCTCCTCTTCATGTTACTCCTCTTCCTTTCTCTCTCACTTCAACTCCTCATCCCCAGCACTCTATTTATCATTCCTCTTCTCCTCTCTTCTACTTGACATGCATCTGTTCTCCCTTCTTTCTCTTTGGTATTCTTC
This sequence comes from Micropterus dolomieu, assembly GCF_021292245.1. Classification (NCBI taxonomy): domain Eukaryota; kingdom Metazoa; phylum Chordata; class Actinopteri; order Centrarchiformes; family Centrarchidae; genus Micropterus; species Micropterus dolomieu. The sequence goes on from NC_060158.1 coordinate 6,245,189, forward strand.
TCCTTTCCTCTCACCTTTCCTCCTGATCATTGCCCTCCTCCTTTTATTTACCATTCATCACCTCTAGTCTCCTCTTCCAGGTATTCTCCTCCTCTGTATGGCAATCATCCTCCTTCCTCCTCCTGTCATCCTGCTTCTCCTCTCATATCACCATTGATGTCCTCTCATCGGCTCTCCTCTTCTGACTCCACTTCACCCACTCATCACATCAGCTTTCCTCACTGCTCACCTGAATTTCCCATCTTATTTTGCTCTCCCTGTCAAAATCTTTTGAGACACTTGCATTTTCTCTAAAATTTACCATAACACATAAAGAAGTACATTTTGCAGTAAATATAAAAAGAGTGGGTTGAAGGGAAAGACACACATTTACTCTAGTGTTCAGAGACTTCATGTTTGTCAACTTTAAACGAGCAAAGGGTAACCAACCGGAGAATCCAGTTATGTTATTTCAAACTTACACATTTTAGTGCTTTCAGAGCTTGAACTAAAGCCACTAAAAACCATAAAGCTGCGATAACTGATTATTTTGTCCACTTAAGGGCAGCAGAACAACCTGTAAACAGTGATACAATGACACATAAAGATGATAAGGTGAACTTGTTAGCAAACAGTGGCTTGTGTACACATCCAGCAGACACAGAGAAACATTCCAACATTCCTTTGGAGTCGGGTTTCTGGTAACCTGGTAGGTCCGAACGATTTTTTAACCAATATTGCGATTGAGATTTAATATGTGATTAATTCTTAAGCTCTATCTTCTGTATTATTCAAAATCTAAAAGCAATAAATCAGTGTAAAATATGACCTACACAATATTAGACAGATTATCATCATAACACAGGCCTGTGTTATAATGGAATTAGGTGATGCTTGCATATGAGCAATGGTGGAGAAGAAATATAAAAATATAATAATATAAGAAAGAAAATTTGAGAGTCAAGTCATGGCATTAAATAATATGATCTAATATCATTAGGTCAGCCAACCTACAGACAACAAGAAAAACTTAAGTTCACCACAGTGTATTATACAGTAAGCGCTCAATACAAAACCCACAGTTCAACCACCAATTAATTAGTCCTTATCTCAGTTTAAATCTCCACAAGTGAACAGAGTCCATCTCTCATCAAAACCTCCTTTTCTATATCCCATTAAGGAAACAAAAAAATACTCAGTTTGAGGTTTAATTCAAAAGTTGGCCTTCGAAAATAAAACCAAGTGATGCCTCTCGTGTTTACACCCTATAACCTGGTCAAGCTGACTCCAATATTCATTCTCATTTAGCTCTGTTTTGGTTTCTGCCAACTCCTGAGGGAGATACAGTGTCTGGCTCTCTGGCTGCTAAATGCTCCACAATGTTCATCGACTAACTGCTAATTTTTTTAGGCTGTGCAGTGTACAATGGTTTTATCGGAGCCTTTATGCTGAAAACAGCTGCCTGTTGCATCTGGAAACAATGCTGAAAGATGAAACACTATGGAGAGCTGAGGACAGCTGTGGGTAACCATGAGTGACTCCTTTCACTACGCTTTCATTACACATAGTCTGTTGATCCATTACTAATATAAAAATATTGATCAGAGCAGCTTTAAAGACCCCAGGCAAGCCCAACATCTGCTATGTGTTATAATTCCTGTTGGGTACGTAACCCATTCAGGGATCATTTGGCTTATATAAGGGGGTTATACAAACACATTGTAGGTATCTTTATATGTAAGCCTATATAAACATCACTCTCCAGATCTCTTATAGTTTTCTTTTCAGAATGTGAATATAAACCTGATGTTTAATGTACTAAAGGTCTAATATGTATTTAATGCCCACCTATACAGAAAGGGACACACACACCTGTTACTCTTTAGGGGTTTGGCTGCTATTGATTGGTGTGTGCTGTTGATATTCACCGCCACGCCAGCAGCTTCGATATAGTTGCTGTAGCTTATTGGCAGGGGAAGGTGAATGGGGTTGAGAATGACCCAGACCAAAAGAAGAAAAGGAAAAATGAGAGCAATATAAATGGAGGGAGAATGTTTCTCCCGCTCTGCTGTAAGAAAGGCTTAGTGGGAATGATTATCGGTGAAAGCTAAATTGGCAATCTGCCCTTTCTTGTCTTTCTACGGCTCTGGTTTTCATGCCCAATCCTCTTTCTCCTGTCACTTCTCTCTCTCTTTCTGTCTCAGTATACCGCTCTCTATCACACTGTCTGCTTCCCTCGTTCTTTTTCACACTGTTCTTTCTCTCTCATCTTGTTTCTTTTATCTTTCTTTCTCTCTTTCCTCTTTCATGTTCTCGTCTTGCTTTCTTTCTCTGCTTGGCCTCCCCGCTATTCCCCATTTGTCTACTCTCTCAGTATGTCAACAATAAGCTCCATTTTGGTGTCTTTCCACACCCAAAACACTGCTTTTCAAAAATGGTCTTCAGGCCGAATAAATCGTCTACATTATAAAGCGAGACTTACAAAAACGTAACTTCTGGAATACAATGATGAAAGTCTGGTCAGTGGCTGAAGACTTATAACTTTATGCTGCCTTTAACCCCATTAAGTGAGTGTGTCAATATAGCCGATCACACACGTTGTCATTAACTTATATTTACTGTATTTTACTGTATTTTTTACTGTAAATTGTGGTTTGATGGATAAGTTCAACGACACAGGAGGGACTGTTGCATTTATGAACCAAAATCATTTCACTTTTATGTTTTTTCAGTTCCTTCAAAAAAACAGAAAAGCATCTAATCAAGAACAATTAACTGGTCAGTTAGACTGAATGCCACGAGGTGGCTATGGCTCAGGAAGTAGAGCCATTGGCCATTAATCACAAGGTTTAAAGTGTCTTTGAGCAAGACACTGAATCCCAAGTTGCTCCTGATGTGTGTGGCTGGATCGTATAATTTCCATAATGGAAGTTAATAATATTTTTCATCAGACCCCCATGTCCCCTTATATGCCCACAGTCTTTAAACCTTTTAATGCTGTCTTTCCGTCTCAAGCCCAAGCTGATCAGGATTATTATTTTAAACTCCTTTAGAGCAACACAACAGACTCTTCTTACAACATTTAATTATACTGTTGTTTTCTCAGGCTAAATATTTCTCTTTATAACAAGTAAACTGAACTTCATGTACAAAATCATTGGGGTGTCTCTTCAAATAAAGTAACAGTAAACAAACCAGGTGAGTCTCAGCAGAGGAACCAGCTTGTCTGTCCTACTCGTGCAGTTTTGTTTTTGACCAAAATAGGACAAATAAGAAGCTATTTTGTAGTTTTCCTGTTGTTTCGGCATTTCAGTGTTGAAGTGATCTTCACAAAAATGAGCCGAAAACCTGTTACCACATGTGTAGGCATTCTTTCTTTCCCTTTCTTTCCTGTTTTATGTTGCTTTCTTGCTCCCTTTCCTCTCCATCTCTCCCTCTCTAAATGCTCCGCAAGATTCATCTTATGCTATGCCATAGGTCTCACTTTATCTTTCATGTCTTTTACCATTCTCTCTATTTTATATCTATTTCTTGTCACTATTTCTCTGTGAACTTGCTTCGGCTGAGCTTATACCTGCAGTGTGGTTCAGGTTGGGTCATGTTTGTTTCAGTGGTTGTCTGTAGCTAAGACCTTTCACCTCATAGCTCACACCTCTGTCTCACCTCATTCCTCTTCCTCCTTCCACTTAAGCCTCTTGTTTATTTTTTGTTATAGACTCTCTCCTCTCTTTCTCTCTCTTTTTCTTCTATAGCTTGACACTGATATAGCTTTTTGCCTTCTCACTTTTGGTTAATCATCAGTCTTGCTCTCTGAGGGGCCAGAATGAAGATGTTAAGGCACATGCTCATTCCAAAAATAAATCTAAATCTAAGGCTTTTCAGAGAGGTTTCCATCAAACCTTCTGCACACATGGTGTACCTTGGTGTGAGGTTGCCTGTATTCGTAGTTTAACATGTAAATGTGGAAACAGCATGATGGTACTGTTTTATGCAAATCTGCTTGACTTTTATGATAGGATGACAAGCCATTTTAGGATAAAGATGCTGTGTAATTCAGGTCATCAGATTTTTGTTCCTAGTTTTACTTCCCCTTTCTTGAAGAGTGTGCCAAGATTTCAACACTCATCTTTGTCTGCTCATGAAGATCTCTGAAAATGAAACAATGCATAACAGGAAACGACTGATTATTAGTTTTCTTGGTGTGAAACTTTAAAAAAAAAACTCAGATACTGTAGACACTACCAGCAGACTAAGCTGTTCCCTACCTTTGCACATTCAAAAACCCTTTGAGAAAGTGAGATTCCTAGTTTTTTCATCTGCTTTACCAAACATGGTTGCATTTTTTTCTTAACATTGAGTTTTCAGCTGTACTGTCCTTTGGGGATGAAACAACAAATGATTCTTTTTCATTATAAATTTTTTTCTCCTGGTGTAACTGATTTATTGTTTGGTCAGTAAAATATCTCAGAGCTCAAGGTGATGTCTTCAAATTGCTTGTTTTGTCCAACTAACAAAGATATTCAATTCACGACAATATAAAAGAGAGAAGCAGCAAATCATCATTTTTGAGAAGCTAGAACTAAAAAAAGTTTGACTATTTTCACTGATAAAGGTTTTAAATCGATCAATCTACATAAAGTTGATTAATATTTATTTATTGATTTGATTTAAATAGTTGTTTGAATTCATTGTTTCAGCACTGCTTTCTGTATTGGTTATTCCTCGAGTTAACTAGTTTAGCCAGGTTCCCTCAGTTTGCTTTTAAGAAGACTTCTAAATACAGTTACTGCTTTAAATAGGCTTCCTACAGGCTCAAATGTGGTTGTCTGAAACCTGCAGGCACCCTGAATGTGTTCAGTGGAAGTTGGATATTGAAGGGTTTGCATTTAAATGTCAGTTGTGCCTGTTTGTGCTGCCTGGACTGCAGATGTTTGTAAATTTATTTTTGTTATTGTTGGTGTTTGTGTGTGGAAGTGCTTAAGGTGATTTTTAGTCATGTTTTGGTGGTATTGATGTGCAGAATGTGATGTGGTGTGTTTCATTACAGAACAAAACAAGCCAATGCTTCTTTCTTTCTCAATGACTTTAACTTGCTCACGTTATTTCTGCTATATGCTCTCCCTCTCGCTATTTGTCTGTCTCTCTCTCTCTCTTACCATCTTTCAGCCTGAATTCTGTCTCTTTCTGTCTGTCTCTCTTTCTCTCTGTTGGTTTGATTAAGTTCCTGTTCACTCGCTGTCAATCCTCCTGAAGTCTCTGTGATTTCATCTCTGTTCCTCTCTCACCGACTTGTGCTTTGTAAGTCTGCTCCTCCTCTCAGTTTCTCTTCTTTCTCCTCCGTCGAGCCACGACACGCACACACCTACCCACAAATATGCACGAACGAACTACTAAAAGAGATGCACATGAACAGACACACACAAAACACTGAAAAATAAGTGGTTTGACAAAAAATAAAACTTAGATATGATGGCAAAGAGACAAAAATGGACATACTGTCTCGCACAAAAAACAAAAAGATGACGGCACACACACACACACACACAGACACACACTGGAACATACACAACTGCACACAAGAGGCAGACACGTAAGCAAACACAGAAAAACAGACACCTAATCACACATTTACACACAGATAAATGTGCGCACAGGGGAGAATAGCTTGACAATCTGTTTCCTTGCCTCATTCTCTCTCTCTCTTGCTCACTCACTCAATTTGGTTCGATTTACCATCCTGTCAGGCCCGCTGATGCCCTCATTTCAGGCTGGCTATGTAAATATTATTGTTGAATCTGAGATGAGATGCCGTTCCTGGCGAATCTCCTGCCGCCGTTTCTCCCAACGATCTGTCATACTCGCTGACGTATAATCTATCACCCTGACAAGCTACACCTCCCCCACCCCACCCCACCCCATGCCCTGTCTCTCTTTTCCTCATCTGTGTGCCAGCCGAATGGGAGCAGACATGCCAACACCCAGCTATCATACCTGTAGGTTTCCCCTTTCCTAATTTTGGATTTCTGCAATCCTTGGAAGTCACTGCTCCCAGCTGAAGAATTTGTTCACTTCACGGATTAAACAAATGAGATATAACTTGTTAATTAGTGAGCTTTAGAAGTGCTGGTAGGCGGTTTTGTTTTTCCCTGTTTCTGGTCATTAAGCTAAGCTAATTGGCTGCTGGCTGTAGCTTCATATTGAGTGCATTCAGTCATGAGAGTGTCACCTAACTCTCAGCAAGCGTATTTCCCCATATTCCTCCAAACAAGGAGTAGCTCTGTGTAAACCAATTGACCTGGATTTTTTTGTCCTTAGTCCCGACTAAAGGACACTGATCATGGTAGTTTATTGTGGACAAGGTCCTCTTTGATGTTTGATATTAAGAGCTCAGAAAATGCTTCCAGTAACAGAAAGAGACAAGAAAAATGTTGAGAAAGCTCAAACGAACTGCTGATTTTAAATAATAATAAATTGGTAAACTCAGTGTGTGTGCTGGACATGGTATTTTTTAAGTCTGATTTTATCCAGATATTTGATTATTTTAAACATCAAAATTTCAAAAGCTCTGTAATCATACTAATAAACGCATGAATGCATAAATTTGTATTGATATTTTTAGACAAACTGTAAGTAATGAATCTCTAATTGTAGTTGAGCAGGTGCTTCAACAATGCTGTTACTTAATGAACAGATTAACATGCACTGTATTCACTGACTGCATGGATGGTATATCTATACATGCTCTCATCCTGGCATCTGTGTGTGTGTGTGTGTGTGTGTGTGTGTGTGTGTGAGACATGTGCACCATTAAGATAATGTATCTCTCCTGACCTCATCTCTTTTTAGCTCAGCCCTGGCTGTGATCAATAAACTGCTGCTTGTGTGTGTTTGAATGTGTTTGTGTCGATAACTTGGTTACAAGCAGCTACGTGTGTCTCTGCTCGCCAGGTTGTTGTCATGCTAATCACAAACATGTTGCGTAGACAAGCAGAATTCCCATTTGTTTTAATAAGGCCTGTCTGTTTCGCAGCCGCTCATTTTGTTTATTTTCGTAGTTTGCAATTAGGAGACAACACCTCAGGACTGGCAGGCATGCAACACACACACACACACACACACACACACACACACACACACACACACACACACAGCATGCATCTGTTATTGATAAAATATCTGTCAATTTAAAATAAAGGAGCACAGATTGCACAGTGTCTTTCCCTCTATCTGTATATGAATCTATATGCATTTTCTGTGTGTGTGTGCTGAATCCCTGTCTGCTATCAATCAGGGCCAACCGGCGTGTACTAATTACAGTGTTGTATGATGATTTATGAACAAAGCAGCAGCAGCTTACTCACAAACTCCTGCTGCTGCCGTCAACAAACCTTTGGTTCACACTGTCACACACCACATACTTGTGTGTTTGTGTGTGTTCCTCATTAGTATATAAGACATTTAGAAGATAAAACAAAATTAAAACAAACAGTTATATTCTTTTGCGTTTTTGGTTGGAAAAGATAAAGCCATTTTGTAGATTACTTCATCCATACAAACACTGAAAGGGTAATGAACAGCTTCATTACTTGAAGTCAAACTTGAAGTCAAAGGAGACTGTAACACTCGATCAAAGTTAGCAACACTTGGGAAAATTACTTTCTCTAATTCATCAGTTTTATTTTGAGTAGTGTCTTATTAACAAAATGAGACAAAAATATTATTTTTCTTAAATAAAACAGCAATTATTCACCTAACCTTATAATAACAGCTGGGTATAGCTGTTAATAATTGTCTTGTGCAAACATTCCTTCTCACAAAGAATTTATACTTAACCACATTTACCACACATGTATTGTGGGAGTTTTCATTGCTTTACCAATGCAGATAATAAAAGACAAAAATGCATTTCATGAACAAACATTTTATGAGTTAACACTTTACCATACAGTATGAAAGTGAAAGTCTTCTTTCACTGCTCCCCAGAGAGGTCTATTGCCATCTCACTTGCAATGCTCAGGCATCACAAATACACACTTTGAGAAAACCGTGGCTATTGTACGCAAAACGTCACATCTGCGTGTATAGGAGACGCCCCTAGGTGCGCGTGTATGAAACGCATCCAGGCTGCGTGTGGATATGACGCCCCGGGGTGATTTTTTTTAAATCCACTTTGCCTATTCCAATAGGAAGTAAGGGTGGTGGATTGATGGTAGACTGTCCAAGTCACTGCACAGTGAAGAATGCATGGTCATTCACTTAAAACAAATAAACAACAAATAGAAAACCCTGTCTGTGAACAGTAATTGTCAGCCTGACTTATCAACGGCTTCTCAGCTACCTAAGTCTGTAATGTAAAGTATAATTTAGAGACTCCGTTTTCTTTTCTTTTTTAAGGTAGTGCTGCTGGCCTGTTATTGCTCAGACTGGGTAGGGGTGATTTTTGTGTTTGTTCTCTTCATTCCAAAGTTGTTAAAGTAATTTTAACGGGTAAGTGTTAAAGTGGAAAAAAAACTTCATGTGTATTAATTTTGTGTTATTGACGGTAAGAGTTGCTAATGGTTAATCTACATGCTGAGACACACTAAAGCATGTGTGAAGAAAGGCCCACCATTGTTCTTGTTCAACTGTGCTGAGAAGCTGGGAAGTTTTGCTTACCCGCTTTATGCCGACGTTCTTCAGAATTGTGTGTCGCCCCTGTAACACCACAGGAGCCACCTCTGAGCTGCAATAATAGGAGTGTCTGCATTTACAGTTACAGATTCATAGTTGCTGATTCTGTTTCATCACAGTTGTCCATAGTCAGCATGACTGAAATGCATCAAAGTTATTAAATCTTCCCAACTCCTTAGAGTTAATTCAGTGCTATAGGAGGTCAGGTCGGCAAGTATTGGAAATGATAATAGCTCTAGATATACTAACACTAAAAGAATGTGTTATGTTTGTGGACGTCAGTTGCGTTCATGTGGGATGTCTATATTTTTAAGGGTTCACTAGTCTCCAGCTTAAGCACTAGAGCAGTTGTAGTTAAATTGACTTGTGGGCTACCAGCTCCACTGGCTGCTCAAAAACCTCCTAGACGCTATAGTGCTCTTTGCCAGGTGACTGCTTTTCATTTAGAGCTACACTGCATGGTAGGTGAAGCTCCATGATAGTCAGACCTCTTCAGATTAGACAAACAAGTAGTGCAAATGTCAGGCATACCAAATGGTTTTAAAAGACAAACTGTTAATAAAGCTCAAAACGTGAAAGCAAATTTCAAACTTAAGCTTTCTGAAAAGCGACAACATATAGTGACAAATGCATTAAGGGAGATCATTACTCTTCTCTGCACCAGTCAGGCCTGGAAGTCAGTAAGCATTGATCTGGCGATTTGCAGATGAAAAAATGCCAAGAATAGAAATGTCTAAGTTGCATACTTTTGCTGTCCAGCAGCATTTCTATGACTGAATTTAGTTTAACCTGTTTTACATTGCATATAATTATTTACATTCTGATGAAACTATGTCTAAAAGCTTTTCAAACAAATTTAGTCTGGATTCAACCTGGAGGCTTAAACGTTGTTTGATTTGCAAATCAACAAATCTTTGTTTACTGGAAGGGGTCACATGAAACCATCAGGGCCTTCACTGTCTTATGGTTTTTCAGAATATAGTTGGTCTTTATACCGCAGCTTATGACGCACATTTCAATTTGTCACAGTCTTTATTCCTAAACCAGGGGTAATTGCTCATGTGCTTAGGTTAAGGATGGCTACATAGACCCAGTGCAGTGGTTGTGTGAATATGAATGACATAATGGGTAATATACAGTTGACATTGTTGGTATGAAATGAACAAATTAGTTCCTGCTTAGCATTTAGACATGCCATCTGCTTTTCTAAATAGTATCAGGCCATGCTCAATTGATTTCCATAGAGGCGAGACAAGGCCACCGGAGCTTGCGCTGAAGGTTATGTGTTAAGGCAGAGATTCCCATCACTTTGAATGCAGCAGCGTGCTTATACAAGCCTGAATATCACAATAAACCTAATTATTGACTGCTTGGAAATGTCACACAAAAGCTTGTTTGTTCATACAAGAGCAGGAGCAAAATTTAAAGAGCAACCACCCTAAAGAGCAATTTGTAGCAGCTCTGACGGTGCTGTTGTAATAAAGAATTGGGGCTTTTAAACTGACAAATTATCATATAAAATACATTGTGACTTTTTACTTGTCCAGAAAAGGTTGATTGAACATGGGTGTTTTTGTAGTTAATTTTTTTTGACTGAAAACATATTCTCACATGCAGTCCACCCAACCACGGTGTGATAGTGTAATTATAATTGTCAGTGTTGGGCAAGTTGTGTCCAAAATGTAATACATTATAGATTATTAGTTACCGCCATTTGAGTGTAATTAGTTATATTACAATATTAATTGTAATGCTTTTTAATGGGTGTATTATTGTCATAGTAAAATCAGCCTGCACAGATGGATTCTGTGTGTGTGTGTGTGGGGGGGTTGAAATAGGATGAATTGTTGCACTTACGCACGAGGCACAGCAGCGTTAAGTCACTGATTTTTTTTAATCTCCCGACACTCCGACAGGATCGGTCAGGATGAACTTACAGCAGCCTCTCTAATCATGAAAGTAAAGCGTTAAAGCACAAAAACATATAGCCTAAAGTAACCTATTTAGACACGATCCATTAGGGGAGCTACCGTCTTGTCATGAGGAGCTGAGCTCCACCGTAGTTTGCACCCTGCCTACAATCTCGACCATCGGATTCCAACTGTTTTACTCATGGATTTGTTTTCGGTGTTGGTGAACGCTGACCGTTACTGAGATTGTAACGGGCATAATATTACTGAATTTTATTTAGTAATGCGTTATATTAATGCGTTACAGCAAAAAGCAATACATTACTGTAATTGCGTTACTTTTGTAACGCATTACTCCCAACTTTGATAGTTGTTGAAAACTCCAGGACTCTGCAGAACTTTTATAGTATTGTTTATACATAATCCAATTCCTGGGGAAAAGGGCCAAAATCTGAAAATGGATAAGAACGGATAAGAAACAGTCACATTTTAATAACTTGTACTAGTGGTGTCCAAGCTGAAGGTCTGGGGGCAGGGGCTCACAAGATAAATCTGGGAGGTCGCCGGTGAGTTAATTTAAAGCAGAAATCTTTTTTTTACAGCCACACAAAATAACCCTAGGTTTGACAATTTTATCTCTTCAGGCCTTCAAAAATATTTAAATAACACAATGGAAGCACTCATTGGTTGTCACAGCAGGTAGCAACTGGTGTTGTGGATTCACAAATTGACCTTTGTAGGCCACATAGGTAAAAATGTTGAAAACCATTAATCTAAAGACATTAATATGTGTAAAATTATGTATTGCTATATTAGTTTAAAATACGGTTCATATCATAGCAGTCAGGGTAAAGCAGAAATATCACATGATGCTTACTGCTGAGTGTATCCGTTCTGTTCTTATAATTTAACTGATTTTTGATGATGCAGTAACAGCTACAGTGCCACTAACGTCCTACTCCCTTTTAGTGCAATATGTCAGCTGCCTGTACAGTCTGTAAAACTCCCTTCCATGTGTTATGACTGGTCATACTACATTAAAAGACAGCTTAAACCAATGTGGTCTAAAATGTTAAACTGTTGTCAGTTCAGAAGAGTGCTTTTAAGGCTCCATTATACAGGCTCTAGGCTCTGAGTCTGGCTAAAGGTGAAGGCTTTCCATCCGCTTTGTGGCCGCTCACAATTGACTTAAACATTTAAAAGGCACTGGCAGTTGGACAAAAGACTGCCCTCAACAATTACCATCAAATTACCTTTGAGCAAAGCACTCAACACTCTGCAGCTGAATGGAGGGAAACTGTGGTTGCAGTGAGCAGCTTCCAGGTACGAATGAGTTGTTTGATTACATAAAGCTTACATAAAGATGCGCCTCAAACCCCTTTGTGGAATAATTAAAGATAAATAATCAAAGAAGAATAATTAAGACATTGATTTACTTTTCATTTGAGGAAATCTCCTGCCTGTTAAACCTGGAAGAGAAGCCAACACTCACTGCAGTTAAGAAGTACAAGACAGCCAGGATGTAATGGACAGGCGGTTCAGGCTATCAAACCCAGTGTCCTGTTTATCAAACCCTGCCAGACCTGTCTGACAGGTGGGTGCATATTTCATTCCACTGCAGGGCCCCTGACTGCTGCAGGTGCGTTTGTTTTCCGCCAGATGACTGCCCTTTGGGGCTTAAATTTAATTGTCGCCTGAGTTGGCGCCAGTTGAGATAGCGGAGGGTCATGAGGCCGGTGTGGCTTCTGATAAACACACACAGACCCATATGAGCACGGCAACACTTACACACGCCCATACACACAGATCCCTACATGCATCTGGTACAAAAAAAGACACATAACGCACGTTTGCACACGTACTTGGTGGCTCGGAGGTGGTGACAGGTCAAAGAAGAGCCATTAATCATGAGCTATGATGAGAGAGAGAGGAGGAATGAAGAAATGCCAGGGGAAGGGATAGAAAACAAGGGTAGAAAAAGATGAAGAATATTGGTAAATGGAGGAAGAAAAGTCAAAAGGGAAAGAAAGATGGAGGTATAGATAGGGTTGGGTATCGTTTAAAATTTTACGATACCAGTACCAAAACCAGTACCCTTAAAGTGATACCGATACCAGTAGAGTACTTCATTCGATACCTTGCCACCTGTTGAAGCCATAGTAGTTGATTTGTAGCCTATTATTATTTTTATTATGTTTATGGACAATCAAGGTGATTTGTTTTATTTTTTTCTGTTACACAAAAGTATTTGGAAATTGTATCAGATCCTCCTCGTCCTAATTAGGTCATCCTCACAGGTAGTGTTATATGGGGAAAGACTACAGGTTGCGATTTTTTTAATATTTGAATGAGAGAAAAAATTTTTGATCAAAGAATTTTTTGTATTGGAGGTTAACAACGGAAATTATTTTGTCAACTTTCTATCAATAAACTGAATTGAAACATCTCCTTGAGTGCTTTTTCCTTTATTGGTGAGTGACAAACCTCCTCCAAAAACAACAGTCACATGTACACTAAGGACTCAGAAATGGAGGAAAAGGAAAAGGCTGCTTGTCCAGCTGACCAAACCAACTACATCTGAAGCAGCCACAGCTGCAGCCGGAGGCTCCGTGAGTAAGATCAACTCATCGCTGCTGCGCCACATAAACATTTAATTGATGTGATGGAACGCAGTGATCGATCAGTTACAAGTGATGTGAATAGCAAATAAAAATGTACAGAGAAGTGTTAAATGATAGTAGAAGATGAAACCAACTGAAAGCCAGGCTTGTGGTTTCCGATAAAGTTGCAACCGTGACGAGCATGCCCGGTTGCGGAACCGAAGGTGAAGGGGTTGTTAAAATCACGCATGGACTTTTTTTACAGTCTATAGTGCCGGCACATAAGTAAAATAAAAAAAAGGTGTGCTCTTCTCTTTCTTAATGTGTGTTGCTTGCATGTTTGGCTGCAAGCAAAACCATACAAATAGTCATTTTTTCCACCATCTGGCTACAAGAAGTATGGTTTGACTGGAGACATTTCTATTCTACTCAATACTGGGCTGTTTCAGTCAATACCATAAAGGTATCGTGTAGCGATACCCATCCCTAGGTAAAGGTATAGAAATGGGAAAGAGAAAGATAACAATATGAAGAGGTTAAGAAAGTCATTAGACAAACTGAAAGCGGAAAAGAAAGAAAGTGAGGGGAATGGCAGCAGAAGAGGAGGAGGGGGAGGTGAAGAAGCTTTAACCAGAAATAGGCAGCAGTGTGAATCAATGCCATCCCATTCCCCCATGCTAATGAGAGCCCTGTAACGCACACGCATGCACACACACGCACACACACACTATGACAGCTAAAAAGCCTTGCTATACAAGTGTTGTCTCACTTTGGTGTGAGGGACATTTCTGCACAGAGCTGTCAATAGGAGGACTTACTTAATATAGTACATAAGAAGCTATTGTAGCTCGCTTCCCCCCCCCCCCCCCCCCCCCCCCCCCCCCCCCCCCCCCCCCCCCCCCACACACACACACACATTCTCACACAAACAACAGCCTCCAGCTTGGTAGCTTATGTGCTATCATTGTTGTTTTGTTGGTGGAGATAAGGCAACATCTAATAATGGGGAAATGATTCCTCGTAGCGACAAGCCTCATCACTACAACAGTTCATTGTTCATGCCAGTGTTGGTCCTCTTGGCTAAGAAGCTGAACTACTTTTCTTATTCACCAGGGAGCATAAAATAAAATTACAAAGGGAACACCAGATAATAGTTAATGGGAGAACAAGATGGAGAGGGAGAGAGGGATGTGTAAGATATTAAAGTTGCCGTGGCAATGAATGAAAATAAGCAAGGTAATGATGGCGATGCTTTGCTGGTGGGGTAGTCGAGGCTAAATGCCCAAATTCCCAGTGGATCTCTCTCACTCAGTCACTCACTCACTCACTCACTCACACAAAAATGGAGCCTCAGTTAAACTTCAGTTCCTGTTTCCTCTCGCTTTGCCTTTTCAAACCAAATGGCCTGTAGTTTTCCTGACCTTTTCCTCCAGCTAGCTTATTAAAAAAGTTGAATACAATCTGCTTGCGCAGTAAACAGGATTTTTCCTGCCAGTGCCACAATGAAGGACAAACATGATTATGAGTCATAACCTTACTCTTTGTAGAGGAAGTGGTCGCACATCAAGATACTAACTAGAAAACAATCAGGCTCCAAGGCAAATGAACAATAGCTGGTATTTAACATCTGTGGGCAGCAAATAGTTGTTGCTTTTTGGCCTTTAGGATTCATGAATTAATCTTTCGTTCAGCACTTGCCTATCAGTGCACCATCTTACCTACAGAATTGGGTAAAATAATGATTAGTATTTTATGCTAAAGTAAATAATATAATTAATTCACAGTGGAAGACCTGTCAGTTTCTTCTAGATAAATCTGTAGTTTAGCTTGCCTACAATTAAGGAAAGATCTTTATTCCTGTCTGTCAGAGTAGAAAACCCTGGCTTTTGTTTTCAGTGGCTGGCTGTTCCAAAATTCACTTGCCAATTTCAATAAAATGCAGTCCAAGTAGGATTGTCAACCATCCAAAATCACATTAGGTTTGCTGGTGAAGTTTCCAGAAGTGTCCAGAAAACAACTATTTAAGGCAAAATTTGCCAGTGAGCGACATTCTGCAAGGAACATGAGAAACAATTCAAGTTGATTTTAATTTACCAATGCACTCATATTATTAGACAAAATAAATAAATTGGACTACTATGGAAACAGCATGACCCAGCCTCCTAGCTGAAGTGACATGAACTGGATTATTTTGAAATGCTATACGTGGTTTGGTCTCTGGTAAGACTATGGGTTGTTCAAAATCATAACTGCAACAAAATACAATATACAACATCAGTTTGCAATAAATAATTCATCCATGAGGGAAGTTACAATAACTGCATGTTTCAGGAAAAAACTAAAACGACAACAATCTGAATACCTTCACATTTCTAACATTGAAACAACTCCATGCTGATTTTTGGGTCTGTCTGTGTGGGAAATTCCCTCTGCAGTTCTCAGTGACTTATTGGGCTTCTCAGATGCTGTTTGAAAAGCATTTATGCTGGTCTGTTATCAGTAAAATTAAAGTTGATGTGTACATGAAGTTAAGTATTTTAAAGCAAATACCTACATTACCTTTTTTCCTCCTGAGTTTACAGTCAATCTATTTCTTGGCTTTTTTTTTTTACCGTTCATGTGTGATCACATAGCCTGCTGTGACATTTCTGGGCAGCCCATAATGCATGCTGTAGCATCACATGGGGAGCATCACACCTCCCATTGGCTTTTCAGGAATGCAGCATGTGTCTCAACTTGATGAGGTGTAATGTGGCATTTCAGTCTCTTAGCCAAACACAACAGTGTCAATAAAATTTGAGTATTTACTGTAATTATGTTATTATGGTGGTAGCTCTGCATTGACAATTTCTCAAAACAAAAATGCATATTTCACCAAGATGGATCTGTCATATCGGCCTTCGTAGCAATTTTCACATTTCCAATACACATTTTAACCAAAGTCTACCAACTGGCATTGAAAAATGTTACCTGGCTGCAACTGAGGTACCTCAGGCGGCTCCATGATGGCATTTTTTACTGTTTTAAGGAATGATAGATGAACCCATTGACCGCATAGGAGTGTGCTTAGGGGGGCGGTGGTGGTACACTACATCAAAGGGGGAGAATTTTCTTGTCTGTCCGAGTAGAGCTGAGATGTCTCGTGAGTCACTTTGTGAAAAATGACGTCCGGCAGTACACTCTTAATACCTTACTCTGCTACGATTTTCCACTACTTTATCTGCCGGCTTCACTATGGTGGTGCTGAAAAGGCATGAGGTAACATGCACTTCATCAGCGAGGTCTGTTGGGCTGTGATGGAGCTCTGTTTCTCTGTCACTATTTAGTTGAGGGACCTAGTGTGGGCACCCCTTCATACACTTTCAAGTGGCACATCATTGACATTTGGTCTAGAGAGGATTTATGGGACGGGGTCTGCTGTTCAGAGTGGGTCTGGAAGATTTAAAACAGGGACACGACGATATAAAACAAATAGGGGTCAGGGCAGGTCAAAACCAGGTCAGGCGAGCGTGTGTGTGTGAAGTGGATTAGAGAGCGTGTGTGGGCGCAGGGGGATGATAATTTGTGTGCAACTGTGTGCATCGAGGGATTCTGAGCTCGTAGGCATATGTGAAAAGGAGCTGATGTATTTTTATGCACATCTTTTGCTTAAATAGAGGGTGAAAAAATCCAGCAGTCATGACAAATAATAAAAGGAGAGAGGGAGAAATGGAGAGAGAAAACGGATGATGCGCGCTAGAGGTTGTGACCTGCATTCGAACCCACATGATGTCATTGGCAGCTTGGTATGCTGAGAGCTCGAATAGGACACTGATCATGCTCGTGAGTTAACTGGGAGCACGATTGAGAATCTCCTCGGCTGGCGTGTAGTGGAGAACCCTGCTCAGTCAGAGCAGGCCGAAAAAAGAGGGACAAAGGGAGAGAAGAGAGAGCAGTGACTTGCAGAATGAAAACAGCATGTAAAGATAAACAGATATCTATCAGTGAATGTGTGCGAGTTTGCTTTTTGTGCGCGCAGCCTGTTTGTCCCCGCCTGGCCGGTTTATCATGCAGCTGCACATTGCTACTGTGCATTGAGAGCATTGGTGCATGTTTTAGAGACGACAGAGGGGAGTGATACAGGGGAGAAAAAGAGAACCCCCCTCCCCCCAGGCTCCAGCCCTCCATCTTTGTTTTTCCACAGTTTCCTCTGTAGTTCTCGGTCTGTCTGTATGCCTGCCTTGCCGTGCATGTCGGCTAGCTGTGTTTGTCATGGCTGGATGTGAGTTTGGCAGCAATGCGTGCCAGTGTTGTTTTTCTTTTTTGGAAGCTGCAGGGGAAAATGGGGAGCGGGGGAAGCGATTGAGGGAAAGAAGAAAGACGGGATAGCAGGAGACCCCAGGACACGGTGTCTGCCACAATGTGCAGGCCACAGGCAACAACAGTATTACAAGTATTGGCATCATGGTATGATAGCATTAGCAGATTAGTGTTATTTCATAAACTGTGTGGCCATTTGAGGATTGTAATTCTTACTGTGAACATAGAACTGTGATGCTCAGTGGGAAGAGTGATACATTGGCAGTATTTGAGGTTTTATTTTCTGTGACTGGCTGAGTATAACAGCGTGCTAATTCGGTGTACAACTTTTCATTGGATGTACTCTGACTTTCTTCAGGTTGTGACACAGGAGACACTCTTCTTTATTTATTATGTAATAAATTAAACACAGGAAACCTGAGGAACCCTTTTATTTCAGGAAACAGAAATAGAAGAAAGAGCCTAGTTTCAACTTCTTCTTGTCTGTCTCTAAATTTTCAGGTCTCCAAATTCTTACAATTGACCGCAATTAGAAAGCCATCAAATCATTATGAGTACAGTGTGGATTTTTTCTATTCTCCTTTCAAGAGCTCCAAATGGATTATATACTAGATACTATGATTTTTTGTAGAGATAATCTTTCTGCATATTAAGCAACATCATGTGGGTTTTTGAGCCCAAGGTCAAGATACTGTGCTCCAGGAAGTTTAATGTAAACAGCTATGTGGGCTTCTAAACTGCACATTGACAGCCATGTTGGCTAGAGCGGGGAAGCCACTACACAGCATGCAAGCCAACTACAACATGCAACAGACTATGACATTTGGACTCAGATGTCTGAAATGAGTCAGGCAGTAAGCGATTATATTAAACATGTCTGAGTATGATCTGGTAGCTGAGCTGGCCAAGAACAGCTATTTGATCTGAGATGACTGCAGTCTACAAGTGTTGGTGGTTAAATACGGGATAAGTCATTTCACGGTTGGTCAGACTCCATGTGACTTAAAGCCACTGAGTCACAACTTGGTCAATAGTTGATGCAGTGTGAGAGAAAGATTAGTTACATTTGCTTTGATCCGTGCAGTTTGGGAATATATTTACACTGCCCAATGGGAAGAATGCATTGTAAGTCAGTGTTGAATTTGTTTGAGCAGTTGTCGAGGTTACTACTTTATCCTGTCAGCTGTAGGTCAGAACAAATATAATTATTATTATTATTTTTTGTGACTACAGTGAGATTTGACTTGAGTGGGAAAAAAAAATTTGTTTAAAGTTTTGACCTCCTAAACTCCTGAAAAATAAGCCTTTTGTACCCACGCATTTGAATATTTTACTGTAAGGCCATGTTCAGAACTTGTTCAAAAGCTGCCTCTTTGTGCAGTAAAATCCTTTCCTCATTATAAAAACCATAGTGCAGCATTTCACTATTAAGGGGGACATCTTAGTGGGAAAATTGCATAGCCCATACATTTGGCAGTACACAAAATCACAAAAATGTTACTGGAGTTCAAGTTTTCCTTTCCTCTATGTAAAGGGGAAGTTCTCTAACACACCTTTGTTTAAACTATCTGCCAAAACCTTTCTTCAGGAGTACATGCGATTAAAAATGCTCAGTAAAATGAAGACGTTTTGTACAACATGCTTTGTAGTCAGCTTACCTAAACAGGATTACACTTTTCCAAATGTAGATGTAATAATAGAGATGGAGGTGAGGGATTGAGGGGCGGAGTGACAGAGGGATAGAAGAAAACCGAGGGGAGGGCGGCAGCTCTGGGCATCCATCCACTAACTACGTTTTCTGCCACTGCAAATACCTTCCCCTGAGTGTAAACACACTGCACAGGCACACACATACACACGTGCACACACAAGACAATGGCAGCGCCTCAGGCAACGCCTGGCTGGCTAAGGCCCCCGACTCTGTTCTTCCTCATTCTATATGCTGTCTTTTTCCTTTTCCCTTTTCCATGTCACATCCACTTTATCTTTTTCTCTGTCTCCATCTCTATCTCACTCTCTTGCATGCTGTTTTTGCCTTTTGACCCTGTTTACTACTTCATATTTCTTCTCTTTACAGCTCTCATTCGTTTCCTTTTTGTTTAATCGATTCACTGATTTTCATCCTCTCCTACTCCATTTTATTCTCATGCTCTCTCTTTTTCCCTCCCTTTCGTGTCCGTCATTAATTTTCCGTTGTATTTTATCTCTGTCTCCCTGTCAGCCTTCCTCTCTGGCCTTTGCTCTTCCGCTCCCCTTTACTTCTTTCATGATCACCCTTCCTCTCTTTCCTTGCCTCATTCTCATTCTGTCTCTCATCCTCGCTCCTCCCTGTCATCTCACTCATTCATTTTCTGATCTTTAGCTCTCGTCCTTCTTTCTCACTTCGGTCTTTGTCTGCCTCTGTCTGCTGCTGTCTTGCTGTGCAGCGCTTTGTCAGTGATTTCATTAATTCATCAACGTCACCAGTCAGAGACTTGCAGAGTAACGACTTTATATGAATCTTCCTTTCATTTTCTCTTTCTCTCTTTATCTCTTGGCCTTTATGTGAATTAGGATGTGTTGAATTGGAAAAACAAGGAAACAAAATCATTGCAACGCCAAGTGGGTTTCTGTAGATTTTCCAATTGAATCAGAAATTCTGATTCTGATTTCTGAAATGCAGTTCAAGGCTTTTTTAATTTTGTGTCCAGCTTTGCTGCTCGGTGTTCGTTGCAATCATTTTCTGTACCGCACTTCACCTGTCAATCCATCCTTGGGCGGTACTGTGGCGTCTCAATTCTCAGATATTCAGTAGGACTTAACATTACAGCTCAGTAATAACTTGGTAATTACCAGGCAATAGCTTGGTATTGTAAATGGGTATATAAGACATAAATTTAACATTAGGTCGCTGTGGCCTCAGTGATTGGAATTGCTGCCAAAAATGAAAGTGATAGACATCTGACTGACATTTACCAACTTGGAAAAGTGAGCGTAAAGTGCTATCAGATTTTCTTGTTGTTGATGATGGAGTATCCGAGGGTGGAGCTCTTTTCTTTGTCCATGGGGACTATATTGCTCATACCGACAAGCTCTTATTTTCTTTGTTCCAAACTAACCAGAAATGTAAAGCATGTCATCCCCTGGACATGCAACTGACAAAAATGGATATTTATACATGAAAATATCAGACTATGACTCTAAATGTAATGGTACAACAGTTCAACAATGACTCTAAAAATATCTATCTGTCAGAAATGTCACACATAATGTGACTCCCATTTAAAATGAGCCACTATTTAGGTATCAGTTGTTACTAAGAGGATTTCTTTCTTTGTTTTCATATCCAGGTGAAAATATGAAATATGGCTAACATTAGTTTACATTAAAGATGAATAACAACTTGTCCAATATTCCTCAATTCAAAATGTAATATTTTTTGACATGCATGAAATTGATGCACCTAATCTACATTTTATTTTTATGACATTTCAAAAGGTTTGATAAAATGTACTTGTCACCTGAATGAAAACAGAGTGTTGTGTCTCTGTCTGTCCTTAGATTTACAGGCTTAGCCTCCTTCTATCCATCTTTCTTTCTCCTTCTCTTTCTTTCTCTCTCCCCTATTTTCTGTTTGTCCCACTCATTTATCTTCCTCTGTGCCCATTGTTCTTTTCCTCTCTTTAGTCTTTTTTTACCTTTGCCAGTCGCTCTTTCTGTTTCTCTCAGACTCCCTGCATCCCTCTCTTTCTCAGTCTTTCTGTGTCATGAAACAGATGAGTAAATAGAACATTAACGGACAAAGGCAATGAGTGAAAGACCACGGTGAGAGAGGAAAGAGAGAATTAAAGGTAGAGTGGGAGAGAGAAAAGAGACGGGTAGAAAAAGACAGAGAAATGGGTAAGCGAGAGACATATATTGGGATTCAATGCTACGTGCAACATGTGGCGTTTGCGCTCTCTCCCATTTAACACGCAATTAAATAGATTCTGTCTGGGCAGAAGGGGTGAGGACTGGGGGAGCACAGGCAGAAAGACTGATGGAGAGAAAAGAGATGGATAGAAGAGGAGAAAACAATAAATGCTTGCATACGCAGTGCAAATCTGGGCTGTCCCACATGAAAGTTGACAATGTTGAAAAAAAGATGTGTTAAAATGTTTTAGATGTAGATGTACATGGTCCTAGATCCCACTGCATATAACCACAGCCACAACCTGCATACAAATTCTAGCACTGTCAGGATTTTTGCACCAAATTTTCACATCTTTACACTTTAGTCCAGACTGAAATAGCTCACCAGTTGTTGGATGGATTAAACATGGTGCAGACAATGATGTCCTCCTCAGGAATTGTAATAACTTTGGTGACATGTCTTTCGTGCCATTATTAGGTCAGAATTTCAATGTGTCTAATAGGTCTGACCCCGAATAGTCGAAGATTCGATGCTTCGATGGGCAGTCTCACAGTCAAAGCTTCGCAGTGAAACGAGGATCATGCCATTTTGGCAACGTCTGATTTTACATAGAACTACTAGTTTTCTCCCAATAAGTTAGTATACAGCCTATTACAATATACATTTCAACGTTTAATGTTGTAAATAAACATGTAAAAAGAATAAAACTTTCAATAAATGTTTTTAAAGTACGTGAATAAAACCAAAATTGTAACCCTAACCCAGGGTTGTCAGTGCGCATGTGTACTCGTAGCGTGTGTGTGTGTAGTGGCAGTGGAGGAACTCTTGCTGAAGAGACTGAGCCGCAGCTTCACCGGTGTTGTGCCGAGTTGTCCGCACCTCGCGGGACTTTCGGATAATTTATCGCCTTTGATGAACCACACAAAGAATATTTGTCTATGTTTTTAAACAGCCGGCTACTTGAAATAGACCCGTGAGGAATTGTGCCGTGCTGCCGACAACTGCATGCACGCAAAACTCTGCACAAGACCAGTGAATGACGTACGAGAGTGAGAGAGGAAAAAAGGGCTTTAAAAAGACTCAGTTTAGCTGGAAATTTACAGTGTAAGTTGAATGAATAGAGACTGCAGCTCTTCTCGAGATTAAAGCGGAGCTACCGTGTATCCCCCCCCCTCCCCCCAGCACAAAAACACACACGATTCGACTATCAGTCGACTATAGTAAATCCTTAGTCGGGGACAGCCCTACTGTCTAATGACCAAAACTAATGTCATTTCTATTAGCCTCAGTTACACTTGTGTTTTCTGCTAATTGGCAGGTCAACGTGTTCAACATTGTAATTGCAGAACATCAGCACGTTAGCATTGTCACTGTGAAAATGCTGTGACAAAATATAGCCTCAAAGCCGCTAATGTAGCTGTAGAGTCTTACTCTGAAGTCCTGTTGGAGTAAGTACAAAGCAAACAAAAATACGTAAAGCAAAAAGATGAAGGTAACAGCAAAAAGACATCTGTGAGACCATGGCAAAGAAGAAAACTGTATGGAGCACAGAAGTGCCAGCATTATAACTAAGGCATGGTTTTTGCTACAATTTCAAAAGTGAGTAGTCTGTCAATGCGCTCTTTGATATGCTTCAAAATTGATATTTTCAACACAGATGACACCAGATTGCTTGAAGATTTTATCAGAGCCATCTCGCTCAGTGTGACATGCAATGAACCTGCAAGATTGCTGTTATCGCACAGTGTGTAGGGGCCTTACGAGAGATTTTACTCACATTTCAAGCAACAGTATTACTCAATACTGCAAACACAGCAAACAAGACACCATATTCAAAGGAGGCCAAGGGATTGAAGCCGAAAAACGAGGAAGAGTGGAGGGCAGAGAGAGGAGGGAGGATGAGCATGGTGGCTGCTTTCAGGCTCACAGGAGCGATTTTCTCCCTCAATAGGAGTACTTAAGGCTCCATGGATTATTAATGGCCTATCTCTGAGGAGCCACCCCCCTCGTCGTCCTCTTTCTCCTCATATCACTGTGCTCTCTTTTCTCCTTCTCTCCCTCCCTCCACTCTTTAGTTTCCAACCTCCCTCCCTCCACTGCCCACGTCCTAACCCTGTGTTTTCATCCATCTCAGCTCATTGTCTCACTTTTTGTTGCCATCTCCAAGTAAATTTTTTACCTTTTTCCTCCTCCATTCCTGCTTCTCTACCTTCGACTCCCCACTCCTTCCTCACATTTTACCCACCGCTGCGTCCTGAGTTCATCTGTTCATCTTTTCAATCTCTGCTTCCATCTCATCATCATCCCCTCTTAACTTCAGTTCATTCCAGCCTCAATTCATCTTTTCTCTTCGTGTCCTCTTTTCAATACCAGCCTGCGTCTCATCTTCATGCCCAGCTCCTTATTCTCACCCTCCTTTTGACACCACTTCTGCAGTTCATCTTTATTCCTCCCCACCCCACATTTCTTTGTCAGCTGACTATATTTCAGTCTTCTTTTGTGCATTTGTTCATCTGTCAAATTCCCACTGGATTTTGGGAAAACCTTGGCTAAATTATACCTTACAAAATCAATGCGGTTGGCCTGTGAGGTTCAAACTGCAAATCCAGGTTAAAATGAGTTGACATTTCAACACTATGTTGCTCAAACTGGCATCACTCTTCATCCACCCCTGCCTCTAGATATCATGGCATCATCTATGGGTGATGAGGTCACCCCCTCATTCTCTTCCTCATTTTGAAAGAGGACACGCGTTATCCTCTGTGCTACTCAATTTACCTGTTAGTGCTTCACCTGATCTTCCCTCCCAGCTTTCTTCCCCTATCTGTCTTCCTTTGTGTGTATGTCATTTGTAAATGGCCATAATGGCGGTCTTTACCGCACTGTTTATGAATTGTTAATGAAAAACAGTTTTAACCTTGGCTTTGCTAAAGCCCCACTAAAATACACATGAGTAGTAATTAGGTTGGATGCCAGTTAGCAGCATCTTTCAACATTCTATTGCTTTTATGTTTCAACTTGTGAGAGCTTTCTTCTGCAGTTTGTCTGTTTTGCATGTAGTCATTATTTCCAATTATCCACTTAAAGATCCGCCCTTCAGACATGTTTTGAGACATCAAAACATTACAGATAATATCCCATATAACGCTTCTCCCTCATTGGAAAACAAGAAACTATGAATATGCAATATTGTTTCCAAAGTTTAGCTGCTTGGCCACACAATGTTTCAAGCTTCCCTGAAAGATAGAGAAACTGTCTTCTTTCATGCATTTGAAAACATACTTCTTGTGTCAAAGTGCACATACATTCTGCACAGTGAAGGCCTAAAAGCCAAGTGAAGTCACAGTGAGCAAAATACATTTATGATTGGAGAAACCTGAGTTCGATTCCCACTGTGACACATCCACCAATGTGGCCCTGAGCAAGTCACTTAACCCCCAGTTGCTCCAGAGATATCTGGATATCCTCTGAGATATATAGAAATTGTAAGTCGTTTTGAATAAAAGCGTCAAATGAGTAAATGTAAATGTTTGTTGCACCAGTTTGGGCACAGATGATTTAGCCTCTTTAGAGCAATCAGACTACACAATATCAGCTCAACAATGACCTGATGTGGGGTGTCAGGAATGAAAATGAGCTTTGGGACAGACCATGATAACATCATTTGTAATAGTGACCGTCTAGGAAGACAAACATCATGTAGTCAGATCCAGATCGCTTTAACAGCTGACAAATCCTTCTAGCTATCATTCACACGCATATGACCCATCTTTGTTGCAGAGTTTTATATCTGTATTTCTGTATGTTATGATTACTCTCAGATTGATTTATTCATTTGTTTAGTCTAACGTTTTAGGAAATGTTGAAAATTATTTCACAAACCCCAGATCAATTCTTCAAATTGCTTGTTTTGTCTGACTGACCAAAGACATTTTCATTTAAAAGGATTCACAACAAAGAAAAACGGCACAATTGAGAAGCTGAAACCAGCATGTATTTGGCATTTTGAGTGATATATCATTTAACCAAATGATAATCAAAACTTTTTGATTTATCTCGCCTACCTCTGGAAATAACGCAGAGATATTAAAATGCAAATCTCTATAAAATAAAAAGTGAAGTGAAAGCATAAATCTTCGTGTTCTCAACCGCAATTGTCCTCAGTTTTTACCGTGAGTATTTTTCTGTTAAACCATCATTCAGTATTTTCAGTAAAGAGGCAGATTTGGGGTTCTGGTGTCGCTGTGTCTTTCTTTCTCTGATGCTCGCCAGTCCAATTTTCCACCACTGCCTCTCTCGCTCCCAGCTCGCTTTGTCCATTTTGTCATTTTACCAACACTTTCTTTCTCCTCGTCTCTCTGGCTCTCTCTCCATCTCTTTCAGTGGCTCAACTTGTCAGTCTATTTTGCTTGTTTTCTCTAAGCCATCCCCTCGTAAGCAGAGATGCTCTTAAGCTCCTTGTTTTCCTCCTCCTCTCTGCCTCGCTCTCCATCTGAGCAAATTGCTTTGGACGATGCATCCAGGTTAGAGTGCCCTAGTTTCTTCTCTCCTCCCTCTTGTCCCTTCTTCCTCTGCCCATCTCTGCATTAATTTATTTAGATGTTAAGGAAGAGGAGCCAATGAGAGAGAAAACGAGGGAAGGATCAAGCAAGAGGAGGAGGTGGAGAGTAAAACAAATAAGAGGATAAGGTGAGGGAAAATAGTCTTAAAGGACTAAAAATTGAGTTTCTGTCAATATGCCTTGCTGCCTGCTAAAAGAGGATTGGTACCAGTTTCATCTCTGTGTCCAGCAAGCAGCATCACTGCTGAGCTCCAGGAAGTGGGCGTCTGCTGTCCACTATATGATGATTTATAACCCACACTGAATGAGATGTTTGTTTTGTCCAATTTCTGGAATGTTGAGTTGAAAGGACAGTCAGACATTTTAGGAAACTTTCCTTGTACGCTTACTTGCAGAGAGTTGGATGATATTGATACCGCACACTGTAAGAAAAGAGACACCATATCTACTCAATAAAAATGGGGCAACAGATAACAAGCAATATTATTGATTAAATTTCTCAATATTTGGTATTGAGTAAATATTAATTAAATGAGACCCTTAATAGTTATCCATTTAATATGAGTAGATTCGAATAGAAAACAGTACAGAATTAATTATAACCTAAACAAAAATAATGAGTTAATTTAAAAAAGATAAATTCCCTAATATGTAAATAGTACTAATGAAAATTAATTTAATTCTATATATCAATGATATATAATTTAGTAATAATCATCTACACAAGATGCCAAGCGGAGATGGTGTGTGTGCATGGGGGCGGCCAACCCAGGGCCCCGGCTAGGTAGAGGCCCCTGAATAGCCGCAAAAATGCGTTGTCATTTGCTTGGAAACACGACCAAGAGAATTGCTTTTGGGTCATCGGTTAGGGATCAGTGCAGCCGTTCTTATCAAATGAAACAGGCACTTCACTCCTGGTTTCAATAGTAAACCCATAGACAGTAGCCTACTTAAAAAAAAACACACCACAAGAAACACAACAACAAAAAACACTATATAAACAGAATAAAACAACATAATTCACAAAGTAAATTTTGTATTTCAAACAAATAGGAGTCTTATTAGCTAATTTGAACAAAACTCCCTTCAGCCCCAGGCATCATGGGAATTCTGAGGGACGGAGTTAGGCTGCTCACCCCGGAGCCAGCTGTGCGCCACGGTTTAGTCCAGTCTTTCAGCAGCGGAGCGTGCAGCCTGCCCCATGTTAATGACTTGTTTTTAATATGTCCCAATTGTGCTTCTACTACCTTCTTCACAGCTCTGTGTGACCCGCTTTCGTTCTGACCATAGACTGTATATAACATCTGCAGAGCCCACAGGGAGCAATTCAGAATTAGAACATTTTGCCTGCCTGATTTTGCTGACATGTTTAGATTTTATTGATTTAGTGAAGTTCTTGCTTTTTGACCTTCTACTATTATTAAGTAGGCTACGTAGTTAAATTGTTTCTTTTCTGTGTTTATTGTTGATATACAATCGGGGGTCTGCACAGGGTATTTTGTTTTGAAAATGGCTGTGTATTCTCAGCCAGGAGTGGAGAGACACTTCTGGGGCGAGTTCAAGCTCAAAAAATGTTTTGCTATGTTTTGTAGGCGCTGAACTCGCCCCTGGTGTGAGCACAAGCATTGACTAGAGTGGCTGCGATCAGCTTCGGCAGCCGCGACTAAGACTGCTTGAGTGGACTTTCTAACTTGGTATAAATGACTTTGTAGCAGGTGGGCCCCATGATAAAGCTCTGCCTCCACTGTACTGAGAGTCTAGCTCCGCCTCCACATCTACATTCTGCACATTGATTTGAATTTAACCAATACCAACGGAAGTGCGGCAAGTGCCGTCCGAAATATAACATTTATTCATTTAGCTGACGCTTTTATCCAAAGCGACTTACAATTGCTATACATGTCAGTTCTTCTTACTAGCCCAATGATAACAAAATTATTATCTTAGTCAACCAGTTAAATTTTGCAAGATTCAAATGTCTTGTGGATGATAGCCTGCTGCATTTAAAAAAAGACGCACTTTGACAGGAAGTGCTTTTCAATTAAAATTTGCCTGAGTACATTTATTTGAATTCACTCAATATTCTCACTATTTGCGATTAGATAAATATAATGCTTATGTTTTATTTTACTACAATGTGTGGATTTTATTCCAAACTTTAATTAGATATTCAAAAACACAATCATATTGAAAATATTTTACCTAATACATTAATTCAAATCTACATGACCACAGAATCATTTCTTACAGTGCATATTTATCCATTAAATATGAAGTTACAACCAGGAGAAGGTTTGTCTAGCTTAGAATAAAGACTGGAAGCAGAAATAGATGGCTGGCTCACTCAAAACATCTGCCTACCAGCAGCTCACTAGGTACTCTAACACTTTATATCTCTTTGTTTAATTTTTACAAAAATCAAAGTGTAAAAATTACATGTTGTTGTTTTTGGGGGGGTTTGTGTTCTGGACTATTTCTTGGCCGGGCACATTGACTCCCTGGAAGATTTTTTAATGTTTGAACAGAGCAAGGGTAACTTCCTATTTAGGACACAGACATGAAAAAGATATCTATCGTCTCAACTCTCAGCTAGAAAGTGAAAAACCTCAATTCTGAAAATGTTGCACTATGCCTTCACATTAGATGATACAATTTCTTTGCACATACTGTGTTTGTTTAAAATCCTGTATGTTCTGGTTCAGACTTGCTTCTTGTGATTCTACCTGACCTCACACAAATAAGCATTTGCCTCTTTGCTACAGTACCTGATTAGGATGTACAGTCTATGTATGTAACTCTCACTTAAAAAGAGAGAAGAAGTTGGCAAGCAGGAAAGCAAATCTATTATTCTTTTTTTTTTTTTCTGTTTCATTTTGGGTACTTACTAAATTAAAAATAGCAGCCAATAGAACTCTCAGCAACACTCAGGTTATAGTGCTGCTGAAATGTCGTTTCAACAGCACTGAGAAAATATCACCCACTGTACATAGACCAAAGAAAACATGGCTTGTTTGAGTTCTAGTGTAAAGCAGGGGTTTCCACCTCAAATATCGTGACATAACATAAGTGTTTATCTTAACATTTACGTTTACTCATTTGGCAGACGCTTTTATCCAAAGCGACTTACATTTGAGGAACAACATAGAAGCATCAACAGAGCATCAAATACAGATCTACAACTGACAATACATTCTAGTAAGAGCAGCAATAAATACTAGTAAGAGCTCGTAGTACATATCACATCAATGGGGTAAATACCTAGGGAAGGAAGTAAGAGTTAACAAAAAAGTGCAATCAATACAAGATCATTGTAGGGGATAGAAGAAGAAGAGCACAGGAAGTGCATGTTAGAAGTTAGAGGTGTTATAAGAAGAAGCGTTCTCGGAAGAGATGAGTTTTCAAGAGCTTCTTGAAGATGGCGTGTGGTAGCTCGTTCCACCATCGTGGTGTCACAGATGAGAATAGCCGGGACTGGGATTGCTTTGTGTGAAGGGATGGCAGAGCCAGGCGGCGTTCGTTGGAGGAGCGTAGCGGCCGAGAGGGAACGTAAATTTGTATTATGGAGTTTAGGTAGATGGTTGCAGACCCAGTACTCACTCTGTATGCAAGCATTAGTGACTTGAATCTGACTCTGGAGGCCACGGGGAGCCAGTGGAGGTCACACAGTAATGGAGTGACATGAGTCCTTTTGGGCTGATCAAAAACCAGACGCGCTGCTGCGTTCTGAACCATTTGTAAGGGTTTCACCGCACAAGCTGGAAGACCTGCTAGGAGGGCATTGCAATAGCCGATGTGAGAGATAACCATGGCCTGTACCAGAACATAATAATAAGTTAGTGGTGAAGGCAGCTTGAGTCAAGAGAAGGACAGGACAACATCATCACACCTAGCACCGAAACAACTGTGCTGTGCTGAAAGGTTATCAGACCCAGCAGACTGGAGTGAGGCAGAGAGAAATCAGGCATGAGAGAAATAAGAGATGATGAGTTATGTCCTATATGTGATTTGAACAAATTGTTGTGACTGCATTCGATTTTAAAGCTAATGAATTAAATTATGCATCAGTCACATACTCTGGCCTATACCCCTAGTTTTAGGTACTGCAATTGAGAAAAGATGGATTGATTCATCCTTTTATGAATCTGATTTATGTATAAATGGTATTTTTATATTTCAATTTCAGCATGAATATCCTGATGTGGTTTGGTTCAAACAGAAGTTATTTATCATTTTCTTCTTGTTTTTGTAGGAGACTTTTGTCTTCTTCCTATCACAAGAAATCTAAACCATAGTGGAGAAAGGTTTCTGTTACTTACTATTTATGGTGCAAACATGAAGTCAAGCTGTTTGAACAGAGCAAAATCTCAGAACAGGGATTGAACTATTTAGTTATTAGTCACAGACCTCTCTACCGCACATTAGTAGTAAGTGATGTAAAACCATAACCTTGCACAACTGTACAGTATCTGGGGCACCTGTGATTTCAGTGAATTCCATTATCCCCCGTGAACATGTTTAATGAAACACAGAGGTTGGAGGGTAATTCATTAACGCTGCACCAGGCAAGGTTTTTATGTAAAGAAGCATTCTGCTTATCAGTCTAAATCCCAAATTGGGGTCGCGACAGAGATGAGCATTGCATCCCCACTAATTGGCATGCTGCAGATTCAAACAGCAAAAGCAGAGTGTTAAAAATGAATCCAGTTAGTTAAATGAAATGGGAGGGTTTGAAAGAGCGAGAGAGGATGGGAGTGAGATCATCACATGAAGGAGAGAGAGAAAGTGATTTGGCAGATTGGCAGAGAGGTGGATCTGCTGTTTGAAACCGATGAAGGCAGGCAATGTCAAGCCATTATTGTTTAGAGCAGGCAGCACCCACCCCGCAAGACTACAAAGAGTTAAACAGATTAGTGTAGGTATTAGCTACACAGCACTGTACAGGGCTTGTGTTCATTCAGCAGTGAAAGGCCACCTCAGCAGGAAACTGTTCAGGGGAGAGGGAGTGAGGGCAACAACCTCTTTTTGCAGCAACAAAAACTGCAGAGAATAATTGAGGTCCACTGTGTACAATTACAGCTTTTATCATTACACAACCTGCTGCTAACTGGGAGCAGAACAGGGACAGACATGGACCTAAACCCAGAAATTAACCCTAGTATTAGTGCAACAATAACACTTCACAGTAGAGGAAAATACCCAGACCAATAATTTTTTCTTCACCTGAAAGTACAAAACTTTCTTCTACAGATTTTAGTCTGTGTGAGTAGCAAATATTAGCCTGTCTGTGGACACAAAACCAGCACTGAGTTTTGATTGCAGCTTTCGATTCGGCAACAGATGGAAAGAACCTCTGCTGTTTGTTTGAAGTATGCATTTCTCTCTTCAGATTTTTAGACTGCATGGATGGTATGGTGCTGAGTTACAAGGTGCTAAAGTAAAGTGGATTTGTACTTTTGTTAGAGAGGTGTTTATATAACTGAACTTCAAAGTTTTTTCCATGATTGTCATTCAAATTATGTAGCAGACCATGGCTGTAATTTGGTGGATTTGCCACATTGGCAGAGTATTCTAGCTGACCTGTACCAAACCATTTCAGTCTCACTAATTATCTGGCCCCCATTGCAGGGCCAACCAGAGCTTAATTATTAGCACTGAGGAGCTCTTGTGTCCAGTGGCCCACTCTGGTTATAGCTGGCGTACCTAGAAACAGAAACACAAAACGTAGGTGTTGCTGTTGCTATGCAACTGTTGTAAACTTGTTTGAAGTGCAGGGCTGTCTTAGCTAAAGTTTAAATTAGTTTTAACTTCTTTCACTCAAAGCATACTTTGCTGTGAGGACCATCCTCATTCTGTCGTTGGAAAAATAATGAGGAAAATTAAGGCAGCACTGGAGAGGGGAGCTACTAAACACACAGCCCTCACTCATTATCACTCTTGTCCTCTGTAACAACATTCCTGTGGTTATTTTGTGAATTCATGTTGCCAGTGTAAATGGTGGGTCAGTAGGGTGATGGTTTAAAAAACATGCATTGTGCTCCAAACACTTTGATGTGTCCCGGGCTTCGGCTAATTCCCCCCTCAGCCTGCCGTGTGCTTGAGGCCATTGTATTATACTGTGCTGCCAGACTACGAACCAACGAAAGACCCCATTTCACAGGCTTTTTCCTAGTCAATCTATCCTGGCCAGAGGCTGCTGCAGTGTTATGTTAGTGACCTTGGGGTCCATTTGCATTGGCATGGATAAAAGTCTGCCTCCAGCGGCCTCATCACCCCATTAATATTTCAAAGCTTCACTCAAAAGTAAAAGCAATGTCTGATTATCTCCACCTCTCCTAATTCCAGTTTACCAAGGGCGTACAACAACCCCTGTTTTACAGAATGTAGCATGCAAGGCCTGTCTGAAAATGTTCAAATTGTTTGTGAGGTGGCTGGAGGCTTTAAAGATAGCACTAAACCAGTGGCTCCAAACATTTTTCCCCTCAAGGCCGCAGAAACCCAGGTCAAAAATTATAAAATCTGCATGCGTGGCTCACAATGATTTGGTGTTTTTATGTCAGTTTTTCATGGCGTCCTCATTAAATTCAGAAAAAGTCAATGTTCATTTTTGTCCTGTTTTTACATGCTGCTTAGTTATTCAAATAGAAATTAATAGGGCATGCACACAGCTTAGAAGCTTTTAGGGCACAGAAACAAAAACAGTAGAGGGTTCGAGAAATGCAGTCAATATCAAGAAGTTTGGAGTCTGTTAGTTGAATTTTCATTGGCGGGATAAACATACACTTTTAAGTACTAATGTAAAGTGGGGATGTCGGCAGGAAGATTATTCCAGAGAAAAGGGGCACAACAGGAATGCAATATTTCTGGAAATCTGTCTGCAAAAATCTGTAAAGTTCCAAATAAATTAAGTTAGCTTCCTTATAGGGGTGACTCAAGCTCCGTGGATTGCAGATGCATGCTGGGATATGGCCTCAAGAGAAGGAGCAACAACTTTAAGACTGAAAGGGGTGGGGCAGCTTTAACCATGTGTTTGATGTGTTTGTACTACTCCGACTTGGATGAGTAGATCCTTTGCTGCTGGCCAACTGTTATGATTGATTAATGACTAGCTCAGAATTTCTCAAAGAGAGCCATTCATGTTTTGTCTAAAAGGGGATTTTTTAAAATGTAAAAAGTAAAGGTTTTTCTTTCCCGGCATCAGGGTTGTGTATCTCTCACTATTAAACTTTTTGATACATATGTAGGTGCATAATCGACCTATATGGCCATTTCTGGTCAGGACTGGTTGAATAAATTAAACAGTACACTGCAGTACACTTCAACGCCTAATTTATTACTCAGTTTAGCTGTGATGAGGATGAGGATTTTTACATTTTAAAACAAATAATAATGAAAGTGTATCTAAAATAAATCTATTATTTCCTCAAGTTTTATTTCAAAATATGATTCAGAAATGCCCAAGAAACTACACTAGTTACATTTTTGATCTTTCCATAAGGAGAAAGAATTTCTCACTAAAATGCTGCCGTTGCTGGACCAGTCTCCTTTTGAATTTGATATTTTCAACTGGGGACATGTGCTGTTACAATACTTACAAGGACATGGGTTTAGTTACAGTTTTGCCCTCAGACTGGAGCTTGGGGCCAGTGTGCTTTGGAGGTAGCATTAGCTGCTAACGCTAGTGTTACCTGCATTGTTTTGACTGCTCATCACACTAACTTTTACTATTGCACTAAACCTTTTTTAAATGAGAAGGCGAGGTTTGAGGTGCCAACCGCTGTTGTTACACTGCTGTTTGTTTTGAAGACTGAAATGCCAGAGTAGGACACAGTGGTCAATTATGTAAATGGCCTGAAGCAGGTATGTGATTGGGGAGCAAGCTAGTAAGCTACAGTGTTGTATTAGTTAATCTTTACACCCCTAACCAAGCAAGTGTCTCCCTTAAAACAGTGTGTGAAAATTAAGTGCTGGACATAAACTTTTGTTTCTTATGCTGCATTTAGATCATACGCAAATTTAATCCTCGCAACGCTTTCCTCGTGGGGGTTTTATCGCTGGACAGCTGTGTTCACACACAACGCGATAAGCAAATAAACACAACCTGCATATACTACAACTAAATGAACCCAAAGTAAACATTTTGCTGTGATTTAATTGCAATAAATGGATCAAACTGATGCCGAAACAACTACAACATGATGCCGATTTGTTAAACATATGAATTCAAGCTTTGTCAGGTCTGTCAGCAAGTCAGCAGGACAAAAACTTTTTAAATGTCTGTTTTCTGAATGGAGTTCAGATCGATCAGGGCTGTGCAATGCTAACCTGATCTTAGTAAAGTACAACGATGGCTGGAATAAAGTTAACAGACGCATATTTTCTGCACTCACCAGGTAGTTAAATATGAAGTAGTAGTCCAACAGAGCTCTGGGTGCCAGCTGACACTAACAACAACAGTGGAACCGGATGTGCATGGACGCTAGTAGCTTCTTGGCTACTAGCCAGTGAAGATGAATCAACGTTGCAATCACAAAAACTAAAGTAAAAAGCTAATTTAGTAAAAGCAGTTAACTCTGAGCTCCTCCCGCGGGTAAACGGCATAGTTGTCAGAGCATAATTCAGACCGACTACGTGTGTTTATTTGTCCTAAAGCTGCAGCGCTGCTCCCCGTACACTTCCCCGTTCTTTAGCAGCTCTCCGTCAGCCAGCGGCATTTTGATTCCCCGCTCTCCCTGGTCCTGTCCAAACAACGCTCTGAAGCCGTCTGTGACTTTCGCAACATAGCGTCATTTCTCGCTCAAGTTGAAAATTTTGAACTCGCGCGAGCCAGCGAATGTTGCAACAAATGCATCTT
Source organism: Micropterus dolomieu (assembly GCF_021292245.1). NCBI lineage: Eukaryota > Metazoa > Chordata > Actinopteri > Centrarchiformes > Centrarchidae > Micropterus > Micropterus dolomieu. Next base: position 6,279,951 of record NC_060158.1, read on the forward strand.
CCGCACCGCCCAGAGCGAATTCGCAGGAATTTGCATCTTTGCATTGACTTTCTATGTAATGAAGCTGTCCAAAACACTGGATTCGCTTTCACTGTGAACACAGCTTAATACGTTTCAATCATGCTGCCACGAGTTTTCAAGAGGATTCCTCCTGCTGGCATTCTCCTTTCTTTTAAGCAGAAGATCTTAACCTTCCAACTTGGCTTCCATTAATTTCTCTTCCTTCACCTGTTCAAATGTAGTGTTTGGTTAAGAGTTAGTTTGCTTTTTAACAGCAGACATCATGTTTTTTTATTGAGACTCCTTGGTTTTGAATATGCCGTGGCCTCTGCAAAAACCCTCATGGCCCTGAAATAGAAGAGAGTCTTGCTATAGACTGCAGGACAATCGCTTATTCTGTTTAACTGAAAGAGGTCCAACGTGAACAAATGTGGGCTCATGTTTCATCTTACCACACATTGCACTCCACTGACATTGCCGCTAATGACCCTGACACTCACTGATGCGTCTGCACACACACAAACACGCTAGTGACAGATACACTCATACTGAGGCTTGTCCCTGCCGATTGTATCATCCAGCCAAGTGGAGGGTTAAATTCAGTCTTTATGTCGGCTTCAAAGGTTCTGAGGGATTCTAACCAAACTGAAGTCATACTCTTTCACAGGAAAGTAGGGAGCACATTTAAATGTTTAAACTGCCCTCATTGTACTATTATGCCATATGGTGTAGCTGGGGTGCATACATTTTTAACATTGGTGGCCTCAGGACCAGACAGACCCCTCTCACTGGTTTATTTTGATTTATTAAGGATTTAAAGTGTGAGGAAAAGAAAATCCAACCTAGAATATTTTGACTCTTATAAAGTAGTTATTGCATTTCCTTCATTTCTGTTTTGTTTTTGTCGTTTAGGGCTGTTTTGTTTTTATTCCCAGTAGAATTACATAAAGATTGACATTCACAATATGTAATTCTGGTCCTTGTTTTAGAAGCAGAAGAAAAACACTCGTACAAATGTTTTCAGTCTTATCCCTTCATCGTTGTATGTCCCAGATTCTTACTCTACCACAGGTGTTAACAGACAATCACATCATTTCCTATATAGATTCCTGGATATTTCTACCAGCAACAATGAAAAGATAAAAATACATGATCTAAAACCTTAAACTTAATGTTGTGGTTTTAGTCCTTTAGAACAAACATACATAAATGGACCAGAATGCATTGCAGCCAGAGCGGGTGTATCTATCTATCTTTTATGTAAGGGATGTGAAACTCTGATATCTCCATTGGTTTAACTTTCCCTTTGCTGCAGCTGTTAGTGTTGTAAGTCCTTTATGCTCCTAATGTAAGTGTCTAAGTCACTGCTGAGTTTCTGAGGCAAACACATTCTCTCATTTATAAGAATTTCAGGAATTTACTTACTGAAGTCAGGATGAGAGAAAGTGAGAAAAACTCCTAGAATGCACTCAACATTAGGTACTGATATGTGAGAGTGTAGGAGGACCTTAATGTGGTATTACCTTTTAAGGTATTTTCAACTTCCTGTTCTCAGAGATTTTGTTATTTGGTCACTTTCCTAATGAAGCATTACAATCAACAAGTAAAGTGGTGTACAGATACCATATGTAGTGAAGTAAACAGTAAAAGCTGGCTGGTTTACAGACATTCAGACGTTCCGTTCAATGAACTGCTGCGTAATATTCAAGGACATTTGTCTTTGTTGATAATACTTCTTTCTGTAATCTTTGTGTATCATATCAAAACATCATTTGAGTTGTTGTGAGCCAATATAATTACAAAATTTTAATTTTAAGTTAGTGTATCACTCTGCTTAACAAAACAGAAACATAGTTTGCTATGACTTAAAGGTCACTGACTCATGAATTTCAGGTCAGTATGAATTTAGGTTAGTCAAATTGAAATATAATTTCAATTGGAATATTTTGTTCCATTTCAACAACTTTCAAATGGGCAGCATTATACAGCCGTGCCCTTCATTTATTCAGTTCTTCTGAAGAGGACAAGTAAAAAAAAAAAAATATATATATTTTACTGCTTATGATCTAGCAGCTGCATTTCACAGGTAATAATTTGCTTTCAGCTGGTGACTTGATCGTACCTAATGAACTGCATTACAACTCAGGACTCGTCTTGAGACCTGACCCCTTTGGCTGAATAATACTGAGACCTGAACCTTGTGACATTTTAAGTTTAAGTCTTTACGGGTCCACCGTTGAGTAAAGCAAAGATGCCTTAAAAATGAGGTTACAAGAAAACCACAGCTGTGATTTATATGGGGCACAGGCCCGCAGGTGCATTTTTTTTCCTTTTCCACCATCCACAGAGGTGGATCTGAAGGTTGCAGAGTTTAAAATAACATCATGTGATGGTTAATTACTTGCCATAGAAGCTGGTTGACTGCTACAGTTTTACTATGAACAGCGTCTGGCGGGTGCCTTCCCTTTCTTTACATTTCTTTTTTAAAGTGATGGTCTTGTTGTACATTGTTATTTTCTGAACTTTTAGGCATGACAGTAAGAAATGTGTATCTGTTAATGTATGGGCATCCCTTTGGGCAGTAAAGTGAACCAAACTTGCTAGGTGCAATTTTTTTAAAACAGGGACTTTTGAAACTGCCCTATTGAAAAAAAGCATTGACCATCTGGTCAAAATGCTTAAAATGACTTTTCTTGATAAGCAACATCTTATGGTGAAATAATGACTCTCCTCTCTCAGTAGCAAGGTCAAGTGGATGCTTTTGGTGTACGAAGCGTGTTACATTGACAAGTCTGTTCATGTTTGTCTTCTCTCTCACCAACTATGATCATAACCTCTCCCTAAATTTAACTTAACCACACCTTTAAGATTGGAATGGCTGATCAGAAAATGCCATCTTACAACAGCCATACTGGTACCTTTTGAAGACACTGACAAATTACATATTTTAACTACAAGGACTTGTTGGACTCTGTGTAACTTCTATGTATATCTTAATCCCCCAAAGAGGAAGATGACCATAAATCCCTGTAGGGCAGGTATGATTTGAGCATGTCTGTGTGCAGGTGAAGATAAGTACTGGTCTTCTACTACTTATCCCAACAGTGCAATGAGTGCAAGATTCTACACATAAACCCAAAGATTTTAAAGTCTGAAGTTTGACATACCAGCTGGGAATCTTTGTTTTGAATGCAATGAGGCACAAGCAGCTGCAGTGAAAATGCATTAGCACGTGTGCAGTGTCTGCTGGGTGATTTCACACCCTGCAGTTGACTGCAGAGCAAAGTGTTTAGTGAGTGAGGAAACCTGAGACGGTGGATGGATAACACACTGTGAGTGACTGTTCTGTTAGGCCAGGTGACTACTGCACCTCATTAGCCACACTGTACATGCCGACTGGAGGCTGCTGTGTTTGTGTGTTTGTGTGTGTGTGTGTGTGTGTGTGTGTGTGAGAGAGAGAGAGAAAGATTGAGATGAAAAGAAAATTAGAAACTCTGAAATGAGAAAAAGCACAGGCATGGCTTTCCGTGTGTGTAAAATGTGGATGTGTGTATATATATATATATTTTTTTTAGAATTTGCTTAAATGTTTTGTTGATTAATCAATTAGTTGACAGAAAATTCCTTGAATGTAATTCTGATAATGGCTTAATCATATTAGTCATTCATCAAAGTAAAATTGATTTGCTGGTTCCAGCTCCTCAAATGTGAATATTTTCTGCTTTCTTTTTCTTTTGTTTTATATCATTATAGATAGGATATCTTTGAGTTGTGCAATTTAAAGATGTCATCTTGGACTCTGCAAGTGTGTATGATATTTTCAGTTTTCTTATTATGTGCACACACACACACACACACACACACACACACACACACACACACACACACACGGAAAATAAATAATAAATAAAAATCTACCGTACCTGTGCATTTGTGAAATGTGTGTCCATTCCTGCAATTGTGTTTGTGTTCCACAGAAGTGATGGGAGAGCACACAGGAATCACTGTTGACAAGTAGTGTGCTACACTGTGCTAGTGCTAATTAGCAATCAGAACAAGATGCCTGGGCTGGAAAAGAGATCTTTGATTCACAGTGACACACACACACACACGCTTGGTCTGTTTTCCCAAGTTGCAAAGCGCTTCCTGAGTTCTTTGGGGACCTGCTGTCACTGATGTGGAATCTGTATTTAGAGTGTCACACTGAGCTGTGGCGAAAGGTTAGGGAACACTCACATACACACACATTCACTCACATGCTGCGTGTAGGCACTGATGATGATTGTGATCATGGTCGGCTGATGCTGGAGCTGTTTAAAGACACCTGTCATTTGGTTTCAGCTGTGATAATGACACCCAGGTGCTCATTCTAATGAGGTGTGAGTTAATTTTTTTTCATGGAAGGGCAGGTAGTAAGGATGATTTTTTTATTTTTTTTTTACCTAAAATTAAACACTTTCATCTTTACTTTTGTTAAAAACACTTGTTTTTTTAAACCACAGTCTGTCACTGTCACATGTTATTTGTTTGAATATGGAGGTGGATGGGTTGTCTTTTAGAAGGGGCTTTATTTTATATTTTAACAATTAAAAAAGATTGATGAACAGATAATTGAGTAATAACCAATAACCGTATGAGACAGAAGGGTGGAATCTTACCTTTCTGTACTTATCCTTGTCAGTACTTATCCATGCTGGTATGTGCACTTATGCTAGTTTTTTGCTTTTAAAATTAGTTATATTAATGCTAATCTTTGCACAAAAAGTGAGCCCCTAAACCCTGGAAACATGTTCCTTTTTATGTCTGTAGTTAGTGTTTAAAAGCATTTTTAACCACCAAAGTTGAATCGTTGGCAGAAGGCTGATCTGTAAACAAACTAAAAGGAAAATCAGTAGTTGGTCTCTTAAAACAGGATTAAAAAAAAAAAAATAGAGCTAGGACCTGGATGAAAAAAAATGATCCTCAGTGAAAATATAGTTCCCAGCCAGTGGATCTGAGCATGGATGTTGTTGACCAGTATGTATAATCTAAGCACAAGGAAGCCAATCATCCAACACCAAAGACAATCCTTGAACCTAGATTATGATGTACATTGTATATACTATATAGCTATCTTGTGAACAAAATGTGGCTAAAAGCCCCTCTAGAAAGTTTGTCCATGGACCTTTTAAGCTTAGAGTGTTTTGTTAGTAATACCTAATGGTGTTGCAGTGTTCAAATATGAACATAAAGTATATATAATATCAAGTAATACCAAGAGTAAAAAAAACGGTAGGCTCTGATTCAGTCTATACCAGCAGGTTTGGCCACAAATATCAAAGTTTCAGTCTAGCACTTAAACAATAAGGACCCAGCAGGATTCTTAATTAAGGAGTGATTTAGTGAAGAAGCTTGATCCATCTGGCAGCTTTATCAGTAATGTTTGTCCTCCTCCTGGGATGTTTTCATCCTACAGAAAGAATTGAAATCTCCCTGCTTTCAAATCTCAGACCTAAATAGGTTGCGATGTAGGCAGCCTAAGCCTCGAAGGTGATCAGTAAGATCTCAGAACAGTCACTGTTGGTAGTAGACAGGACACCAACCTTGGACACTTTGAATGCCCGTCCATTCACTCTGAAATTCTCAGACTTTTTTGTTGGTTTTAGAATGTCACTGCTTTAGCTTTTGGTTTAAACTTACATACAGTTCATTATTGACTTGATAAATGGATCTGACTGATCCAACTGTAAAATGAATAACAGTCAAACAATATGATATAAAAGCATGGATCACTTTTATTCAAAGTTAGCCAAGGGTAGGTGACAACTTTCTTACTTTTTCATCAAAGCAGAGATTCGTCTAAGATATCACTGCTGGGTTTGAAGAATATCAGTTAAATCTTGATGTCAGTTAGCTTTACAGCCTATTTACTGTTACACATCAACATCTAGCTTTCATTTGTCTGCTCATTTTAAAACAGATGATGTACACTTTTTTCATTCAATCTGTGTGTAGTGCTTTTAAGGTACAGATTTTATAGCATGTACCGCTCTGCTAAGCTTGGCTCACAAAGCACTTTAAATTAAGAGATGTGGATGCGACTTGATTTTTTTCTGTGGTAGTCTTGTGACGGACAGTAAGCAGAGAGTAACACAATGCAGCACTGATACGAAAACACAACAAAACTGAAACATCAAACTCTAAGGTTACTTTTTGTTTTGCAAACATTCTGTGACATTTTCAAATACTCTGCCAAGTTGAACTAGAGTGTGATGTGACCTTAGCGTTGCCAGTGGCAGAATATTTGACCGCTAATGGAAAGCTATGACACTATGAACTTGTTGGGCGTACAAGGCAGAGTATGGGGGGTGGGTGGGGGGGAGGGCAGTTTCAATTGTAAATTGTTGTGTAGTTCACTTGCTGTGGTTGTTGCCACTTCCTACACTATGTTGTACATTTGAAATATCTCAGTCATGCCAGCAGAGAAATCGCTAAACTGGAAATTCAACTTAAAACGTGAATTACAACAGACAGAGTTGGTATTATGTAAACAAGGACAGGGAATGAAGAGGGAAACCTAAACAAATCATGGAGTCAAGAGAAAGACGAGCAAGAAGGAGAGAAACAAATCCACCGGACTGTTGGGGCAGCTGAAGAGCAGATTCAGGAGTGTTCGCAGTTAATGAAATACAAGAGCTGTTGCAGAGATAGAGGGACAAAAAGTGGAAGCGTACAGGGGCGGTGTGGGGAAAGTGTGATGATGTGGAGGAATGAGGAAATCTGAAGCCTGCGGAGACAAAATGATAGAGACATGGAGTGACAGAAGGAGGAAGAGAGGCAGAGTACACAATGAAGTCTCAAAGAAATGAAAAATGACTGTTTTTTTCACCTTGTTAGCCAGTTTTCGAAGTCTCAGTGTACACCCTCCAATATTACCTGTGTTTCTTGTAATGAAATACCACGGACAGCAGATTCTCTCTGGCTATAACAAACCAGAATATATGAATATATGCTCTAATATTTAATATAAAAGTATGGTTTCGTTCTACTCGCTAGTTCAAGTTTGTATCTGGTTCTGAGTTTGCAGAACACACAGATTCTCTAAGGTCCAACTCTAATGAATCTCCTATGAAACATTTTCTTTCTCATGATCTTCATTTAGTAGCAAAGATGAAGAGCTGAAATAATTAGTTCTTTAATCAAGTAGTTCATTAACAGCAAATTCAGCAGCTATTTTAAGAATTGATTAATCACTGTAGGGATGCACTGCTTTTCTTTGTCTTATAGTATGTAGTTGTAAACTTAATATCTTTTAGGGCGTACTCAGACTAGGCCCGGCTGCCTTGTACCGTGCTCAAGCACGATTGTGCACCCTCCCCACTTCCCCACCAGCCCGTGCTCACTCTACGCCTAAACAATCTGAGCTGGAGCACGTTTACGTCATCATTCAAGTGTTTCCCACTTCCAACATTGACCGCCACATAATGATTTTTGTTTAAAATTGTATTTCATAGCCGAGCAAATATTCGCTCAGCACATAGCTCGCTCTCTCTCTCTCTCATGAACACCACTGCACACAACATAAAGCTGTCAATGTGGAGATCCACCTTAAAAGTTATTAGCAATGTAATAACATGTAAAGAGCCTAACTAATAAGTATAGCTATGTTAACGTTCACATAAAAGCTCACAGCTGGGTTGTCGAGTTTAGCATGCCCCATCCCCACCCAGCGCCACAGGCTGTCACTCTGCGGGAAACACTGCACTCTTTTGAAAAAAAAGAAGGGCTCTCTTGGCACAGTGGCGTTTATGTCAGAATTCTGTGCTCGGGCACGGCACGGAGTGATCACACTGGTCAAACATACCGGACTTCGAGTGTTAAATGTGCTTGGGCACGGTACAGATCGCATAGTGTGAGTATGTCCTAAGTTTTCTGATGGTGTTTGCACAAAAGTAATTTGATGACATGACTTTGGGCTTTAGGAAATTGGGCATTTATTACTTGATAACTAATTTAATTAATTGACTCCTGCAAAGACCAAAACATTCAGTTTGAAGGCTTTTCATTTTTAGTTAATACTGACCATTAATTTTGCTAGTTGAAATAACAACTTTTAAAGATGGATGATTATATCAGCTCTAGATAATTAATTAATTCTGTTAGTAAATTTACCAAAGTTTAAGGCCAAATTGTCATTTGGCAGTTGTCTATTTAATGTGCAGTCATCAAGCCAGACTGTGTTTTTTATGGTTTAACAAGACCAACAGCTTGATGAGAACTCAGCATGTTAACTTCAGAAGTATTTGAACCGAGTAGCTTATGAAAAGAAGGTGTAAATTTTCTAGGCTTGACCTGTTTGATCAGTATGCCACATACATGGTGAAACATGTTACAGATATCAGTTTTCAGTCTGAACTTTTCTTTCTTACAAATGTATACAACTAGTTTTAAATGGATCTGAATTGGGATTCATACAGATTCAGTAAAATGCCATTGAAGCCCAGCCCTAAACTCAAAACTATATGCAAAGTATTTTTTAACTCTGTTGACGTCTTTCTCACCAAAATATAGTTTCAACTGCAAATACAGTATGTCAGACAACGGAAGCAAAACATCATTGAAATGCCATTTCCTAGTAACTTTAAGGAACTGAGCTGTCACTGAGATATTAGAAAAATGCAGAAAGTAAGAGTGGGGAGTTGGTGCGGAGGAAGGAAGAGAAAGAAGCTAATAGATGAGCGGAGATAAGGTGGATAGAAGAAAGAATGAGAAGGAGTTTGTGTGAAGGTATTGAGTGGATGCATGTGGTGTTACAGCTTTGGTGATGGTGGTAATAAAAGAGGGGGGGCAGTAGTTGGGGGAGGTGAGTGAAGAAGGAGAGAAAGTTATGGGAAAAGTGTCAACAACAACTTCACATAATGAGTAAAAGTGATGCCATTCCAGTGAGAGGGGTGGGGGTGGGTTGAGAGAAGGAGTGAGGGAGTGAAGTTGAAACAATAAGCGTCAAGAGGGAGAGAGGGCCAGTATGAGATGGAAACAAAGACTCAAACAAAGAGAGCAAGAACAGATTCAAGAAGGTGAGAACCAAACAAGAAGGGGAAAACAGGATTTAGGGAAGGAACAGATGATTGCTGATGAGGTTGAGATTTCCTCTGTATGCTAGGAGTGTTTGTGTTTGGGCATTACTGGGTGGGTGAAGGGAAGGAAGGAAGGAAGGAAAAAGACGACTATAAAATTCCTCAGTTACCATATGTGGTTTTCTGCCTTAGAGAGAGAGTATGTCAGGGATCATTCCACAACATTATTAGATATCAGTTTCTGCACTGAAGTAATTCTTTGATATTAATCTCTAAATATTTCTAAAGCAAAGGTGCATGTGCGTCTTTGAAAACGTGGCGATTTCTGCAGGCAAAAGGGCCTCAGGATAGCTAATAGCTTCAGTTTCAATAATATAGCCTAATAGGGTTCCCTTTCTTGTCAGCAGTCATTTTGTAATAGTAGTCATTATGCTGTCAGCTTGCCTGCTTTTACCCCACTCTACAAAGCACCGTCTGTGCTTCACAGACTGCACAGGTACAGAAAATATGAGAGCAACAGTGACCATTTTACAAGTGATGTTGCATTATGATGGCAAGACGTCTCTGATTGGGCGTTTCCATGTACATGGATTGGATTTTGATAGATTTTTCTAGATTGATTTTTGTTTTCCACTCCATCTCTGCTCCACTTCTTCAATTCTTTCCAAGTTAATGGATTCTTCAAGGATTCATCTTACTTTGCAACAACAACCATGATGGCTCAATCCATGGGATCACATGATTCCATATATAGAATAATCCCTTAAATGTACTTGAATGTCTGAAACCTTGGATTTTAAGCCATAGAAGATGAGTTTGTTTTGTTTATTTGCATAATTGATCTCTGTGCCGAGAGATATTGCCTCAGCTCTTTACTGTCCTGATATAATCAAATGAAATGTGAAGTAAAGTGGGTGATATTGAGCTGCAGAACTTAAACAGAAAATCTGCGCCATTGTTGTTTGTCAGGCCAAACATTGTGATACAATATTGGGATTGTATTGTTTGGGGAGGTCTCTGATGAAGTCAGCCAGAGTGAGCTGCACAGGTCTGGGATTGTTTTCTCCCACAATTCAAGTGATTCAATAAACGTGTTTTCAATGATATCTGAAATTTATATATATATGAAGAAACAACAAAGTTTCAATTATTTACTGATGAATAACTATTTGACTGCATATTACAGATGAATCATTCCTGGATTGTTTGCTCCCTGTTGAACTACACCCATCTTATACTTAAAGGGACACTCCAGCAATACTGGATGGAAAAATGCTGATGCTAAGGATGAATGATTCTTAACATGTTCACCACGTTAGTTTAGTGTGTTAGCATGCTAAGATTAGCTTATTAGCAGTAAACACAAGTCAGATGAGGAAGATGGGAATATGATTAGTGTTGCAAGTTTAGTAATAAATTAGTTTAAACGAATCTAAAACACAAGACAAAGAGTTATGGAATCACCAAATTGATGACAATTCACCCTGAGGGTGGGATGAATATGTGTACAAAGTTTAATGGCAATCCATCCGATAGTTGTTGAGACATTTCACATATCAACCTCATGCAGGTGCTAGCAGAAAAGTCACCATAGTGATTCAGATTCATCCTCTGAGAACCAGCAATGTGTATACCAAATATGGCGCCAATTCATCAAGTAGATATTTCACCGGATAAGTGCAAACTTAAATCTGCTGGTGGCGCTAAAAGAAAGTCAGGGTTTCTCATATCTCAAGTCATTAGGATTCATTCTCTGCGCACCCAATATATCTGTATAGACATTTAAAAGCCAGAAATGTCAACCTCTTAGAAAAAACAGCTAGATCTTTAGTCAGTGGTCAAAATCAAAGTTGCAGAAGCTATATTACACTTCTCATAATTCATCTTTCATTCCACCCTCTCTGCTTGTTAAACACCTACATCCTTCAAACTCTACACCCCCACTTTGAAACACAGGCTTTCTGTTATAAATTTGAAGCACCCTAGCTAAGATAACCCTAATTACATCATCAAGGTTATTGTTTCTGACTTTGAAAAGCTCCCTTCAGAGCCACAGAGGACGTTATACAACAGTTTCCACTGGCTGAATAGTTCTCAACATAACTAGTAAACTGATCTTCATGAGTAATATTGGTGTAGTGCCTCTTTAAAAACAACAGTTGAACACAATCTCAGACATGTTGAATTGTCCTTTAGAAACTGTAAGAGCATTTACATACTGCATAATGTTTTCCATAAAAACATGTTTGTTCAGATCTGTTTACTCAGTGTCTTGCTCAACAAGGAGGAAAGACAGGCTCATATTATGTAATTACGCTTTGTGTTTAAACAAATCCATGTTACGTCAACTCATGCATGGGTACAAATAACTTCTCTTAATATTCAAGTTAATAGAAAAGCATATATTCCAGCTGGAGGCTTTCAGGGTACAATTAAGCATTTACAGTTTTTAGTTATTGAGCTTAAAATAGTGTACAAGTCAGCACTTCTAACAAAGCACTTCTAACAGGAATAAATTACAAACAGTTTTTTGTGATACAACAAGCTGTCAACAGACAAGTCTTTTTTACTTACAGGAGAAATGAAGCCTCAAGTGCATACAGGTCAGATGTAATTGCTGATGTGTCTCAGTGCACGTCTGACAGATGTTTATCTGATAAACATCTTCTTCACTTTCTTCACCGAGCCTGTCTACTCATATATATGTCGATCCATAGACAGCAGGCTTCCTCTAAGCGCGTCTCCTCAACTGTGGACAGTTCTACACTCAGAGAATATTAATAGAATTTCAGCAGAGATACAGATCTAATGCGCTCTGCCAGCAGTGTATCAAATTGATGATCAATAAGTTCAAGTTGCACATCACTCTGAGCCTTGCCATATCACAAGTAAAAGGAAATAAGATCCAAAAGCATGTTACTTTCTGAGGTTTTCAAATCTTCAATTCGTCATGGAAAACTTCCCATACTGAGCCTACAGCATGGATGTTTATCTTTAGCGGTGGTAGGGAGGTGGCTTGACGGAGAAACTGCAACTTACAAATGAAGACCTCAACTGGGCTGTACATACAAATATTTATTTAATGTCCTTGGTTTGAAATATACATCTCAAGTTTTTGTTGCAAAGTTCAGGGATTTTCTTTCCTTTCACCTCACAAAGCTCTTAAATTTAGTTTTCCACACTTTGCAGCAGTGTGATGAGCCAAGTTTAGCATCATTGTCCTTCAATAATGCAACACACCGCTCTCCTCCTAATGAAATTTTCTTTTATAATATCAACCACATGAGTAATTTGATTTTCAGCACTGACAAATCACCTCGTATGAATAACACAAAGTGAAAACAGTCCTGTTCTTCCATTCATTTCAGTTACTTTATCTTGCCTTCTTTGTAATAAAACTACACCCTAACTGCAATGAGGCATTCAGCTCTTGTAGAAGCACACAGACTGACTGAGATAACCAACCTCGCTTCATACTTTTTGAAATAATTCATATTTGATTTCAACATGAGCAGGTATTTGAGAATTTCTGAAGACTGTTTTGGTGCGCTGTGTGTAAAGATCACCGATGTCGAGATGAGACGAGATTTTGATTTATTTTGACCTTGTTGGCTAGATAGGATCAGCTCTCAAGCCAGATGTGGCCTGGGGGCTGTTTCATGCCTAGGTCACTGCAGAATGTGTTCTATAGCTAAAATATAACCCAGAGCTCAACACTTCATACGCTGTGATCACAGGGGATGTGCTTCTCTCCTACTCAAATGCAAAGCCAAACTGTGTGAGTAACACAGAGAAGAGCTCAAAGGGTGCAAGGAGCATTACATCAGATAATGTTTGGGAAACTCTGGGGAAACTCTGCCTGCAGCTATTTTCATATTGATGTAATGCACTATAAAATTTCAGGCATGTTAAACCTGGAGAGCCCAAAACACGACAAGCTTAATTTGGAGGAAATGGGTGCTCTCTGCTGCAAAAACTTGTATATTGTGTTCTTGAACTAATTTAGAAACCTTTAGCAAACAGGATGCTGATAGAAAGCTTGGTTAGAAAGTTGCTCATTGCCAAGACACGTCTTGGAAAACACAGAAAAAAATAGAATACTTCAAATCCACAGTACCTGTTGGACAATGCTGCTAAACAAAATCAAACTGTCACCACAAACCATTATTTATTTGCATTTATTAACCAGATCATCAACAATAATCCAAATAATCAGTCAAAATCAGCAGGGGAATGCGTTCTCTCTCTTTCTCTCATTGACTGTCCCTTCACTTCCCTGTCGTTTCCCTCCTGTCTGTGGAT